>NC_140182.1:84235202-84767578 GCF_963971535.1 Notolepis coatsorum | reverse complement strand
AAATACACACACACACACACACACACACACACACACACACACACACACACACACACACACACACACACACACACACACACACACACACACACACACACACACACACACACACACACACACACACACACACACACACACACACACACACACACACACACACACACACACACACACACACACACACACACACACACACACACACACACACACACACACACACACACACACACACACAGCTTGATAGAAGACCATAGAAAATAAACACACCTCCTTGGCTTTCTTGCCTGGGTGCTGTTGTCGCAGATGGAGGTGCATCTCCTCTTGTTGCTTCTTGTAAAACTCTTTTAAATGTTGCTGTAAAAAAAATAAGACAAGGTTTTACAATTATTATTATAATTGTTTTATTTATAGACTTTTTTATTTATAGATGTATGTGCATTTACATTAATCATTGTCACATGAAAACATGTTTGCACCAGATTTAGCAGAAGCTAATTTCCATCTATAGTTTAAGGTTGCAGGTTACTGATCCAAAACTATTATTGATGGAAAATATTATTGGTTGAAAACTCATCACTGGTTCCTTTTTTAACACTGGTGATTTTGGAAAAATGTGCCTGGAATGCAAGCCGATTAATTTATGTTACAACGCACAGCCGATGGCTAACAGTTGTTTCCTATTGGTGCAACTCATAACAGCAAAACACATCACACAATGAACTTGTTACAGTTTTTCTCAATTGCTTTGGTGCATTTCTCTGATCAGAATTAAAGTTCTCATAACTGTTAGTTCAACCTCCACAACATTTTGTAATTTGTGCACATCATAGTAGCAGTTTCTCATTCCTCCGAACAAATTGCAAATGCTTTTGGACATGCATCAATTGCTTTCATACAATTCTCTGCTGTTTTATAACATTATCATTTGCTTAGGTCATGTCAGTCAAAATGAACTATACTTATGACTGCTGAATAGTCATTCCCTATAAAACTAATAGTCCTCATTTCATTGCTTGAGTCATTACATACAAATATGTTGAACTAGTTGTCAAAATCCGTCAAGCAAATTTTATACATTTCTTTATAAATTTTCCCCTGAATGGAGCTGGATGCCAGGGAATCGCTGCACACATTCATATATGTTGATGAGGCGGGTTTCAATCTGGCAAAAGGTAGAAGGCGTGGAAGGAATCGCATTGGACAGAGAGCAACCACTGATGTCCCAGGCCAACGAGGAGGGAATATTACAATGTGTGCAGCCATCTCAGAAAATGGCGTCCTCACCCATATGGCCCGCATTGGTGCATACAACACACAACATCTGCTGACTTTTTTAGACACTCTTTACAGGGACATAATCCCTGAGAATGAGAGGGGTCTAAATGGCGACCATCTGACCAAGTATGTTGTTGTATGGGATAATGTGCGTTTTCACCACGCAATTCTGGTCACACAGTGGTTTGCAGCACATGAAAGGATGCTGGTGGAATATCTCCCTCCCTACTCCCCATTCCTGAATCCAATAGCCAGACAGACAGGAACGTCTGGATGTGAATGAATGATTTACAGTACTGTGTATGTTGTATGTTCCAATTCAGTTCCAATATGTACTGAAATATTGTTTACAGTTGTGCACAGCTCTACCCAAAGGCCAACGGGTCTTTCTTATGTTTGTTGTACATTTTGTTTGTATTTTTCTTTTGCACAATGCTGTGAACAAATTAAAATGGCAAAGAGCATATGCAGTAAAAATGTGAAACATACGTGTCTTGTACTCATTTACCTCACTAAATACAGCAATGTGTAACTGTAGATTTCAAATGGCTGTGCAAATAGTGTATAGTGCTGTCTTGAGCATTTTCAGAAAGTGTCACCAAGATCTGACTTTTTTTGCATTGGAAAACACTTACAGAGTGAACTGTCATAACGAAAACATGGCAAAGCCATTTGACTATCTTGTTCATAAACAATGGTGTCAGGACTTTTCATTTTGATGACAGTGACACTTTCATTGACATGAATACTTGCTTTTGAGGAATGAATTATCCATTTTGAGCAAGTGACACACTTCTGCAGGTTATCACCTAGGTTTTGCAGTTTGTACTAATTGTTTTGAGAAATGCACTAACAGTTATGAGAACTTTAATTCTGATCAGAGAAATGCACCAAAGCAATTGAGAAAAACTGTAATTGTAAGCATTCTACACTTGCTTTGATATGGTAATAATGTGTACATTATTACATTACATACACCCTTAGTGCAGTGTGACCTTGTCAGTACCTGCTGCAGCAGAAGGGCTTGTTGCTGCTGGTGGAGGAGAGCTTGCAGCTGACTGGGGAACAGAATCTGCTGCACCTGCTGTGGAGACATCATAGCCAGGGACACCTGCAGCAGCACAGAGGAATACAGAGATAAACTACACAGGAGGAAGAGAGAGTGGAACTATATCGTGCTATATCACTATTCAGTATAAGTACCTCTGGTCAATGAACTGCCGGTATTGTATAACTATCGCATGCTAGATAGATAGATAGATAGATAGATAGATAGATAGATAGATAGATAGATAGATAGATAGATAGATAGATAGATAGATAGATAGATAGATAGATAGATAGATAGATAGATAGATAGATAGATAGATAGATAGATAGATAGATAGATAGATAGATAGATAGATAGATAGATAGATAGATAGATAGATAGATAGATAGATAGATAGATAGATAGATAGATAGATAGATAGATAGATAGATAGATAGATAGATAGATAGATAGATAGATAGATAGATAGATAGATAGATAGATAGATAGATAGATAGATAGATAGATAGATAGATAGATAGATAGATAGATAGATAGATAGATAGATAGATAGATAGATAGATAGATAGATAGATAGATAGATAGATAGATAGATAGATAGATAGATAGATAGATAGATAGATAGATAGATAGATAGATAGATAGATAGATAGATAGATAGATAGATAGATAGATAGATAGATAGATAGATAGATAGATAGATAGATAGATAGATAGATAGATAGATAGATAGATAGATAGATAGATAGATAGATAGATAGATAGATAGATAGATAGATAGATAGATAGATAGATAGATAGATAGATAGATAGATAGATAGATAGATAGATAGATAGATAGATAGATAGATAGATAGATAGATAGATAGATAGATAGATAGATAGATAGATAGATAGATAGATAGATAGATAGATAGATAGATAGATAGATAGATAGATAGATAGATAGATAGATAGATAGATAGATAGATAGATAGATAGATAGATAGATAGATAGATAGATAGATAGATAGATAGATAGATAGATAGATAGATAGATAGATAGATAGATAGATAGATAGATAGATAGATAGATAGATAGATAGATAGATAGATAGATAGATAGATAGATAGATAGATAGATAGATAGATAGATAGATAGATAGATAGATAGATAGATAGATAGATAGATAGATAGATAGATAGATAGATAGATAGATAGATAGATAGATAGATAGATAGATAGATAGATAGATAGATAGATAGATAGATAGATAGATAGATAGATAGATAGATAGATAGATAGATAGATAGATAGATAGATAGATAGATAGATAGATAGATAGATAGATAGATAGATAGATAGATAGATAGATAGATAGATAGATAGATAGATAGATAGATAGATAGATAGATAGATAGATAGATAGATAGATAGATAGATAGATAGATAGATAGATAGATAGATAGATAGATAGATAGATAGATAGATAGATAGATAGATAGATAGATAGATAGATAGATAGATAGATAGATAGATAGATAGATAGATAGATAGATAGATAGATAGATAGATAGATAGATAGATAGATAGATAGATAGATAGATAGATAGATAGATAGATAGATAGATAGATAGATAGATAGATAGATAGATAGATAGATAGATAGATAGATAGATAGATAGATAGATAGATAGATAGATAGATAGATAGATAGATAGATAGATAGATAGATAGATAGATAGATAGATAGATAGATAGATAGATAGATAGATAGATAGATAGATAGATAGATAGATAGATAGATAGATAGATAGATAGATAGATAGATAGATAGATAGATAGATAGATAGATAGATAGATAGATAGATAGATAGATAGATAGATAGATAGATAGATAGATAGATAGATATAGATGTACAGTATAGTCTGCTGTTGTTGTTGTTGTTGTTGTTGTTGTTGTGCTGTCCCTGGGCACTGAATATGAGTTGTCTGTCTGTTGTCACTGCACCATGTGTGTTTGTCATACTAAGAAACTCACACTCCTACACAGAGCTGTCTCCATGCTTGCATGTCACAGCCAAACAGTGTTTGACAGCAGAACGTCATCCAACTTTCTGCGTAGGAGTGTGTAGGAAAGTTGTAAGTTGATTGTCTCCGTGCCACTGTCACCAAGAAATATTGCTAAATTTCTTTTGTATTTGGTGCGTGAAATGCTTCTGACAGACAGAAGGCAAGTGTCAAGGGTTATACAGTAATAATAACCATCGGATAGGAACGATCGCAATCCAATTACACCGCATTGCTGTGAACCTATTGTGAACATCATCATGATGGGTTGTGTGTCATTGACCCTAAATGAGATGGGAGATAGTTAACCAGTTCATTAGCAACATAATTACATGCTTGTTGTGACTCCTAATAGAAGTTTATGGATATTAATAAGGGCAAACACCCCCGGAATGATAACCGACCTGCTTGCTGTTAAACGACAAATAACACAATGGTCATCTCTTCTCCCATTCCATCAGTGGCTATGGCCAATTATGACTGAATCATTCCAAACGAGTCCCTCGTTCAATCTGAGATGCATCAGAGTGTAACAACTGTCACACAATGAACTGCCGGTAATTTGTAATAAAACATATTACAAACAGCACAATACAAATAAAACACTGTTGTTACATGATGATAATTGAAAAAAATATATACTAAAAGATATATATTCTTCAAATAAAAATGTTCTCTTATATTATGTTAAAATATATTCACATGTGATATATTTCACAGGCTGTATAGCTGTTCCATAGGTTGTTCTGTATAGGTTTCAGACTACTCGTGTTTGTGCTGGAGTAATATCTTTGTTGCTTGTCGGAACTAATGAAAGAAGAACCCTTCTGGGACCTCCTTGTCATCTTACTCAGTCCTATGAGATCACACTCCAGAATGTCCGCTGTATTGATCAATTTATTTATTCCTGTACCATGTCAAGATTTTTGATTAACAAAACAAAATTATTATACTGTTCATAATTGTGGAAACACCAGCATGAAGAATTCCCTCAATGACAGCTGGCTCTGGGTGTTTTCCCTAGCAAGATGCTATCCAAGATAGCAAGTTTATAATGCTTATCCCAACTAAAATATCACTTCTCTGCCCTCCAAAGTTTCTACAAATGCAACCCCGTTGGAATCATCATATCTGAGTATAAGGTATTGACATTTATGGTTAGCATCGTCGTTATCATGTCGCTCAAACCATCGGTTTTGTTGCTTGAGTTGCAACGGGGGCACTATCATTGACATCACCGTTGGAAAATAACAACATTCATCATTGAGTGAAGATGATGAAGGTGATGAAGGTGATGGGTCAGAATCATTGGGTTAATTACAACTTGACCCACACCAGTGACGAGAACCCGCCATTGTGGGCCGTGTTTTTATTAGTATTTCCTTTATATTAAATATATATATTTATTTATTTTCACTGCATATATATCTATCCACGCCTGTCTGTATTTACCTGCACATATCTGTAGATACTATATCTATCTGTACATATATCCTACTCTTACTAGTTACGCTGCTGGCCAGTATGATTACTACGATACTCTCTTTACACCTGTACATATTATACTACAAATCTGTACATACATCTGATTAGCACTACACTCAGTAGTACTAATCTGTATGTTTTGTACCCAGTTTAATCACCTGTACATTGTATATTGCTACATATTATATTATTGCTACATTTGCACTCTGGTTGAATGCCAAACTTCTTTTCGTTGTCCTGTACTTGTGCTGTATGATGACAATACATTACAATCTAATCTAATGATCTAATCAAACGAAAGAGGGAAGGCTTTGTGACTGTCCGTCCCATTCTGCCTTCCCTGTTGTATTGATCCCCTCAGATGAAAAAGAAATGCCCCCAGAAGGGACTGGTAACAGACAGCCATGAAACCAAGTTGGGGCCAATGTTTATTTGCCTTGCACTTGCATGTATTTGGGCCCCCGGGTCTGTGGACAATTATCCTTCTGTGGCCTTAACCCACAAACTAATAATGAAGGATAAACAGAGTCCTGCATGTCAACTCCCAGCTCGGGGAGATCTCATGAAATCTCTGCCACTGTCAACAGAGCTGTGACACTGCTGGGTCCTCTGGCTCGGTGTCTGAGGACGTTCAATATGGAGTTGACATTCTGTACCCCCCCTCCATCCCCTCCTCCTTCCCCTCAACGTCTGTTTACCCAACACTGTCCTATTTCTCTCTTATGAAGCGGAGGAAGAGACAAAGGAGGGAAGGCGAGAGGAGGATGAGGAGGAGAAGGAGGAGGATGAAGATACCTGTTTATGCCGGAGACTCTGGCAGTTCTGTGCGCTCGCGCCGCTGCAGGTGTCCCCATTAGCCGGTCTCTCTCCTGCGCTGTCGTCTAAGTGGCTGAAGAGGGGCTGAGTGGAGATTCAGGCATCCCAGCTCTCAAGTCCTGTCGTTGGAGGAGGAGGGGGGCGGGGGGGGCAATTCAAATCAAACGCACCCTTAAGACTCTGAGCTCTGAGCTTCTTCTGGCCAGTATCAGTGCTGATTTCATCCTGTTGTAATCTAGTGTATGAATGTGGCCTGGGGTAAAAAGAAAATACTAACACGGTATGACTTCATTAGATAGAAGGTGAAGCATACGTGCAGAGAGGTGACGGCTAATGGGAGCGAGCAGATGTAAACAAGGAGAAAGAGAGAAGAAACTCTGTCGGGTTTGTTTGAGAGAGAATGTGTGGCTCTTTCTCCCCCCAACAATTTAAAAACTTGAAGCGAAACAGTGGACATTATTTATATTATTTATAGAGTTGCAAAAGTCATTAAAAATGTTGGTCTCGTATTTTAAAACCGAGATATCAGATTTATAAGATGAATTGTTTTCGTAGAATTAAGTTTAATACATAATACATTAATAGAATCCATTTAATATTACAATGGTGTGGTTGATTACACAGACTGTCGCTATACGGTATTTAACACGTGATTAAATAAATAAATAATAAATAAAGTGACAAAAGTTTTGTATATTGTATAAAATAAAATTATTTTTCAGTTTCTGGTAGTTCTATGGTAGTTCTCCAGAATAATTAGGTGTCATAAAATACCACGACACACATTTTATTCATGCCATTTCTAGAACCATGCAATGACAGCATAAAGGCTATAATGTTTATTTTTCCTCAGACACCATAACCAGTCAAGTCAAATATATACAATTTATCACATGCTCTGGATCAGTCATTTACTTCTAGCACAATAGCCTACTCAGCTCACATGCTACTTAACAGAGCCTATCTACACACATGACTGAATTACTTCCTACATGCATGGCTGAACTTATCTCAGTTTTGCACGAAATATACAAGCACAAGAAATAAGAAACATACCTTATGCACACCCATGAAGTACAACTCACATACTACTAAAGCTGTATACAAATATGAAATTCCACAAAGCCTTAACTTTCCTAAAATGCACGAGAAGTCAAATCTGACTACACAGTCATTAGAGAAAGTTTTACAGTAACTTTGTCTATTAGGGTATAGAATATCAAACCTCCTCACCATGAAGTAGAATGTTGTCTGCAAGGCAGTGTTGATGTCTCAGTTATCTCGGCGAGGATGGGAGAGTGCTGCTGACAGAGTGGTGTATCTACCTGAGAGGGTGGAGTCACAGTGTCAGGCAGCAGATGGAGAATGACAGTTGATTACAGTAGAATGGAGAGAGAAAAATAACTGAGAAACAGAAGAGGGCTCCTAATAATTATTAATAATTATGTATTTATTTAATCAATAATTGTTCATGCATAACATTATTTACATCCAATAGGTTATTGTATATATAATATATGGATGTATTTGCATGATAATATAAGGTTATTATATATGGTTAAGGTAATTAAGGTTATCTCACCTGGTATTTGTGTCCAGATTTGCTGTGATATAAAAATGGCATTGGAGAAAGCAATGTTCCTCTACAAATTGATGACTTATTAATCATTATTGATTGACAACCCATACGAATGTGTAGTTGTCCCACTCTCCAGTCAATCTCATGTGCACAATTTGTATTCGCTTTTTATGTTAACATATTGTGTATCCGCAGTACAATATCTATGTGTTACGAGCAGACGAGACATAATACCATGCATTCACAATATATCCACAGATCAATTTTTGATGTTAAGTGGGTGATTTTGCTATCACTTCTCTAAGTGCACAACTACAAATGAATCCATATGCACAATCTGGCACACAGCCTATAGGAGGTTAAAAAAATAAAAATAAAAATGATACTAACTCTTAAGACAGGCATAATTTAATCTCTTTTAATGATTTAAAAGAAAGGGGTCCTCTCCTTTGAAAAAAGACAAATTTAGTCCCATGTGACAGTGTTTAGATGCACAATAAATATCCAAGAGTCTTCAAAGGGAAAATGAAATACCACAACATATAGCTCAGCATTCAGAACATAAAGAAGTGTGCAGCTGTCAAAGCATTTATCAAAGAGCTATTTACAGTTGTGCCTGTACTTCTATTTGAAGAGGATGTCAGTGCAGCTAATTAAAACAAATGGAGATGTTCTATGTAGACTTCTGCTACAGGCCTACTGTTAAATGCAAGGACAAATAGCAGTACGTCAGGGCATAGGGGCCTACTGTAACTACATACTGTAGGCTTACCTATGTTTCTGCTGAGACTGCTTAACAATTAGCTAACTTTGTACACTTTTAATGCAAGCATGCATCATTTGAAATTGTATTTAGTTATTGTTGTTGGTGTTGCTGCTACTGTTGTTGTTGTTGTTGTTGTTGTTGTTGTTGTTGTTGTTGTTATTGTTATTGTTATTGCCGTTGCTGTTGTTCTCCCTGTGCCAGGCTCTGTCATACCCATTTTTTTGCTTGCCCACTGAGTTCCATGGTTTGTGCAGACACTGTTTTACAGACTGTAGGACTGTATTGAGGTATAGGGCAGGTTACTACAAGAGCTTGTAATGAATGGGACATAATGTTTAAGACTAACAGATCAAAACGAAGCCTCTGCTTGTACTAGTTGATCTAAAATGCTGTGTTGTTCATGACCATTGAGAGTAGAAATAAATTAAACATGGAATGACATGCGTTAGGTACACACCCAAATGTAACAAAAGTACAGACTATGTAAAGGTTGAGGGCAGATAGGCAATAGCAAAAGTATTTATTTAAATATGTATCTAATTATTTGTTTTGCATAAAGCAGATACATCTACAAGGCTCTATCAGACATAAGATGTTTTAGATAAGTGGAGGATAAAGATTCAATTGTCTTTTTTTGTTTCCAAGGTAACTTTCTGCCACCTACTGGATCATTATTTATCTGCCATTATCTTATGTTATGGAAGAAAATGCAGGTCAGGTTTATTTGTATATCCCAGTATCCAGTATGTAATCCCATATGTCCCGATGGGATTCACAGGCTCATGCCACTAACGGCCCCTGACCTCAGCCCTCCATGAAGACGTCCCCCCAGACAGGATGGTCAGGCGTGCAATAGGTGCTGAGATGGGCAATCAATAATCAGCTAAATAAATTAAATCCAAAAAGAATACTAAGTTAAACAGTAACCATAGAAACTAAATGATAAAAACACAAGAGCACAAAAATATGGATTATGATATCCATATGACCAAATTCTTTATTATAACTTTTATGAAAATGTATGGAAATGTATAGCTATATTCATGGTGAAGCAGAATATTTAGATGTAGTCTGCACCATTTCTAGTTTTCATTTGATACGTTTCCAAAGGGTTCACGGGTGAATGAAATAGTTTACATAATAGGGCACCGGTTTTATAATGTCTCTATATACTGGAGTCACACACTGGCAGCCAGGTAAGCAGAGGGGGTGCTGAGGTCTCCGCACGAACATGCTGTCATGTGACTCTCTCACCCCTCTCAGAGTTGGGTTACACATCCCCCAGCTATGCAGCGTCCATGTGGGTGTCATGGGTTGACCGTGGTGCCAACTCCCGACCATAGCTGTGTCATGCGAGTATGGCGGTGAGTCAGGAGAATAGTAAGGTCTCACCCTGCCAGGAGTCTCTGCCCGGCCGACATCGAATCTCCCATGGTGATAGCGTGGTTCTGGCCAGACCAGAGGCCTGGCCCCATAACCACTAGGCCCATGCAGTTGGTACTGTGGTTCCACCCAGCCCAAAGACGGAGGACCAATCCTACAGATCCCGCCCCAGAGGCAGGTAGGCTCTGTCCGACCCGGGTGCATGGCCAGGCTGCCATGCGGCTCCCCCTCTCTGCTTCTCCTGGGCTGCCTGTGCTGCCTGAAGTTCCCTTGCTGGAAGTCACTCAGGTGGGCTGGGTGAATGCCCCAGTAGTGGCCCTTCCCGTCCTCACACCGGCTCACCTTCACAAAGCAGTCGTTCACAGAGAGGTTGTGCCGAACGCTGTTCCTCCACCCCTGGCTCTGGCGGCACCTGAAGTAAGGAAACTGGTCCTCCATTGCCTCGTAGATGGACGCCAGGTTGAGTTTCTGAGAGCAGGAGGATAGGATGACTTGAGAAATCAGAGCGACGTAGGAGACTGAGGGTTTTGAAAAGTGTCCCCTGTCTTCATACGAAGAACTGTCTGAGGTTCTCAGCTCTGACACAGTGTTCTCCTGAAGACGTGCCGGTTCCATGTGGACTTTCTCACAAGGTGTGATGGTACCTGTCGTCAATGGAGCCTATTTCTGGTGCAATTGTGGAGTTTCTCTGTCTCTCATCCCCCTCGGGTTCCTTGGTTAATTTCAATCCTGTTTTTTCCTCCGCCATGTCGTCGAGCTCCTTTATATTCTCATTTTGTGATTCTACTGTACATGCCTTTTCAGGACTGCTCTCGCTTTGCTGCTCGAGAGTGTATATGAACAACTTATCTCATTTGCCTACTCCCATTTAAACCACAGGAGGACTAGCAGCTCTTGTCATGCCTTGGGCTGGGCCTCCAACAGTCTAAGATAAACCCTGATGAAACACAAACATAATGAATAGCTGCAAACACGGTGGATTCTAACCCCAGATAAATCTCGATACGATGTGTGGGCTCAAAGAGATATAAGACCGAGGTTATGTGGATTTATTATTTGCTTTTCCCTGTGACTCAATCAAAGTCAACAATATTATTTTGATAAAGTTTCAATATTACACAATCATTCTTCATAGAGTCAGGGTTTGGCCATTAGAAGGACCTGAATAGTACAGTATGCGCGAAGGCTACTGTATACTGGGCCTTAACCAGTATCAGCTGAAAGAAGCAAACCGTATAACAAACCTAATAAATTACCTTACTGGGAGGAATTCTTGCTAAAGCAGGTGTCCTATAATTATCATTCCAATATTTCACATTCTTTGACAAAAATGTTATGTCTGGAAGAGCCATGGAGATGATATTTTCTCTTTCGAGCACAGACTGCATAGTTTAAGTCCCTTCTGGCCTATTTATAGTGTTGGCCCTCTCTACAATGTCATCTGTAACTCGACTCCATCTGTTTAGTCACAGCTTGTTGAATGCCAGTTGCCAGGAGCAGAGGCTCCACAGTCCTCCCTCACTCTCGCGCAGAGAGCCCAAATGCAGTATTTTGCTGAACCAAGACCCTCTGGGGCCTGTAACCTCCTCGGGGTACCGGGCCTCAGCAGCTCCGGAGATGTGGAAGCGGACGAGGACGACTGCGACGTGGGGCCTGGCCCGAGGCCCAAGTCCTCTCCCCTCCCGCGGAGACGGGTGTCTGAATCCGACGAGGACTATGAACCCGACCTGGCCCCGTTTCGCTCCAGGAGAGTGTCCTTCGCGGACGCCCAGGGCCTAAGCTTGGTCTGCGTCAAGCAATTTGACCAGTGGGATATACCCAACCTACCAGGTTACGAGTCACTGGAAGCGAAAGGGAAAGTGGGAGAGGAATACTACCTGTCTACGCTGTTCTCCCTTTCGTTGTCACCTGAGGAGCTGCTTAGGAGAGTTCACGAGCAGAGGCTGGAGCTGGAGACTATCGAGTTGCTCCCCGGGACCACGGTGCTGAGAGGGCTGATCCGAGTCCTCAACATCTCCTTCGATAAGAAGGTGTATGTCCGTGTGACGCTGGACGCCTGGGCCAGCCACTTTGACCTCCTGGCGCAGCACATCCCCGGTTCCAGCGACGGAGTGACGGACGGTTTCTCGTTCAAGCTCACCCTGGTGCCGCTGTTCGGCGAGCAGAGGACCAGGGTGGACTTCTGTCTGCGCTACGAAACTCCCGTTGGAACCTTCTGGTCCAACAATGGTGACATGAACTACGTGGTGTTCTGTCACCAGAAAGTGAAAGAGATTAAAGAAAAAACGCAGAAAGTGAACATAGAGAAGAAAAGCTGTCTCAAGGTTGTCAGGTGAGGAGGTTGTGGTTTAGTTACCATGGCTATAGTGATTGCAGTTATCATTATTTTAAATAGCCCAAACTAGATCAATTCATGTAGGTTATAGGTCATATTAGTAAGATATTTCATTATTTGGAATGAGAACCATGTAGATTCAAACTAAGTCAAATGTATGGACCGTAAAGTCAAATGTATGGACCGTAATTTATGGACCGTTTTGACTCAACCATTAGATTATGTGCTTATTCCACAAATTCCACATGGTTCTTATTCTAAACAGCCAAATGTCTTACTGATATGACCTTTAATGATAAGAATAATGATGATGATAATGATGATGATAATGATGATAATGATAATGATAATTAATAATAATAATAATAATAATAATAATAATAATAATAATAATAATAATAATAATAATAATAATAATAATAATAATAATAATAATAATAATAATAATAATAATAATAATAATAATAATAATAATAATAATAATAATAATAATAATAATAATAATAATAATAATAATAATAATAATAATAATAATAATAATAATAATAATAATAATAATAATAATAATAATAATAATAATAATAATAATAATAATAATAATAATAATAATAATAATAATAATAATAATAATAATAATAATAATAATAATAATAATAATAATAATAATAATAATAATAATAATAATAATAATAATAATAATAATAATAATAATTATTATTATTATTATTTTAATAATAATGATGATGATGATGATGATGATGATGATGATGATGATGATGATGATAATAATGCTGATAATAATAATTATAATAATAATGTGTATAATAATAATAATAATAATAATAATAATAATAATAATAATAATAATAATAATAATAATAATAATAATAATAATAATAATAATAATAATAATAATAATAATAATAATAATAATAATAATACAAGGTCTACAATATGCAAGTTGCAACAGGTCATTCAACAAAAGTATTATAGGCATTATCTATCTCAGTGCCAACATAATGAGAACAATCTCTCTCGTGTAGTGATCTTGTTGTGTGCGAGTTATTAACTAACAGAACAGTGTGAATTAGTCAATATGTTCAGAGAAAGAAATGGCCTTTTATCTTAACCCTCATGATTTTATTAATTTCAGTCGAAACTTCCTAGCAGTGGAGACATGGTCATCCTTAGAAAACGTGTCATCAGGTAATTTCTAAATATAATTGTCATATACAGTAGAAGATAACTAGAGGATAACAACTGGAAAATAAATCAGTAATGACTTTACTTTACAGATGTGTCAGAGAAAGAAGAAGTGGCCATTATAAAAGCCCAGCAAATCCGTGATTCTCAATCAGGAACTTTGGAAGAAGATGGTCATAAATTACAAGTGAGTAATAATAATTTTTAGATTAATCATTTATCTTTTATTAAATCTGTCAACTATCTTCTTCTTCTTCCATTTCCAATACATACACATACATCCATTGCAGTAATAGTGTTTTTCTGCTCAGACTCTAGACTCTAAACAGATATAGCAACTATAACTCAATGTTAGAGGTTAATGCCTTTAACTTAAAGGAACACGCCAACATTATGGGAAATGCGCTTACCGTCTTCTCCAGATTCAGACAAGAAGATAGCTTAGAACAAATAAATGGAAGCGGATATGGAACACCTCTCCCGGAGTTTTAAGCTAGGCTAGCTGATCCGTATCCGCTTCCGTTCATTTGTGCTACACTAGGCTAGCTTGCATCTGGATTGCTTTCTCCTGAACACACAGAGAGGAAATTGGTATCTATCTTCTTGTCTGATTCTGGAGAAGTCAGTCAAGCGCGTTTCCCATAATGTTATGCGTGTTCCTTTAAATCCATAGCTTGATTTGCTGTACATGGATGACACCTCAGCACATGACTTTTCCAAGGTCCCAAATACATTAGTCATGTCACGTGCTCAGTGAAGTGGTTAGGACCTGTATAACTTTTAAAGACCACGTGGTCCGTCAGCGAGGCACAGGAGAAACAGGAGACTGCTAGTGACCTATGAGTGGATATCATGATGGAGAACTGAGAGAGTCAGTGTAACATGCTGTACTGGCCCAGTGTGTTTTCCTCTGGTATATGTATGCAGTATAGTAGTAGGAAAATTATGATTTTGGGGTGAAAGACATACGTACTTGATTTGAGTAATATTTGCACCTGTTGAGTGTCTCTTACTATGTTGAGAATTGATTTTGAAGTGCATACTGTAGCTGTCTTTTTACAAAGGTATGGTTATGTGTGATATTTAATCTGAGCATGTATGGTGATGACATAGGCCTTCAAATTTCACCGTCCCCAAAAACACCACAGGCATGGTGTGAGCAAGCTGAACTGAGCTGTTCTCTGACTCTCTGTTGCTCCTTGATTGACAGGTCGAGAACAGCCGGAACAACAGCCAAAGAAGTCAGCGAAGGTCGGCAAGGTTGGCACGGGTGAAGGACTACTTTTCTGAAAGAGACGGAGATGCCAGCAATGAAGACAGTAAAGCGTCAACCCCAGAAACGTCACAGATCGCAGAAAGAAACACTCTGCATTCAAATGGGTCAGAAACAACACAATTACATCCAGTGGAGTACAGTGAATCTGCGGGTTCGGAGGTCATTCCAGTGGCAACATCTCCTGATGTCCAACGTGAAACACTGCCAGTGCAGCGTGCCGCATCAGTGATGAAGTCAGAGAAATCCAAGACCCTCAACTCATCGGTTGACTCAGCCACATCAGAAACAGCTGTGCAAGATGCTGCAGCAATCTCTAACAACCTATCAAATTCAAAGGTTCAACCTATGTCTCCACCACGTCAAAACCTCAACGAGTCTGTCTCCAATGCTGAGGACGAAAGACAGAGGCAAATGGAGAGTAATATGGGAGGTGTGAATGATGAATCTACCGGTACGACCAACACAGAAAGCAAATTGGATAGCAATGTCAGGTTATTGGAACCCATTAAAGGCTTTGACGGTCGTGCTAATAGTTTCACTTTTGAAACTGTGGTGGCCCCATTGTATCAGCAGGTGGTCGGTAGAGCACAAAGCGAGAGTCAAAACTTAGCTGATCATGGAAATCCAGTGAGGGAAAGACTGAATAAAAGGGACTGTTCATCGACAGGTACCATTCAGAATTATTATCATCCAAAAAGAAGTGAAACTTGCTCAAGTGCAAAAGATGCCAGTAAAAGCCACTCAGAAATTCCTAGGGATTCTTTAGAGACTCAAGAATCCGATCAACAATGCACCTATACATCTAAAGAACCTGCCCCTCTCTCAGAGGAAGTATGGGGCTTTCCCAAGTCTCACGAAATGTTGAACACTGACCTGTGGAGAGGACACGTCCCAAGAGGGAGTTCACATCTTCAGGGGAAAGCTCGGGAAGACACTTTGACCCATAATGTTCGACACAACAGCCCTGTCCAAGCGCAGACCACAGTGGAAACAGCACACACACAGCCTCCGGAAGACAAGTCTTCATACATGGAAACACTAGATGCAGCGGTTTTACACACACAGACCGACACAGACCGTGTACGTGCCCCTTTCTCACAGGCTCACGCTTCTCAGCTTGCGTCAATGAACATCAGTGCCGGATTCATTGGCCATGAGTGTATTGATGAGTCAAAGGAAAAAGAAGAGGTTCACACAACCACAGGGGCGTCAACAACCGGTACAAACTCAGAACGGGACAAACCCGTAGGTATTGCTATGTCAGAAAAGGAGGGGCTTGGTCAAGTTAAAAACGTGACCACGAGATGGGAGATCATCGACAAAGAGAAGACGGCTGAGGAAAATAACTGGGAGAAGATGGTTGAGGAAGAGGAAGTGGATGTGGACGTGTTAAACGAGGAACAGGGGAGTGCAGAGACAGCAGACAAAGAAGAGGCCGAGGAGGTCGGGAAAGAAGAGAGGAAACCGATGGAGGAGCTGGGGGAGGAACAGTGCTTAGAGAAGATAGAGATGGAATTAGAAGGGATGGAAGAGGAAGAAAGGTTAATGGAGGAAAGAGCGGTGGAGGGGATTGTGGTTGGGGAGGAGAATGAGGAGGAGGTTATTATAGGGATGAAAGAGGAGGAGGAGAATGAGGAGTGGGATATTATAGGGATGAAAGAGGAGGAGGAGAATGAGGAGGGGGATATTATAGGGATGAAAGAGGCGGAGGAGGAGGAGGAGGAGGAGGATATTCAATGGGAAGAGGACCCAGGAGAGGAAGAGGCGGAGAGGAAGGAACAGATGGAGCCAAACATGTTTGAGGCAGAGGAGGACATGGGTGTGGAGTGGGAGGAGGTAGAGCCAAAGAAGGATGACATGGGAGAAGGGAGGGAGGAGGGGATCACAGTGCATAGAGTAGAGGAGGAGGTGGATGTTGAGGAGGTAGGAGAGACAGAGGCTGTAGGTGAAAGAGTGGAGGAAATAGAGGAGGGTGTGAAGATAGAAACCAGTGAAGATGAGATGGAGGATTTGGAACAGAGATCGGATGCTATCCAAAATACAAACGTATGTATCACAGATGATATCCATCTCCACACAGGTGACGATGATACTACAAATGACAGAAAAAGAGTTGCTGACCAGGAAGATGCAGAGGGAGAATTGTGTTTCCTAACAGATGACCCAGAAAGGGACCTAACAGGAGAAGACAGTGCTTCCATGGAGTCTCTATCAGATGACGAGGTGGAACTGTACATGCACTGTCTGAGGGCTGTTCAGAAAAGAGACCTTGACCTGGCCACCACAAGGGATCGCAGCATGGGTTTCAGTGTGGTGAGAAGACCCTCTATAGTCAGAGGCAGACAACTGCGTATGCCGTCCATCAGCGAGTCTGTGGACGAGGACCGTAGCGGTCAAGACGATCAGGCAGACATGGAGAGACTGGAATCCCAACCCGCAGCCACCCCAATGGCAGGACAGGAAACCGGAAACATTGGATGGTGGAAAGAAACCTTTTCCTGCAGTAATATCTCAAAAGCGTTGTTATTCACCATATTGTTAGTTGTGTTCTTTGTTGTCGCTTATCATTATGATTTTCTTGCTTGTTTTGCTCTGTACTTGTTCTCTGTATTCTGGCTGTGGTGTCAGGGGGGGGGAAAGCCAGCGAAGAACAACAATAGATTAGGTTAAATCAAATTGGGGGGGAAAAAGGTTGTAAACTGATTTGTTCTAATGTTATCCCTGTGGATCACTTAGGTATCTGAGCATACAAAGCATTGACATTATGTACTCTGAGATGGGTTCCCTGCCTCTGGGATTACCAGCCCCCCTGTGGTCCAGAGATTCAACTCCAACTTGCTCCCTACTTTCCATGTTTTCTCTGAATGTGAATAAAATGATGAAAATAACAGCAATAACTAGAAGACTGAACAGCAACAACTAGAAGACTAGAAGAACAGCAACAAATAGAAGACTAGAAGAACAGCAACAACTAGAAGACTAGAAGAACAGCAACAACTAGAAGACTAGAAGGACAGCAACAACTAGAAGACTAGAAGGACAGCAACAACTAGAAGACTAGAAGTACAGCAACAACTAGAAGACTAGAAGAACAGCAACAACTAAAAGACTAGAAGGACAGCAACAACTAGAAGACTAGAAGAACAGCAACAAATAGAAGACTAGAAGAACAGCAACAACTAGAAGACTAGAAGAACAGCAACAACTAGAAGACTAGAAGGACAGCAACAACTAGAAGACTAGAAGGACAGCAACAACTAGAAGACTAGAAGTACAGCAACAACTAGAAGACTAGAAGAACAGCAACAACTAAAAGACTAGAAGGACAGCAACAACTAGAATACTAGAAGTACAGCAACAACTAGAAGACTAGAAGGACAGCAACAACTAGAAGACTAGAAGGACAGCAACAACTAGAAGACTAGAATGACAGCAACAACTAGAAGAATGCACAGGAGGCCTAACAATCTCCCCACGTTGCCATTACTTTCATTATGCAACATTCTACTGGGTAGATGACAGCAATGAGACTTGTCGATATTGCCAGTCTCAACAGACCCAGGCTATGAATTCACAGGTTTCTGAATTTGTACAGCAAATCGTGTGCCTGTATGACTTCAGGTCAGGAGATACGTCCATTTGAAAATGGAAAGTTTGGCCTGATGGGGACAATAGAGATTTCTTCCTCTTGGAGTCATGAATGTTCACAGCAAATGTTATAATAATAATACATCGGATTTATATACTGTAGCCGCTGTAGCGCTTTTCCAAATGCTCAAAGGCACTTTAGACACAATCCAGACATTGCTTTTCAAGATATCTTGTTCTGAGCTTGGCCTGATGGCTAGAGAAAAGGTCATGGGGTCACCAAAATCAAGAGATTTCTTCCTCTTGGGGTCATTAATGTGCACAGCAAATGTTATAGCCATTCTTTAATTCATTTTCAAAATGATCATAAATGTGCACTGCAGATTGCATGGCAATCCAGCCATTACTTGTATAGATAAGTCATGGACAGACTTTGGCCTGATGGTGGCGCTAGAGGAATGGTCATGGGGTTCTTCCTGATCTGACAATTTTGAAAAGGTTGTGCGGTGATGGACATTGTGGATTTTTTATATGAAACATATCAGGAGAGTGCACTGTATATTCCCTATGGGAGAATGTTCATTTTGTGATAAATTTGGACACATAAAATAAATAGCAGTTTTCTTGTATATTTTACAAAAGGCATTGTGCCCGATCAACTTCACAACAAGACTGTGGACCACAAAGCTCCAATGGATCATTTAATTTCTACTGCATTATAAAAGGTGTAAATTAAGCAAATGAGACTGTTTGTACGGATGCCACTAAAAACTATTTTGTAATACTTGTGTTATATTTACATAGATATTTATCAAAATAAATTAATTGTATCATAACAAACCACTGAGTCAGCCTATTATTTTATTCAAATGTGTAAAGAGAATTAAGGGGGGGGGGTGATATATTTGCATAGACTGCATCTATAGATAATACAGTCAGTTGTACTCAGTGTGTAACAGTACCAGACTGGTTAATCTTTTGTGTATGACAGAATACAATACATGACTCATTCAAGCCACTGCATACAGATTTGCTATACATAACATGCTAACATACATAACATGATAGCTATATGGCCTGTGGTGAACATAACATGATACTGTAGCTATAGGGCCTGTGGTGAAGTTATTTTAGTTGTTTCACACTATACTATGACATATACAGTATAAGTGTGTGTATTATAGGAAGTGGATATATATATTTAATTTTAACATTGTAGCCTATTAAACAAGAACATACAGTAGAGGGGCTTATACTCCTTGCAACATTATGTTGTCTAACCATTCTGCTCAGAAGAATAAAGACAAACAAACATTGCATTTGGATCAGTGATTGATTAGAACAATAAAAGTAGATGAGCACCATAGGTGGTTTGTACCCGATACAGGGCCCATACCCTGAAACTCCAAAAGAACTTCGAAACCAGATACCATATAACTCTAATCTTATTTAAACAGTGTTTTGGACATAGCCATACATTGTAATCTATATTAGTCTTTCCTGGTGTGTGGAAATGTTTGTCTTAGCTGTCTTACAGTATATCACCAGCTACTGTAGGATGTCACTGTTGAACTATGTTTGTTGTCAAGTTAAATAATGCCGCACAAACCCATAAATCATTCCATTTCAGGTTGTTTACTTGCTGTAGTTGTGGTTTTCAATGTAAAGTACACATCAAGGTTAATATTTTCACCTGAATAAATACAGGCTAATATGTCATTAAAATGTCCCTGAAGACTATTTGCACTAAATCCTGATCCCGTTCTCTCTTTCTCCCACTTATTCCTGGGAAAGAATGGCAGGATTCCTTCCGACATGGAGCTGTTGCCAAATAAAGGACAGACCTTGAGAGTTGGTCAAGAGCTCAATCTAAGAAGTTGTCTCTTCCTAGGGTTAGGGTTAGACAACGGATATTGTCCCCTGTAGGATTAAGAGTGAGGCTGGAGAAAATACCTTTCAGTATTCAGCACCTATACAATGAAACCAGCTACCATCTCAGATAAAATAAATTGTCACGATTAGGCATTTTAAAAGAGCAGTGAAGGGATGGTTGCCTAGCCGCCTGCACATTTTAAACTGAAGCATTTTATTTTGTATAGTGTTGTTTTATATTGTATTGTAAGAGTTTTATGTATTTTTTATCTTAAGTGTTTACTTTTGTTTTAATGTGTTTTCTGTACCTTGCTGAGACCTACCTGTGCCGACTATTGCTGTGACAGACGAGGACCACAATGGAAATAAGTATCTGACTTTATTGTTTGATAATTCCTCAAACAATGCAATGCATGTGATGGTTGTGGCCCAATTGGGTTTTAAATCCTGTGTGTATTTTTAACATCTATCATTCAACAGCGCCACATCACAGAAGTCGATTCCAGAGATTGTAGGCTACTCAGATGGAGTCACTTGATAGCTACAGGGTGTGACTTTATCCTGAACGTTAGCTTCTGCCTATGGTTGGAGCGGCACAGCTGCAAGTATTTTCTCAGGGGCTTTGGGGACAGTCCTCTGTGAGGATTATCACTTCCTCTCTGTACGTACATGGACGTTTTTAGCCACAGAGTACTGTCAGGGCAGGTATGCAGACAGGCACTGGGAGAAGGAATGTTAAGAGGGTAAAAACACAGTTTCCTTATTCAGATCCTGATTACAGCCTTCAAGGACATGGGCCTGTGCTCTCAGGCTTACTACAAAGTCCCCCTCTGGACAAAATGAGCTCTGTATTGTATGGCAGTGAGCCGGGCAATGGTCTATAACTCTGCTTGAGCTATTACCTAATGCGTCACTTCTATTAGTGTCGTGTAGCAAGCTTGTTTATTCATTCAAAGTCAAGTGATATATAGTGCTGCCCCCATTGCGTCGATTAATAGACCTATCTCAAACTCTGCCCTTTCCTTGATCATCCAATCACAACTGTTGCTTTGTCCGAAGTAAGCAACAGTTGTGATTGGAGGACCAAGGAAAGAGGGCGGTCAACCGATGAAGCGATTAGTTTGGTTTTTTTTATTATTGCAAAACAAAATTATTAAAAGTCAGTACTCAACACACAATGCATAATGAAACTAACAATTAAGATGGCTAAAATGACATACAAGCACAGAAACAGAAAGCAAAAAAAAGTATATAATAATACTTTACAGTATACAGTGTATAACCAACGAAATTACCAATTATACCAATGTCTTATACAGGATATACCCCTAATACCTGTTATCTAAAACCCTACACACATATGCTCCAGCTCGAACCCCCCCCCCTCCCGGACCCCTCTTTGGATAGTACCTCCATTATCCCTCGCTCCTAACCAGACACTACCATTATAAGCTAGCTTTTATTTTCTCCACCACTTCTAACCACATTGACATTTTGGATTCATTGAGACCCAGAATTCTTGCTGTAGATATTTCTTGATAAAACACATCGAGATATGTAAGAAACCAAACTTTCCGGCACATACTTTCCGGTTGAAACCAGCGTGATGCGATCAGCTTTTTCGCTACTGTGATACCCGATAAAACCAATCTCTTTAGCTGTGGATTTACTGCAAACTCAAAAACATCATTCAATAGTAATACAGAGGGGTGTACAGGTATATTCCAAGATACGAGTTTTGATAATTGTTGGGTCACATCTTTCCAAAAAGCCTTAACTGGTGGGCAGTCCCAATACATGTGCATAAATGTCCCTTCGTCTCCATTTGTACATTGGGAGCATTTGGAGTCTTGTTTAAGACCCATTCTGTTCAGTCTTATAGGAGTCAAGTATGTCCTGTGAATATAGTTAAGATTGATTTGTTGATGGTCCGGGTTCATTGATGTAAGTCGGACATTTGCCCATGCTCCTTGCCAATCAAAGTCACTTTCCAGGTCTGGTATATCCCTCCTCCAGACAGAGTCTAGTTGGAGGGTTTCATATGAGGACGTTAGTAATTGATGATAAAAACCTGAAACAAAACCTCTCGATGTCTCTCTTTCATAGAATAATTTGTGGTATCTGTGGTGTTCAATTGGTATGTCTAATGGAACACCGTGAGACTTCAAACATAGCCGTAACTGTATGTAAAAAAGCCATGTGGACTTGGTGAGATTAAATTTTGTGCATATTTCTCCATAACTACAAAAACCCTGGTTATTAAAAATATCCCCTAATGAGTGTATGCCTTGCTCTTCCCATATAGGGAATCTTATAGGTCGTTTTTCAATTAAGAGTGCATTGTTATTGAATAAGGGAGTGTGATTGTGCCATTTTTGTGGGTTAGGATATTTTTTTTGTGTTTCACGCCATATCCGGATCGCATGGGTAATTATGGGGCCAAATTTCCGTTCACAGTGCTTGATTGGTAGTTTAGTGTATGCTATGTCCTTCAGTCTATGTGGCGCTACTATGTTTTCTTCCAATTTTCTCCAGGACACTAATGCTTGGGGATCAAACCATGTTGTCAATGGTCTTAATGTGTACGCCTTAAAATAGTGGAAAAAATCTGGAAATGCCATGCCACCGTCTGCTTTATTTCTCTGTGCGGTGGATCTTTTTATATGTGGTGGTTTGTTATTCCAAATAAATTTGTATGTGGAGGAGTGTAATCTTTTCCAGTAACCCTCTGGAGGGGGTAACGGTAGCATTGAACTGAAGAAGTTGATTCTAGGTAGTACATCCATCTTAACTATTGATATCCTTGCCTGTACTGAGTTTTTAAGTTTTGCCCACCTATCAAGGTCGTCTTTGATTTTGTTTTGGATTTTTGTGTAATTGTGCTTCACCGTTTGTCTTATGGTGGGGAATATTTCCACTCCCAAGCATCTAAAATGTTTTACCATAGGTATCTCACCTGGGAGGGTTATATCTTTTTTTGCAGGGGTGTTAAGTGGAAGGAAAGCCGACTTCGGCCAATTTATCTTAAATCCCGATAAATCACCAAAGTTCTCAATCAACTTGAGTAGATGAGGCAATGTGGTGTTGGGGCTTTGCATGAACAATATTACGTTGTCCGCATATAAACTAATTTTATGTTGTGTGCCCTTGATTACGATTGGTTCTATGGATTGGGATTGTCTTATATATTGTGCTAAAGGCTCTAATGATAGATCGAATAGTCCGGGACTATTAGGGACCGTTAGTAGTTTTTTTTATGTTTTTTTTTCATGCTGAATGAGTAAACACTGAAATTCGATAAACACATACTCTGGTAAGTACTATTGGAAGAGGTGCTTCTGCATGACTGCACAAAGTGGGAAATACAATTTTACAGATTTGTCGACGAAATCAACTAATCGATAAGTCGACTAAAATCCTACGACTATTTGTCGACTAAGAGTTTCTTTAGTTGAGGACAGCCCTAGGGCTATCATGGCCACTTCCTCACACCAGGCCAGGTATGACATCAGTGTTTTACTCTGACACAGAGAGGTTTGATTCTCTGCCCAAATCCCGACTGGGCCCAATCCAACCCACTGGGTTCCAGTCAGGTTGTAATGTCTCTAAATCCCCCCAGCTTGAATTGGGTCGGGTTCATGCCAATTATTATTATTATTATTTTTTTTTACATATTACATGTTCCAACATAAATATTGGCCAGAATATTTTGTATGAGGGTCATCATTTAGACATGATTAACATGCTTTTTGTGCTTTTCAAAGCAATAGAAATACAGTAATCACCATTTCAGCCAAATTGGAGCAAGTCAGTATTTTCAGCTGTAACACCTTAACTCTTTCTGCGCCAAACACGAGAATTCTCATGTTTCAAATCCAACCGTTGAGCGCCAAAAACGAGATTTGCGCATACGCTGCACAAAACACACTTTATCTCACGATCTAGAAAACCAGCCTGGATTATTTTGAAACAGGGTGATGTTTACTGTGGTATAGCGCACAAACAAAGGGATGTAGAAATGAACTGTTTCATCCCTGTTGTACTATAAATAGTGTCTGTCAAATGAGCCCTACTATTGTCTCCATAGCTATAATATAGAATATACGATGGGTCCGCAAATATCGTGAAAATGGTCAATAACGCTGGCGCCAGGGAGTAAAGATGTGAAAACAGCGTGGCAGTCAATGAGTTAAAATGGGCTTTCTTTCCTACGCAGCACGACTCAATGGGAGGTGTTGTTTGAACACTCGAGCTCTACCCCCAAAATGACACCTTAACTCCACAAATTCACCATGGTGGACTTATAAGCCACCTGTCTTCTTACTTCACTAGCTGCCTGCTTCAACACCTATGCCTTTTGACTGCAGTGACAAGGCTATCACAAATTGGCCTAGAAAGAAACATGTTGTATGTTTGAAATAAAGTTTTTTTTTATAA
Source organism: Notolepis coatsorum (assembly GCF_963971535.1). NCBI lineage: Eukaryota > Metazoa > Chordata > Actinopteri > Aulopiformes > Paralepididae > Notolepis > Notolepis coatsorum. The sequence goes on along the minus strand of NC_140182.1, from coordinate 84,742,462 downwards.
TAATAAAATAATAAAGTATTATTTATTTACATCCTAGTCATTTCTAGATCTGTGTTACTTAAATCAAGTTCAAGTTTCTTTATTAGTTGTCATACAAAAATACAGAATACTTTTATATGAAATGCTTTTTTTTTTACTGTTGGTGTTTCATCACCTGCACATGGCACCGCTGATAGTAGAGACCAGTGGTAGAGACTATACGCATAAACGCCTCTCAGTCATGACTGTAACATCAGGATATTGCCACCATGGGGTACTGTAATAGACATATTGCTGATGATGACACTACACCACAGCGTACCAGCAGGCGTTTCTGTCAGACTCCATAAACAGTGTAGTCACCATCATGTGCTTGTTATTTTTGGAGTGGGGTGCCAGTCAAGCTTCGGCAGGATATTAGTAGGAGATTGTATGATTCCTGCATGGGGTCTGACGCATTTAGGTACTGATTTGGCCTAATTGTCAACTTATATTTAAAGCCACAATAATGATTTTCTGACGACTAGCGGGCAGCATGGAGCCACTCTAAACAACCCCTTCCTTTCTCCCAAAAGGAAAGCCTCGTCTTGTTTCACCAAAGTTCTCATTTTAAGTATAAAAGATTTGCTGAAAAAATACTTCTTAAATGCATAGGTTTGGTCATGAAAGGTTTTGTATGTAAAAATGGTAGAAAATAGTTATTGCAGCTTTAGCCTAATTTAAAATCTGGTGCTGCTCCATAGACGTGGATGGGGAACTGACTTTGTGGAGCCATTAAATAAGCTCATAGACTCACATGATGTTTACATTTTGGAGACCTCATTCAGCCCCCTATCGCAGCCCCTGAACTGTGGAACAGCATCCCCACCTCCATTAGGCTCGCCCCCTCGATAGATGCCTTCAAATCCAGGCTCAAAACCCACTTCTACCTACTATAGATGTAGCAGTACTGTCTATCTGTATGTCGTGTATGTCATATATGTTATGATGAATTGAAAATGGGGGACCCTGATGTAAACAAGACGAAATTCTTTCTCTGGTCTGCATCCCCTTAACAATTGTGTGTATTGAGCTGTACCCATTCTGCAATCTGTTAATAAAGTTTTCAATCAATCAATCAATCAATCAAACCAAACATGACACATGCCTTTTTTTTTTTTTTTTACTATGATAGGGAAGAGAGGTGTAATGTTTTGTGGGATTCGGCCACATGGTGGCATCATTCACAACAATTATAATGATAGACCTGAAAATTGAATGTGTCATACTGATAGTTGTTGTTGTTGGCCAGTGCCGCAAATATATACCAATCGGCCATGTGGTGGAGCTATAATCAAAGGTCAAAATTTACAACTTTGACTATGTACATAACACCTACTCTAACTTACAGACACCATACATCTGATTGACGCAAGACTTCAGATAGCAAGGTGTACAACCTTGCTAGTAGATAACTGCATGATGATAACAGTTACCAGTGCTCAGGTTGAAGCGGATATCAAGGCAGCAAGTAACAGCTTGGTCGCAGTTTTATCAAGTATCTTTGTGTTTTTCTTACAGTAACTGATTACATTTACCTTTTTGTTATCATATAACAGGTAATTTGTTACTCAGCTATTCTAAGCTAAAGCTCTATTCAAAAAGTTTGAAATAATAGATAGCCCATGTTACTCTCAGGAATGATTATTCTTTCAAATAAAGCTTGGACTCTGACCAGACTTTCAGGGAACGCCTCTCATTGGCTTGTCAGGTCAGATTTATTTGTATAGTCTAATAAATGTCTCAATGGGCTTCACAGGCACACAATGCAACAACACCACTAGAGAAGATAAGGAAAAAAACGAAAAAAGGCTTGCCTTCAGGCGGTTTAGGAGGGCTCCCCACCCTCCAGAACATTTACAACAAGCGTTGCATGGGCAAGGCGAAGAGAATCATTAAAGACTCCAGTCACCCGAACAACTGCCTCTTTGAACTGCTGCGGTCAGGCAAGCAATACCGGAGTCTCAAGGCGAGCACAGAAAGACTCAGAAGAAGCTTCTATCCCCAGGCCATCAGGCTGCTAAACGAACAATGAATGAACACTACACAACAACAACCACCAAACGCACATAGCACACACATCCACACGCACACACTCACTTTAAACAAACACACTGTAGCACCCACTCCACACACTTTATAGCACACACCCACTTTAAACAAACACACTGTAGCACCCACTCCCCACACTTTATATTTATTGATGAAGGATTGCACTACAACTCGTACACCTTACTGTAAATTGTACCTAAATTGTACCTCATCCCATTTCTGCTTTGCACTATATAGTACTGTACATTAGTACACTGCATAGTATTGTATATTATATGGTAACTCAGAACATTGTACATATGTCTATACCGAACACTGTGACCTCATTTTCTTCTTCTAAAATTACATGCTATACTATGTTATTTGATACTATCTTGTCTAGCACAGTCTCTGGAGCGTAACAGTAAGAAGCATTTTGTATGAAAGTATTCTGTACTTCTGTATGACAACTATTAAAGAAACTTGAAACTTGAAACTTGAACTTGAAATTATGTACTTCATCTGTTTGATTGATTGATTGAAAACTTTATTAACAGATTGCAGAATGTGTACAATACAGTACAGCTCAATACACACAATTGTTAAGGGGATGCAGACCAGACTTTCATCTTGTTTACATCAGGGTCCCCCATTTGACTGTGAGGAAAGCCAAATGAGAATATTAAAGGAACCGAATCACTAATTCTTATGCTGACAGCATTTGTCCGCTGTTTTTTACCTTGTAAGAAAAGAACTAAAACATATATGTATAGCCTATGTATAGATAGAATATAAATTTTCCAGAATGTCCAGGGTTCGATTCCTGCTTGGGGACCAGGTTTCAATGATGTTACCCAGGTGGGGTATCTCCCAGGCCTTTCTGTGTGGAGATTGCATGTTCTCCCCGTGCTCGCAAGGGTGTCCCCCCCGATAAGATAAACCCAATGGAAAAACATGCACAACAATAGATCGCTAACGCTGTGGCGTCCTTGACGAAGACGGACAGGAGCACTTGGATTGGTCCCCTGGCGCGGCTCACGTTGACGCCTGTCTGCTCCCGGCTGCCCTTGGGGGGGAAGGACGACGGGATGGGTTAATCGCAGATACGAATTGCATGCATGCATCGCATGTGTGCCAATTGATGACCTCTGAGCAGGTCCTAAATTATTATTATTATTATTATTATTATTGTATATTATGTTTCCAAATCTACTACGGTTGAAGAGCCGGGAAAAACAAGCATAGATCTCATGTTTTTCTGAACGTATGTATATTTTATAAAGATGTGACAATAAAATAATCTTAATATGACAGATCCACAATAAAAGCAGTACCTCTCTTCCTGCTCATCAGTGTTGTCAACAAATTGCCAACCCTCAAGTACAAGTCGAGCGTCCTCAGTGTTCAAGCCCAGGGTCTGAGTCAAGGTCTTGTCTGAGTCAAATCCAAGTCAAGAAGGTTGTGACTGAATCCAGTCCCACATCCCCTTGTGTTTGACTCCAAGTCACAGTTTGAGTTCAAGTAATCAAGTGTCTGGATGTTATGGAAGTTACTGGAGAGAAGTTAGTAGCAGGGGTGCGTTGCTCATCATGGGACGGGGTCAACCGGCTCTGTGAGCAGAAGCAGAACCAGAACCACGCACGCGGCACATGCACGGATGTAGTCATCTACTACTAACTATTACTCTGTTGGTTTTAACATTTTGAAATGCCTTTACATTTGTAAATAACGCATTAGGAGTTGTCTAGGACTCAAAACCCAATATTTCAGACTTGTGACTTGCTTGAGACTTGCCTGTCATGACATGGAAATTGCCATTCTTGCCACTTGACTCAGAACAGAAGAACTTGACTTCGGACTTTGGTTCGACCTCTTTGATGTACAAGTAAGAGTTTATTCTATTCCAGTAGTAGGCAGTAATGAAACATTTTGGATGCCAATCGCCTCCAAAGAAAAACAAGAGAAAAAAGAAGAAGAAGACGACGAGGGCGTTTATGTTTCCAGGCCTCTGATTGGACGTTGGCCTGTCAATTCTGAAGCATGTTTTGTCAGAAACAAGCAATCAGCTCGCGCCGCCGGTATCCGAGTGGCGTCGGACGGGACTGCGGCTGAAGGAAGGGGAAGCAGCAGCAGCGGCGGTGCAGCGGCCAGTGCAATGGACCCCACGAACAATGTCGAGACAGGAGAGACTGAAGACGACCTGGAGACAGTATATATGCTCATTCCGACAGAGGCACCGTGCAAGAAGGAACAGGAGAAATTGTCAGGAGTCGTTAAAAACGTCCACAGAAAACTCCGCAGAAAATATCGAGAAGGTGAGAGCAGCCTCTGTGTTGCATAGCCTGCCCTGTCTGTCTGGCCTCGAGCAGACTCTGAATAACCAATGACTGAGATAACTTTAACCAACGAGACATGTCGGTCACTTTATCAAGTTAACTAGCGACCCAACTAACTAACCACTGGGTTTGTTTGCTTACTAACCGGGTTGATCGTGATCAGCTAACGCGTGACTGACTCGGGCCTAACGTTAACGTTGAACTGTGTGTTGTAACGTTAGCCGAGGTTAGCAGAGCAAAGCCACAGTTTCTCAAGTCTGGCCTGGAAAATACAGCAGATTTTTTTTATAAACTGTTAGCTGTGACCTGTGATATCATGCACATACTATTTGACAACTCTGTTCAATCAAAATTAGAACATGATCGACGCTCAACCAGAATCTGTAATGTCACCAAGAGATACACTTTTTAGCAGCAATATTGAATGGGAGATTTAAAAGTCGTCCCACCCCCCAATCAAAGAAGCTTGATTTCATTGTCTGGTCAGAAACATTAAACATTACTTATGCCCAGAAAGTCTTCATGGATGATGTAATAGTGTTGTCCTCCTATTAGTCAGAAGAGTATCTTCAGAAAGTCAAGTGTAACCTGATGACATCACATTATTAACTAGAGTTTTGAATTGATTGTTTCTTGAGACTATTCATGTGCACACAAATGTATATTAAACTATCATAGGAATAATGTATCTGTTTTAGGGTGGATTTTACACAGAAACCCTGAACTAACCTAAGCCAGCTAACGTGTGGTATTGGCTATTATAGGCTGATGACAAGTGAAAATAGGGTTTTGTTACTGGAAGAATTCTCCCAATATTCAAAATGTGTAACATCTCTGAATATTTGACACGTAAGATGTAATGGAGAAAATGGATTATGTCACAATCAGAATGGTCTAGGGTTATTATAATGTTCAGTAAAAGTAATAGATTATTATGTATCTGCCAATTGCTATTCCAACTGATTTTGGTCATTTAAGTCTTTTTCTGTTTTCACTCAGAACAAGATCAATATTAACACGCAGTAGTGTGTGTGCTACACACAATTAAAATGTACCTGACTGAAGTCTGATTACTTACGTGCCCCATGTGCCAGGCACGAAATCCACGAATACAAAGCAAGCTAGCTGATTTGAAAAAGCTTTCATCTGTTGTTGTCAAGCTCTGTGATCTCATAGTCCCTCCCTTTTTGGTGGGATGAAGGTTATAGTCTAGCATTGCCAGCAGATCTGAACCAGAATTTAAACCTCATTTGCGTATTAACTAATGTTAATAAAAAAAAAATGGTGGTATCAGCAAAAATCCATGGCAAAACTCTTACAGTAAGGCTTATAGCAGCGTTGCTCAAACTTGTATCGGACAGGCTAGATAGATTCCTTAACACATTGTGCGCCAACAATGAATAAACTCGTTTTTGGGATCAATATTTCATTTTTTTTCGCCATGGCATTCATAATTCATCCAGCCTCCCTCCGGGACTGCAGCTGGACCCTGTCTGATATTGCAACGCCTCAATACCGCCGCCTGGTGGATGTCGGGCGATTTACACTCCAAGCCAAACCGGAAGTGGCGCTCGGTGCATCGAGGAAATTCCTCCGGCAGTAATATTTTGTAGCGTGGATCTAGATACACACTTGAGTGCATGGGATCGCTTTCGAAGCGCAATAATCAATATGATTTCGGCGTTTATTGCGTCATACAAACGGGAAATGGATCTAGCAGATCGACGTCAAATAATTGGAATATTTTTCCTCCAGTCTCATCGGCGAACGGTAAGAGGAATATAATGTTATTTTCAGCCCGATTGTTTATTCATTTCAGGGCAATCCATCTGATCAACGTATCAACCCATAGTAAGAAAAGACGATACTGACGATCAAGGAATTATAAATGACCCCCCCCTTCTTCACGCATGATGAAGCATAATGTATACCGATCATATACATTTGAATTTTTTAATATAGTGTGTATAGGAAAGAAACACCAATCGATAATCTATCATATGCGTCAGGGCCTATAACTCGTGTTTTAGGAATTACTGCAGAAAACCTTAAAAACATACTTATATTCTCGACGGTACTAAGTAACACAACAATGTATTATTGAAAAAATATAACGTTCCCACATCCGGAACGATAGATACCCAATGTTGAATGGGCCATAGTAATGTCGATATAGCTATAATATTTAAAAAGTTATAGCCCTGCAAAGAAGGTAAACATCTCCATAGGGTTACAGCACTGGCAGACTGGGCATAAGGATGGGTACAATGCATGGCGGACAATGTGTTAAGCTTATACATTAATATTCAGTAGGGGGGGGGGAATCGCCAGTTTCATCACAATACAATACAATATCGATTCTTTGGACGTTTTGATATATTGAGCTTTAAACTTAAAATAACTAAGTTCCATTTTTTGGAACTCACAACCTAAAACCCCTCCCTACCTCCCTCTCCCAAACCGTTCTTACAACTATTTTTTACATTGCATGATCATGCGTACATTTATTATGTATTATATTTTATGTTTAAATATCAACATTATCTGGCCATCCTCAGTAAAAACTATCAATTCCTCTGACCTCATCTGGTCTTTCCAAAGACCAGAGATGGGAAGCCAATGCACACACGCACACACACAGAAAGGTAGAATGGCTTATAACAGACTTAATGATTTTAGAATATTTCAGCTAATGAAGTAAAATGTTTATTATCATCAACTATCCAGTTTGTTTTTATAGTGTAACGTTTCGCTACTTAAAATCATTGAACGTAGAGAGAGGGACAGAGAGAGGGAGAGAGGCTTAGCCCCCCCCCCCCCCCCCTTCTTCAATAATGGAACTCCGCGGGCGGCTAAGTGGCGCAGTGGGCAAGGCGCTCGCCACTAACGCAGGAGATGCTGGGTTCAAGCACAGCTCTCGGCGTTGCTTCCGGCTTGGCTGTTCGTTCATACTAATACAATTGGCAGTATTAGGGGGTGGGAAAGCCGGTGGGTGGGGATCGTACGTTGTGGACAGCGACTCCTACAGGTCGGTTGGTGCGCCTGTACAGCAGAATCAGGAAGTATTGGGGGCAGCGTGAGCCTCCCACGAGTTACTCCCCGCCACTGAGAGATCGCGCTGTTCAGGTGAAAAGATGCGACGGCTGCCTCCTCGTGTACCGGAGGGGACACGTGATGCAAGGCTTCGTCCACATTGCAGCCGACCAGTGGGGGAGAAAATGAAGATGAAAATGGGGAGAAAAAGTAGATACAAAAAAAATAATAATGGAACTCCGCTGTTTTCTCTGCCTCCTGAGCAGGGTTAGCTTAACGTTAGCAGGAATGGCGAGGATGCAAAGCATGTTGGATGCATTGGACCCATTGTGGGGGGAAAAAGCAGGGACTTAGTTTGGGTCGCAAAATGCGACCAAATAGGCGCACTCTGGAGCCCTGCTGTAACGTCTTCACACACAGGCATTTCACATGCTGTTGTTGTTGGGCGTATAGCCACCCCGCTCACCTGACTCTGTCAGATGGTTTGTTTTCACATCTCACGTGATGATCTTGCGTGAATCCAGCTGCCGGAGCTGCGCTTGGGCGTAATGAGACTTGCCACAGGATTTTCAAAATTAGAGTATCGATATGAACCGATATTTTTACGCTGCATCGTTCCTATTGGATCATTGATAATTGGATCGATATATCGATCTGGATCGATGTATTGTCCAACCCCTAATATTCGGAGAGTCTCTTGCTTTGCACACTGCAATCTTTCTACAGCTTGATTCTGCATCCTTTGCCGTGTCCAGCCTTCCATCATCACAAATAAGTAGCCTACTTGAGAAACGCTGTATAGACCTGGTGAATCATGTGATGGTTCGCCGGTTCATGTCGTCTCAATTACATGGAGCTTCTCAAGGTAGCTGGATTTATACGGTTCCATTCATGCAATTGGTCTGACATTTGACGGGAGCAGATTAAGAAGAAATTAAGGGGCACAAGACGAATGGCGGCATATGCACAAGGAACTACATTTTAAACAAGACGGGATACACTATTGGAATTACAAACTTGTGATTACCTGACTGATTGTTTTTCAATGGCATAGTTTTCGAGCTTTGGATATAAGTGTTCATAGCGATCATTGAAAACAAAGATGGCAGTGAATGGTGTGATATCGAACGAGATGAAGATGCCGACATCATAGTAGTTGTGCTATTTTGATTGGTCGAAGCCAGGCTTATGGGTATTGTAGTGGGTGTTATGGAAACAAGTAAACATTACGATATAAAATGCATTTTCACAAAAATTATATGAAAACATTTGCTTTTATTGGTTAAATAAACAAATAGTGAAATCTAAATCAAAACAAATCAAATTTATTTGTAAGGCCCGACAACACACGTTAATGTCCCCATGGGCCGGACACGTCTTCTTTAAACAAGTCAAGAAGAAACATTAACAATAAGTCAAGAACAAAACAAGAACACCATAAGGTCCAACAAATTTAAAATAAGTGCAAATAAATGAATGCAATGTGAACACTCCCAGACATACCCCACACGAAGGTAAGGAAAAACTCACTAAAACCTAACAATAGGGAAAAATGCACCACAGGCAGTGTGGAGGAGAGAAACCTTAGAAGGGCCATTCAAGGGGGGATCTCCCTTCTTAGATGTCAGTGATAGTAGTGTTGCAGACTGACAGTTGGTAAGCATGCACTCATGTGTGTAGTGAAACACAGATGAGTGCATGCAATAGCAACTGAACATTTTGAAAGATTAAAGATAGAGCTGATAGCGGATCTATTTGAGGCACAGGGGCGGCGCAAAGAGGGTCGCGTCCTCCCCGTCTTAATCACGGGACGTTCAACACTCCGGTCATCGCTCCGAGACAGCCGGAGACAGGGAGATAGGGGGCGGCGCAGAGAGGGTCGCAACCTCCCCGACATCATCGCGGGACGTCCAGCACTCCGGTCACCACTACGAGACCGCCGGAGACAGGAGGGCACGCAGAGAGGGTCGCATCCTCCCGGTCTTCATCACGGGACGTCCGACACTCCGGTCAACACTCCGGGACAGCAACTCACAGGGAGACAGAGAGATGTGGTTGGGACAGGGGTTAGAGAGTTCCCATGTTTGTAGTGCTGCAGAAAAGCAGACATGGGAGAAAATAGACATCCTAACTAAACTAGACCGATTAATCTAAAGGTCAGTCCCCGACCAGGTGAGATCAGGGTAGGTTGAAGGAGAGAGAGAAAAGACTCATATGACTCATTAAGCAGGCCACCGAGACACACTCATGTTCCACAGGTAGGGAGCGCGGTAGACAAAGGCTCAGTGGCCGGCGGATTTCTTTTTAATATCGAGAAGGTGAGAGCAGCCTCTGTGTTGCATAGCCTGCCCTGTCTGTCTGGCCTCGAGCAGACTCTGAATAACCAATGACTGAGATAACTTTAACCAACGAGACATGTTGGTCACTTTATCAAGTTAACTAGCGACCCAACTAACTAACCACTGGGTTTGTTTGCTTACTAACCGGGTTGATCGTGATCAGCTAACGCGTGACTGACTCGGGCCTAACGTTAACGTTGAACTGTGTGTTGTAACGTTAGCCGAGGTTAGCAGAGCAAAACAGTTTCTCAAGTCTGGCCTGGAAAATACAGCAGATTTTTTTTATAAACTGTTAGCTGTGACCTGTGATATCATGCACATACTATTTGACAACTCTGTTCAATCAAAATTAGAACATGATCGACGCTCAACCAGAATCTGTAATGTCACCAAGAGATACACTTTTTAGCAGCAATATTGAATGGGAGATTTAAAAGTCGTCCCACCCCCCATCAAAGAAGCTTGATTTCATTGTCTGGTCAGAAACATTAAACATTACTTATGCCCAGAAAGTCTTCATGGATGATGTAATAGTGTTGTCCTCCTATTAGTCAGAAGAGCATCTTCAGAAAGTCAAGTGTAACCTGATGACATCACATTATTAACTAGAGTTTTGAATTGATTGTTTCTTGAGACTATTCATGTGCACACAAATGTATATTAAACTATCATAGGAATAATGTATCTGTTTTAGGGTGGATTTTACACAGAAACCCTGAACTAACCTAAGCCAGCTAACGTGTGGTATTGGCTATTATAGGCTGATGACAAGTGAAAATAGGGTTTTGTTACTGGAAGAATTCTCCCAATATTCAAAATGTGTAACATCTCTGAATATTTGACACGTAAGATGTAATGGAGAAAATGGATTATGTCACAATCAGAATGGTCTAGGGTTATTATAATGTTCAGTAAAAGTAATGGATTATTATGTATCTGCCAATTGCTATTCCAACTGATTTTGGTCATTTAAGTCTTTTTCTGTTTTCACTCAGAACAAGATCAATATTAACACGCAGTAGTGTGTGTGCTACACACAATTAAAATGTACCTGACTGAAGCAGGGTTTCCGTTAGAAAAAATTGTTGCCGGTCTCCGTGACCTGCAAGATTTCAATCTACCGGACAAATGAGATTAATTCCGGTCATAGTTTATTGAGCTTTAAAACAATTGATAAGCAGGCTATATAAAGAATGTCATCCTCAAGGCATGTCGATTTATAATATTATTACTTAAAACTAGGCGTATACAGTCATTAATTAATATATTCCAAATAAAATAAGTCCCTCGATACTCCGTGCTGCTGCTGACTTGAAATAAAATAGACCGCGTATGTGGGCAGTCGGTCCGACACTAAACAGCAGTCTGTTATAATCACATTTTTATGAGCTAACGAATTCCGTTATATTGGACATTTGTATTAATTATATCAAGCGAAGAACTGAGAAAGCAGAGAGACGGCAACATTATCGTGGTTTGCGTGACGACTCTCTCCACCTCGCAACGACTTATTTGCAAAGAGTATGGCGCTGCAGAGAAGCTGATTTAGCTGTTATTGGCTCTTTTCTGGGAACCGCACAGCAGCGCCCCCCACCCAACATTGGCTGAAAATGGCTGAATTGGAGTACTGCTGGAATACTGCATTGGGCTGCTGGTGCTATGGCTCTGCAGCTTCACAAAAGTTTGCACACCCAGCACTAAGCTCTCGCTCGCTGACAACGTCGTTGTCATTATTAGAAGCAACGAGGAAACAAATGTAATGATCGTTTCGTTCATCGCATAGGCTATTTAATTTTAGCCTATTTTAATACAATTCAAATAATCAAATTGTGCTTAGACTCAGGGAATTATTTTCACCGGACATTAAGACCGGAGAGATGAAATATGTCGGACTTCAACAGATTTTGCCGGTCAAATACCGGTAATTACCGGCTAACGGAAACGCTGGACTGAAGTCTGATTACTTATGTGCCCCATGTGCCAGGCACGAAATCCACGAATACAAAGCAAGCTAGCTGATTTGAAAAAGCTTTAATCTGTTGTTGTCAAGCTCTGTGATGTCATAGTCCCTCCCTTTTTGGTGGGATGAAGGTTATAGTCTAGCATTGCCAGCAGATCTGAACCAGAATTTAAACCTCATTTGCGTATTAACTAATGTTAATAAAAAAAAATGGTGGTATCAGCAAAAATCCATGGCAAAACTCTTACAGTAAGGCTTATAGCAGCGTTGCTCAAACTTGTATAAACTTACAGTAAGGCTTATAGCAGCGTTGCTCAAACTTGTATAAACTAACTAAACTAGACCGATTAATCTAAAGGTCAGTCCCCGACCAGGTGAGATCAGGGTAGGTTGAAGGAGAGAGAGAAAAGACTCATATGACTCATTAAGCAGGCCACCGAGACACACTCATGTTCCACAGGTAGGGAGCGCGGTAGACAAAGGCTCAGTGGCCGGCGGATTTCTTTTTAACCCTAGGAATCGATAGAAGCCCCGCATTTTGTGAGCGCAGAGCACGAGCGGGCGAGTATCGGGAGATGAGATCAGATAGATAGAGCCGAGCGGTGCAAGCCCATTAAAAATTTTGTAGGTGAGGAGTAGCACTTTAAAGTCAGATCGGGCTTGAATAGGAAGCCAGTGTAGGGTGGACAAAACTGGTGTGATGTGATCAAATTTTCTAGTTCTAGTTAGTATCCGTGCAGCCGCATTTTGCACGAGTTGAAGATTTTTTTATGCTTGAATTAGGTAGGCCTGAAAAAAGTGCATTACAGTAGTCCAGACGTGATGAGACAAAAGCATGAATCAGGGTTTCAGTATCAGCCAGAGTTCAAATGGGGCGAATTTTTGCGATATTACGAAGATAGAAGAAGGAATCTATCCCTCCATCAAAGATTATGAACCCACACAATACTGTTTGGCTGTAATACTTAATAGTTTTATCTTCGCTGGGTGGCTACAATGAGGGAAAACGATTGTTGAACCTTACACTCCCCAGGTATATAGGCTTGAGGTTTATTTGACTTACAATAGTAGCTCTGAATGGTCCCTGACCCAGAGTAACCTAACTTGGCCTGTTTCGAATGCCTTTTAGAAAGTCTTGTTTCCAGTTCTTTCATATAAAAATACTGCTTCAGAATAAAAACACAAACCTCACCATTTTCTTGCTCTCTAATATCAAAGTAAAGAAAAAAAACACCCAGCACGAGGTAACAAAACTAGTTTGACATCGCTCATGGAGGAAACGAAAGAAGGAATCTCAATTGTATTTTTGGAGTCGGCCTGATGTTGTTTCAAACGCAGCCCAGTCAGTCTCCCAGGAAGCGGTGTTGCAAAAACTGGGGCTAAGTTGTTTTTGCTGACCCTGGCTTATTTTCTAACCTTCTGACCTCATAACAACCAATTCTACAGCTGTAGACTGCATTATCATCAGTGTAGCTTCCACAGCGATGCACTAAAGACCAACAGGCTCTTCTGAGAGACGAGACCTGAGCAGTTGTCCTGTTAGTTAGACCCCATGATTGGTTAATAAGTAAAGCATGATCTGCCAGGCTTGGCATTGCAGCGCAGTAGCTTTCAGGGCACTGCTGTTGTTTACGCCAATCCCTCCTTGTTGTCCTTTAATTTCTGCAAATCTGATAGTGTTTTCCGTCCTTGTGGTCATGGGATCTTTTTCTCTTCCTCATCAGCGTGTTCTCTCTTCGCTCGCAGAGCGAACGCTTGTGAATCAACATTTGAGATGCACTGAAGGGAGTTTTCCTGCAGACATTACTAATGTGAAATGGCTGTTTTGAGTTCTTCAGGGAAACCGTTCCGCTTCTGTTGCTGACTGATGATGCATAAGCATTGAGGGAATGTTGAGCATCCTAATCTTTTTCAGCCATTTTGCCAAAAGAAATTAGTCCTTTTTTTTTTATTCTGTCGATACTTCATTTGGATGATCACAGTTCACAAGTAGGTACTGAAAGCCTTGTTATTCGCTAAGGATAGGCCTAATAACTGTGAAAGATTATTTGGATAGACATTTTCAGACGACAACAAACGGGAGACCGAATTGTTTCGCTAATACCACTTAAATTAAATTGAGCCGTTTCTCATTCTTGTGGCACATATCATAGTGTTTATACAGCAGTTTGTTTGTTCTCCTCTGATGGCCTTCTTTAGTGGGGGATTTTGACAAGATCTGGCGAGAGCACTGTGAGGACGAGCAGACACTGAGCGAGTATGCCTTGGCCATGAAGAATCTAGCCGACAACCACTGGACCAAAAACTGCGAGGGAGAGGGACGCATTGAGTGGTGTCGCAGGTATGTGTAACCCGAAGATGGACAGAGACACATTAAATGGTCTCCAATAGTCCCCATGGCAACACACCCTGACACTCGTCGTTTGATTTTTTTTAACACATCACTGTCATTTTAACAGAGGTATGAGTAATATGTTTTCATTCCACTTTCTCAGTGTTTGTCAGGAATATTTCCTGGACGGTGGGATAAAAAGAATGTTGAAGAAGGATGAGAAAAGTGCCAGGATTGCCATGGGTTTGACCGCTGCATCATTAAGTGCCCAACCAAACAGCACCGTCCCTAGGTAAGTCACTGTGCCCTCGCCTAGTCACCTTATTCCCATTTTGGAGCGAGTAGTGCTTCTTCTTGCACTTTTTTCATAGGGATGATCCTATATATTGGTGGGCAATTGAGAAGCACAATCTTTTTTTCAGTTCTTCTTAGCGAAGAACCATATGACTGTTTTAGGTTTTCAGAGGAACAATGTTTCCATACTTTATTATCTAAAAATGGTAAGTTACAGTGTTGTGTTCATTCATAGTTAACTCTTTAATTTCCAGACCCGAGATATCTCGGGTTAACTCGCCATGCGTTGGCTGCCAGACCCGTGATATCTCGGGTTTTGGTCGTTTTTTTCTTTTTTTATTCGCTATTTTTATTCATCCAATGACCTCGGTGTTGCCATAGGAAGAGATTTTGAGATCGCCAAAGTGCAATACCGGCCGCGTCCTGCCAGATGGCAGTGTCGCCCACCCTTTGAAACCTTATATCTAACTCTGTGTTACACTCAAATGTCACCGGGCGCTATATTTAGACGGAGCCGAGTAAGACGCTTCATCCGAGCACTTCCAAACGCATCTGGCACTCTCGATCCATAAGTTGTGCCAAATTATGTCCGGGACCAGACTGACACCAATACTGGAAATTGCGATCAGACAATTGGAATATTCTTTTTGGAATACCACCGACCACAGGTAAGGACTATCTGACATCAATTTCAGCTTGATCCAACAATGTTTTGATACCGATCCAGCTGATCAGCGTTTTTAGTGTTCAATACGAATGCCGTTACTGGCAATCAAAGCATCAGAAACGACCCCCCCCCCCTTTCATGCATTCATGATTAAACATAATACCTATTATATACACTTGATTTGGAAATAGTAGCGTGTCCAGGCAAGAAACGCCAACGCTTATAGTAGGATTCACGTTGCACCCTATTACTCGCTTCCCAGGAATGATCCCTTATCACTCTGAAATTATACTTATATTCACCACAGGATAACGCGTGAACGTATGCATGAAAAAAAATTCTCTTTTTTGCATTTTGGACGGAAGAAAGTCAGTGTCAAAATGACCATAGTATTGTCCCCATAGCTATAATATAAAATATAGATATAGCTCTACAAACAAGGTGATGCACTCCTATCTTTAAAGCATGGCATAGCTACAACGGGACCCGGCTAATGGCTGGCGCTGAATGAGTTAAAGACAGTAGAGTAGGGGTGTAACCGTACGTGTATTCGTCCAGCGAATTTACGGTACAGGCTTGACGCTGCGGTACGTGCAGCCATACGAAGAATACGTCTCATACCACTAGGTGAAACTAGGGTTGCACATTTTACAAATCTATGCTCAATATCTTTACTTTACACTGGCTTACATTGATCTTTAACACTATGTGGACCGTCCACGTATATATACGTGTTTCGATTCCACCCGTTGAGGACCAGAGCCACGACTTAACTCGTGGCGAGTTGTTATTGTTTTATTCCATATTAATAGCGCTATTAACGTCCGCGATCGACTTGCAGGACCTACCCACATATTTGATTTTCGAAACATGCAATACCGGCCAGATCCGCTTAGGGGCGCCATCGCTCCACTGCAGTATCATTGAGGGCGATTGAATATTTTTTTTTGCTGTCTGTGGACGTTTCATATGAGCCTTGCTTCCAAACGAACACCCTCCATCTTTGATCCCGTTACCGATCGCAGATTTCAGCCTGGAATAATGGGATTTATGATTAGCCAATGGACATATCGATCTACCAGATTCCGATGACTAATGACGAAATACTGCCGGCGATCACATGGCCTGACGGTAGGATACTATTCCCCCAAATTACAGCTGGATTGGACATTGTTTTAAAACTCAACGTGATCGATCAGTGAAAATGGTATATTGAACGCACACTGTATTGCTAATCAATAATAGTAATCGGCGTTCCCCGCCGCCCCCATTTCATCCATAGATGCTCTGTAATAGTCCGGATGCTACGCAGTTTGTTTTATTTCATTCGTATATATACAGCAGAAATGGCGTTTGATATAACGTGACTAGCTTTTAGCCTCATATCTAGCTTCCCAGAAAAAAGACGAGGCGAAAACCGCGATAAACCTTATATTCACGCCGCTATAAAATGACAACCAACTGATGGATTTTTATTTTCTTTAAGCCATTATGAAGGCACGGTTTATGCACTCAAGTGACAATGAGAATGGACAGATAGCAATACTATAAAGTATATATATAGTTGTTAGAAAGTACATCGGTTTGTTGACAACCCCTGGTCGTCCAGAACCATATTACACTGCAAACCGTGGTCGCCAATGTGTTAACGTTGCATATTAAGTAGGGCTGTCTTAAATACTTCGAAGCTTCGTTCGATGGCACAAGCTTCGTACATTAAAAAAAAAATCGAAGTTAAAAAAATATATATATATTAATTAAAAAAAAAATTTACTTCGGTGTGTGTGTGTGAATGGGGCCATTGGGTGGGGCCGGGGGACAAATACACTGGAGGAAAGTAACCCAGCTCAGCACAGCCCAAATTATATCATCACTATTGCCTGTTTGAAGGATATCATCCTCAAACACATATACACCACCTACACGCCTATTCTCAGTCCTTGCCCCACAATGGTGGAATGAACTACCCACCTCAGTTAGGACAGCCGAATCCCGTCCAATCTTTCGCCGTCGACTAAAGACTCACTTCTTCAACCATTATCTGAAATAAAATTAAAAAAAATCTAACCCTAACTAACCTTACTGTCATGCACTTGTCCTAATAAACTAACCTACACTGTAACACGCAACACTTTGATGAATATTGTTACTCAGCTGATAGAGTTGTATCCTTCCTGATGACCTGTCGTACAGAACTTGTAAGTCGCTTTGGATAAAAGCATCAGCTAAATGACTAAATGTAAATGCCTTGTAGAATTCCACACATAAGAAAGAAAGATACTGGGATGAATAAACAAAATGGGAAATAAAATGTAGAAATGCATGCAATACATAAATAAATATGAATCTCCATATATGAAATAGAACATTTAGATAAGGTGCTACTGAGATGTTTTGGTGAGTTCTTTGTTTTTTTGTGGAAGTAGCCCTTCTTAAAAATGCATGAACATTCACTGATAATTGGTCTGTAGTGGAGTCTACAAGGTCTACATTGCCGGACCTTGTAGACTGACATAATTCTGTGCATAGTTTAGTCTACACAGGCCATATTTCAAATAATCAAAATCTTACTTCATTCATCTTAAACATTCTTGATTTGGGGGATTGGTAGTTCCCATGAAATCTGAAGTTGTTCAAACGACAACAGCGATCCACCTTGAATTAAATCACACAGCCGTGTTGGCTGCGTCACAGTCACGAAAGGGGCTACTTAATTCATTAATCCAATCCACTTTATTTATAGAGCACATTTAAAAACAACAAAGTTTACCAAAGTGCTGTACAAGTCCCACAACATAAGATAAAAAAAAAAGAAAAAAAGATTATAAAAAATTAAATAAAAAATGAATTAATTTTTTTATTCGAAGCTTCGAATTAAAATCGAAGCTCGGCCCCGAAGCTTCGATTGCCAAAAAAAAATTCGAAGGTCAGCCCTAATATTAAGCTTGTATTGCCAAATTTAGATGATGAATAAAATGTTGAAGCTTGTAAACGCACGCACGATGACAAGCATAGACCAAATTAACAACGTGCACTGACCCTCTGCACTGCAGGCTATTTCTCCCCTCCCTTACTACAGGTGTCTGGTGTCCCTAAAACAAAACTATGAATTAATTATATCATGTTTGTAACACAGCAGGGTCATTACAATTTTACAGTTTTCTTTCTTTTTCTTGTTCGCCCAATAATGGTAACCAATGGAAAGACGCACACACCAAGTTGGTGTGTCACCAACACACACGCTGACTTTCTCCGCGGACTTTCTCAGTCACAGCAGATCGGGAAAAAAGCACTACATACTTTTGGACTGATCATCTGAGCTCCTCTCCAGTTGCTGCTACTGTTGCTGTGTTTAAATCCAAAATATTGATAAATCCTCTGCCATTGTTGTGTAACATGTCATCTGTTCTCTAGTCTTCTTCAGTCTCGGCTTCACATGAAGTTAAATCTTCTCTACAAGTAGGCCTGCCGCGATAATCAATAAATCAATTTATCGCGCGATAATTAAAATTAATGCAATGATTTTGACGGCCGCGATTAATTGCTATTTGCGCGTTTGTTTTAATGAGGCGGAACCAGAACCTCTTCAGTCTCTGTGTGGGGAGGCGGGGCCGCTGGCATTACTACAGAGGTTGGCTGTGATGTTGCAGGCACGAGAGCAAAGCTCGCGTCACATCACAGCGTGGCAATATTCACGATGGCCACTGGCGTACAGCATGAGCGCTCCAGTATAGCTATGTCCGTGAGGGCTTGGAGCAAGCCAGAGTAAAACACAGTTTCAATCAATCAATAACAACATTAACCAGACTCTCGTTGTCTATTCTGCTAACGTTACCTCTCGTGTCTATTCTGCTAACGTTAACATTACCTCTCATTGTGTCTATTCTACAAGCTTTAACGTTAGCACCTAAGCTAACAACAAGCTTTAACGTTACCTAATTTGTGTCGCGTCAATCTGGTCCACAGACACGTTCAAACTTTGAAAAGTTTCAGTCAAGCGACCTGCCCACACAAGCTACTGCATCAAAGTTACTTATGATTAACACTTTGGCTGCCGGAAGACGTTTTTAGGCGTCCTTCCCCGCCATGCTCAAGTTGCCGAAGACACCGTAACTCGTCTTTGATATCAATATTTCAAAAATCTGTGATCGAAATCATATTTTCTTTCCGGAGCCCTGAGATGTACTGGTGAGCTCCCATCAACTGTTTAACGGTTCGAGAGCGCCATCTGGTGGCCGATCAGCAGATCGGCCAAGAGGGAGGGGCTCGCCAAACAGGAAGTACTCATCCTATGTGCTCCGGGCACTCGCGATCGGTAGCCGGACTCCATCTCAACACACTGGATGATCAATCGCTCGCCCTAACTCAATAAACTACGTTATTTGGACGTATATAGTATTATACAACCTGAAAATGGTTCATCTGGATAAACATCCCATAATCGAAAACGTCTACACCACGCTGATCGTCCAACGGCGCGAGGAAGATACGGTAAGATTCAGCGTTATTTTTGAACGTGTTCGATATAAACTGCTCTGATGAACATATGACCCACACTAGATGAATGATATAACGCTGCCCACGGAATTATAAACGATCCCCCGCCCATCCGGTCAACATCAGATGATACGTAGAAACTTCTAGAAGTACGTCCAATTGAAATTTTTTATATCGCGCCGATTGCCATCAAACTGTATTTCATCATCAATATAATGCATTTGGGGCTATAGATCACGTTCTGGAGAAAGCTGCAGAAAGAGATGAAAACATACTTATACATTAGACCATATTTTACTATGAATATGTGAATGAAAAAGTTTAACGTTGCTACACAATGAACAATACATATAGGACTTTGAATGGGCCATAATAATGGCAATTTAGCAATAGAATTTAAAAAGTTATAGCCCTGCAAAGAAGGGGTACTTATCCATAGACAAATAGAGCTGGCAACCTATGGTATATCATGAATTTAGCCTTAGGCAATCAAAGTGTTAACAAAGGCATTCGTTTTGTGGCATTAACGTTATATAGTTACACGTTCAATAACATCAGCATATTTACCCGAACATAGCAAGCATTACTCATTCATATCTCTCACTTCCTTCCTTTGCTCAGAGAGCCCGTACTGAATCGTACCCATTCTGCAATCTGTTAATAAAGTTTTCAATCAGACAAATGTATAGAAAAGCTTTTATTATAACATTCGTTGCAGTAAAATCATTATGCCTCGTTTGGTCATCCTGCGGAGCGCTGGTAGCTCCGGCGGGGAGCTAACTTTATTAGCGCCGGTAGGTTTATTATTGATCTCGCAAGCAGATCAATAGCGGACTTCCCGGAAGTAAAAAACGAATAAGCGATTGCCGATTGGTGGTAAGAACAGCAGAGGCGGGTGCAAGCGGTGTGACGTAATTGGCAGAATCGACTGTCAATCAAAATTGTTCTTTTGCCATCTACCTGCATTGCTTTGGTTGAGAGAGATAGTGCTCATTAAAACTCATAAACAAGTCTTGAGCAAGACAAGTTAGTCTGGTAGGTTATGAAAGTCAGTGAGTATTGTATGACTCAGACTTCAGCAATAATCATGACTCATGAGCATTATAAAATAAAAACACACATGGCATGGTGGAATTAATACCATAAACATATTTCTTGATGTTTCCTTTTTTTAAGTAAGTAAAGAGGCCTATGTTCATATCGGTGAGCACAATTTGTAACACAAAAAGAGAGACGCGTAGCCTATTTATTTATTTAATATTTTATTTATTCATTTTATTATTATTATTTTATTTGTTGCCATGCCTAAAATAATAGTCAAGCATAGGGCTAAAACCTTTTCATAAACAATAATATAATTTTTTGTTATGTTATAATAAAAGCTTTTCTATAAATTTGTCTGATTGATTGATTGAAAACTTTATTAACAGATTGCAGAATGGGTACAATACAGTACAGCTCAGTGGACTGGAGGATGAAGACCAGAAAATGACTTTCGGCTTTTTTACATAAGGGTCCTCCATTTTAAATTCATCAAAACATTTAGAGACATACAAATATACAGTAGTTTCATAAAAAAAATATATATACATATATATATATTTAATTTTTTTGCCACAAATATCGGTATCGGCCGATTGTGTTAGTTGAACAATCGGTATCGGTGGCAAATTTTCATATCGCCGCATCCCTATGGAAAACCGAAAATGCAGAGTCGAGTACGGTAGGTACCATGCAGTGGAAAAGGGTCCGAGAGTCCATTTTATTGTTTTAGGTTGTTTTATTTATTTAGGATATTTAAAATGTCTTCCAATGTTAAATAAAAGTTATTGCACTTTGAAACGGCGTCCTTGCATTATTATGCTATTATCATTATATTAGTGAATAAAAAAAAAAAAAAAATTGAACTTTTATGAAATAAATTTCCCAAAAAAAAAAGTCTCTAACCGGCCGCAATAATATCGCTTATCGCAATAATTTTCTGGGACAATTAATTGCCCAGCAAAATGTGTTATCGTGACAGGCCTATCTACAAGTGAAACTGAAACTAAGTTGTTGCATAAGTTGTTAAGGGGGCAGTAGGCAATTAATTTACTCATTGGATGCCTGAACACAGAATGACAGCAGTATCACTCACTACCACGGCAAGCCTATAGAATATCATTCTATTTAACCCCCCCCCCCCCCCCCACTGCAGCCAACGGTAAAAAGCACAACACGGTCCACACAGATAGCTTTGATCACATGAGAAAGAAATATCAGATCAACGCAAGATTTGATATATAGTGTTCTTACCTGGTCTCTGATGTAATGCAAAAAAAGAATCCAATTATCTGATCGCCATTCCAAATACTGCTCGCGGAGGTCCGTCCCACATTGTCCGGCATTGCATATGAAGGAGGGGGGGGGGTCAGCATCGCAGATGTATCGTTGTAAACGCTAGTCCTGCCGGAGTATTTAAACCCTGCCCGCACGGCTCAGATCGGCCCAGAAATACCGGCAGGAAGGCGTAGGCGGCGGTATTTGCCCTTTTGCTAGCTCAGACCCATTCCAAATGATAACATCAGGCTGGATGGATGAAAAATTTATGGATATAGCTAATAAAAATAACGATTAAAACCCGAGTTTTCTCATGATTGGCGCTGAACGGTTGGTGAGTTAACCCGACTTTTCTCGTGACTGGCGCAGAATCAGTTAATAATAATAATTATAATAATAATTATAAATATTCTTTTCCTGTTGTACCAAAATCATACCGAACCGTGACACCAATACCGAGGTACGTATCGAACCGTGGCTTCTGTGTACGTTACACCCCTACAGTAGAGGTTGAGTACTTTCTTGTGATGTATCGCATAAGCACTCCAAGTGATTTGGATTGACTTTACAACTGCAAATAATAAAAAATAATTGACATTTTTGTGACTTCTTTTTACTGGGAGTTTAATATGAAGTGCCAAGTGAACACTAACAAGCACTTTTGTTTAAACTAGGGATGCTCGGTATTGGCTTTTTTACCTATACCGATATTGTCCAACTCTTCATTTCCGATACCGATATCAACCGATACCGATATATGCAGGGTTTCCCCCGCCAAAAAACTGAATAATTTCAGGTAATTAACATTACATATGTCTTGTTGTGGAATTAACATAACATTATGCATACTTTTGACAATAAATAAAATCAGAATTTGTTCTTACTTGCTTGCCTGGGTAAATAAAGGTTATAGAAATGTAAAAAAAAAAAAGAGAAAAATTTGAGAACCAATACCGATATTTTCCGATATCACATTGTAATGCCAATATCGGACATCCCTATTTTAAACAACTATTTAATTTCAGTTAATCTCTCCTTTTAACTTGCATGTTTAGGACCTTCATTTATTACAGGGAGTGTAGCAACCTCCATCTGAGGATAGGCATGTCTGGGGAGAAAAAAAGCCTAACCCAATTTACCCATCTCAAACCACTTGCATTTCTTCCACAGATCCCATTGGGCTAATTTTATGACTCCACTTTATAATCTGTCACTTTCTGTTACAGTTCAATATCTCGGCTGGGGAAAATGCGCCTTCTTGATGTTGGAAGCTGTTTCAACCCTTTCCTGAAGTTCGACGAGTTCCTTACAGTCGGTATCGACATAGTGCCTGCGGTTGAGGTTTGTGATGCTTTTCTTGCATTTGAGAAACCTGTTTTACTGACGTCAACTGTTGTTACAATAAAGAGCAAGGGCTTTCCCTCACTGGTACCTCATGGAGTTGGCGTTATAAAGAGCAAGGGCCTTTCCTGACTGGTACCTCATGGAGTTGGTACCAGTCAAACCTTCTTTGCAATGTCATCTTCCTCTAATAATAGATCGGGTCTTGGTGATTCCCCTACTTTTTACAGCTTGTTCTTAGCCCAAATCATGATAGAATTAGACGACCCGCAAATGTCCACTTTTAGCCCATATCGCTCCTCCTATTTTAATAGGAATGTGTGAAGGAAAGGGCGATGCGGCTCACAGCAACGGTGCTTGTTATCAGAGAGAGATAACAAGTGGGGGAGGTTATTGGGGAAAGTGAGAGAGAAAGTGTTTAATAGCCTCCCTCTGTGGTGGGGGAGGGGGTCTGTGTTGACCAGGCTCTTAACACCTTCAATGCACACAAAATAATTCCAAATGATAGGCGATGCTCTTTTTGAAAGTATCAATACCTCGTCTTGCGAACTGCTTTCAGTTATTTTAATTTCTTCTCCAATGTTGTTCGGGGTTACCTACGTGACCAAGAGGACGCGGTCAGACAATGTAGCTGAGGAATGAGGAGGGTTTCACTTGATTATAGGAGTACAGGCATTCTGAATTGTGGAGGCTAAAATCGTTACCACAATTAATTGTACAGCCCTACTGTGTAGTCCCTACTGGGCCCCAGCCAATAGAAAAAGTGTGTAGGGAATAAATTAACTAATTTTAATTAGTTAACATTGTGTTAAAAGTAAGAGTTGGTTTAAAAACTATGGCATGGCTTAGGAGTTAGTTGAAAAGTCAGTTGTGTTGAACATGTTTTGTTTTAATTGGGATAAATGTCTAGCTTTATTTGTATTTATTTAGGTCTATTTACTATACATGTCAATATTAGTATTATAATAGTTTATATTAGGGGTGGGCGGTATGGCCTAAAATGTATATCACGTATATTAAAATGTTTGAACGGTAACGGTATATCATGGTACAGTATATTTGTTTTTCATGTCATTAACCATGTGAAATCCTGTTAGCCATGTTTTTTTTTTTACCTTTTACTTAACGTGGTTCCAAGTGGTCTGCCGCACACACAATCTGCCCATTTCACATTCTAATTATTATATACATTATCTAATTAGTAAATACAGCCCACCTCCATGATGACTGTACTGTATTTAAGCATTACATCACGCGCAGGAGGGGTTTGTGAACAATAAACCATGCCTAGGGGTGGTCGTTAGGCCCGAGGCGCAGCCGACTGCAAGTGGTGTAAAGCTTTTATACAACTGCCACATTCATCCAACCTTATTTCTATACAATAAACACACATTAATCGAAGATTTATTGAAAACCATCCGCCAGAAAAAGTAGTTCCCACAACTACAAAAAAGACAATTTGCCTCCATGTGGAAGCAGATCGGAAGTGCATCCAACCAACTAACACATCCAACTGTGTATTATTGGAATGATTGAGAGAAGTTGCCTCATGTGGAAGCAGCTTGAAGTGCATCCAACCAACTAACACATCCAACTGTGTATTATTGGAATGATTGATTGAAAATTGTATTACCAGATGCAGAATGGGTACAATACAGTACGGCTCAATACACACAATTGTTAAGGGAATGCAGACCTACTTTCCATAGAACTTCATTCTTAGATGCTTCTATAGAAAGTAGGTAAAACAAATTAAAACGTTTTCTTTGCCCTATAGGAAAAAAATGTTTTCTTCGCCCTATTTTTTTATTTATTTTTTTAAACCTACTGTAGAGGGCCTAAACTTAACCAGTTGGAAACCAAGCGTACAGTAATAAAATTAGCAATCAATCAACTCAATAGGCCATGCTCACTTAGAACAGCGCAGCACCCAGCTCTCTCTCAGTCTGACCCGCGTTGCAGACAGGAGTGTGTGTGTGTGTGTGTGGGGGGGGGGGGGGGGTGTGGCGGTGGGTGGAGTGTGGCGGTGGGTGGAGACTAGAGCTAGCGCTGACAGTCAGAGAGAAGGAAAAAGAAATTGAAAAAAAAATGCAAATCAATCAATCAAATCGCGATTTTTCTTTTGTTCTAGAATGACTCAAGACTCATCAATTACATCATCCAACATTGTTTAAAGGACTAACACATTCGCAGTGACAGAATCGCTTCATATTTAGTCGTTATGGCGCTATCAACATATCCATTTGTTGTCCGCGATCTTGTTTTCTCCCGGAGTGAGCCGGCGGAGTGATATGTGATTCGGTTGTGGGCGGGTCCTGAGCCCAGGACCGTGGATTGTTGCCAATAAAGACGTGTAAATGGACTGTTTCAGCCAATCAGAATTAGGGATGCCCCGATCGATCGGCCACCGATCGTTATCGGCCGATACTCAGTATAAATATGCAATCTGTGAATTCCGATAATTAGTCATATTCGCCGATAGCGGAAACCGATCAAGCGAAGCTCTCACTCGCTGTCTGTCTCAGACACACACGACCTGCAAACTGCCGCTGCTCCTCCTCCCTAGCCCCGCCCGCCCCCGTGTAGAGTTTGTAAACAAAGAGGTACGGCTCCTCTGCTCGAGTCTGTAGTGCA
The DNA here is from genome assembly GCF_963971535.1 of Notolepis coatsorum. NCBI lineage: Eukaryota > Metazoa > Chordata > Actinopteri > Aulopiformes > Paralepididae > Notolepis > Notolepis coatsorum. Next base: position 84,716,661 of record NC_140182.1, on the reverse strand, counting down.
CTGCATTCGACCTGCGCTAACGTTAGCTACCTAGCTATCGTTACTGTTTAAACAAAATTACCCAGTCAACTATTCACGTTTAGTAGGCATTGTCTAACGGTATTTAGCCGGCTAGCTACCGATAGCTCCTGATATCAACAAATGATCCAGAAAGTCTAGTAGTTCATGTTCATACCTCAGTTAGCTTGCGTTAGCTGACGTTCGTTTACTGTTCAAAACGAAATGTCCCATTGAACTAAAGTTCTGTCTTAACGTCATCTAGCCGGCTAGCAGTAGCTACAGATAGCTCTTGATATCAATGTCTTATAACATTGATTTAATGCGTATTCGAGCTGAGGGCTTGCTGAATGTGAAATGACCAAAGCACTTAACGTTACCAATGGGGTCCCGCTGCAGCGCCGGAGAATCCTTTTTGGAGCTGGGCTACTAGAGTACACACAGACAGTGGAGCTGTTTGCAGATAGTGAGCATTTTGACTTGTTGCGTGGTGGCGATGTCTCGCAGTCGCAGATAATACAAGTACAAGTCTAATTATATAATATATATATTTTATAAAAAATAAAAATAAAAAAAAACGTTTTATATAAAATAATTTTTAATTTTTTTTAATCAAAAACAATCGGTATCGGATCGGTATCGGCCGATATGGCTCACGACGATCGTTGATCGGTATCGGTGGCAAAAAACGTGATAGGGGCATCCCTAATCAGAATCGAGAAATTTGCATGCCGTTGTATAATTACTCATCATTAGTAGCAACACTTGTAAAACTGACTGGAACTCATGTCCACAGTACAGACTCCAGGCGGAGACAGAGATTGTGAAAATGATGACTCAGACGAAACAAACACCATGTGCAGCGCACAGATATTGAAAATATTGTTTCATATTTACACTGTATGCCCACAGCGATGGGTCTTTATATTTCAGTACTGATTTCACCATACAGCATAAACACCCACTAGCTGGGATTACAGTGATATGCTTGTCGTCAATTATCCTTATCAGGGATGTGATTTCTCCGGTTTCAAACGGAATTCTAAAATGTGACTCGCGTGAATCATGCAGAAAAGCAACTATGGTCATGGTCAATATTGAGCCGCGGAGCCGGCTTTTTAGAAAGCAGCCAAATGCAACCAACCAGAAGGCGAGGCTGTTCCGAAGCTTACAGCGCTTTCACCCGCCTCTGCTGTGCTCAGCACCAATGGGAAGCAGTTATTTGCGAATTTGTGAATGCCACAACTAATGCCTTTGTTTGTTAATCAGAACGTTATTTACGCGACAACCAGTTTGTGTGTGCGTGTGCGTGCTTGCGCCGCTCGCTTTCCATCACTGTAGTGTCTGCTGTCTTCATAACCATACTGTGTGTCTGTGTACTAGTACTTTCTAAAAATTGTCCTGTGTAACCTGAGGTAAGTTAGGCTAACTAACATCTCGAATAGCTAACTAGCTAACGTTACAACAAAACCAACAACCGGGAGACGTCTGGGAGATCATGGGCATGAAAAACGGGACTGTTTGTCGGGGACGTGAATGAGCTATGATGATATCGATAACCAGGGTGAACACTATGCATACACCGCTGCGGGATAGTTACATCTAGCTGGGTCACGTTAGCTTGATACACATAGCCACCTAGCGGTTTTGAGAATACACTGCTAGCCAGTCTACTTGACTACAGTGTACCATCCAATACTTTTTAACGTGTAACGTTACGTTATATTATAATTGGCTATGCGGATTCGCTGGATTTGGTTTTCGCTTTTTTTAATGGTTCGGGATTCGGCCGAATCCTTCACAAATATTGGACCGAATGTAACGTTATTTAATTACAGTGTCAAAAAATAACCATTTAGCTATGATTAATAATTGTGTCACTCATAGCTTTCAGCATCTTATCACCTTGTATTTATTCTTTATACTCACCCTTCATCTTAAAGCTTAGAATAACAGCTATTTTTATCTCGATTAGTATTTTAAATCAAGTGAATTGAGAAACATGTTTAACTTTAAAGTGTTTAATAGTAATCATTGGAATTTAATTTAATACTAAAACTTGAATTTTAATTTTTTTCCCCATCATAGCATAACTAATGAACCATGGTCAAAGTACCATTTAATAGCCCTGAAGTCAAGACCATTGATGGGGGGGGGGGGGGTGAAGAATTTCTTCAAATGGAGCTGGCTACAAGAGACAGTCGATGTATAAGCCGGAAACACATTAACACTGGAATGTTTTAGTAAAACTTACCAACCAGGCAAGGTTACTTGCAACCTGTGCAATGACACCATAAACTATGGCTCAAGTGGGAAGAAGGCACTCCAAATGCATGTTAAACACTCAAAATACCTGAAAGCATACAAGATCCACCACAAAATATGATAATTGAAATAACACCAGCAGACAATGAGAGAGATACCTGGAGGTTAGAGAGAGAGATACCTGGAGGTTAGAGAGAGAGATACCTGGAGGTGAGAGAGATACCTGGAGGTTAGAGAGAGAAGGGGATATCTGGAGGTTAGAGAGGGAGAGATACCTGGAGGTTAGAGAGAGATACCTGGAGGATAGAGAGAGAGAGATACCTGGAGGTTAGAGAGAGAGAGAGACCTGGAGGTGAGAGAGATACCTGGAGGTTAGAGAGAGAGAAGGGGATATCTGGAGGTTAGAGAGAGAGAGAGATACCTGGAGGTTAGAGAGAGAGAGAGAGAGACCTGGAGGTGAGAGAGATACCTGGAGGTTAGAGAGAGAGAAGGGGATATCTGGAGGTTAGAGAGAGAGAGAGAGAGAGATACCTGGAGGTTAGAGAGAGAGAAGGGGATATCTGGAGGTTAGAGAGAGAGAGAGAGATACCTGGAGGTGAGAGAGAGATACCTGGAGGTTAGAGAGAGAGAAGGGGATATCTGGAGGTTGGAGAGAGAGATACCTGGAGGTTAGAGAGAGAGAGATATTTTATTCATTTTCTTTGTCCCTTTCCAACCCCTCTCCCACCTTCCTCTTCCCTGTGAACAGTTCAGTTCTCTGTTTATTTCATACAAATACAATGTGTTCATTCATTCAAATGGAGTGTTTATTTCAAGAAAAATAATGGTTTCGAAAATATTCAGGTTTTTTTCTTAACACATTGTCCGCCATGCATTGTACCCATCCTTGGGCCCAGTCTGCCAGTGCTGTAACCCTATGGAGATGTTTACCTTCTTTGCAGGGCTATAACTTTTTAAATATTATAGCTATATTGACATTACTATGGCCCATTCAACATCGGGTATCTATCGTTCCGGATGTGGGAACGTTATATTTTTTCATTCATACATTGTCGTGTTAATACCGTCGTGAATATAAGTGTTTTTAAGGTTTTCTGCAGTAATTCCTAAAACGCGAGTTATAGGCCCTGACGCATATGATAGATTATCGATTGGCGTTTCTTTCCTATACACGCTATATTAAAAAATTCAAATTTATATGATCGGTATACATTATGCTTCATCATGCGTGAAGGAAAGGGGGAGGGGGGTCGTTTATAATTCCTTGACCGTCAGTAGCATCTTTTTTTACTATGGGTTGATACGTTGATCAGATGGATTGCGTGAAATAAATAATCGGGTTGAAAATAACGTTAGATTCCTCTTACCGTTCGCCGATGAGATTGGAGGAAAAATATTCCAATTATTTGACGTCGATCTGCTAGATCCATTTCCCGTTTGTATGACGCAATAAACGCCGAAATCATATTTATTATTGCGTTTAGAAAGCGATCCCAATGCACTCAAGTGTGTATCTAGATCCACGCTACAAGATATTACTGCCGGAGGATTCTCCCAGATGCACAGAGCGCCACTTCCGGTTTGGCTTGGAGTGTAACTCGCCCGAAATCCACCAGGGGGCGGTATTGAGGCATTGCAATATCAGACAGGGTCCAGCTGCGTCCCCGGAGGGAGGCTGGATGAATTATGAATATTTAATATTTATCCCAAAAACGAGTATACTCGTTTTTGGCGCACAATGTGTTAAGGCGCAATCACATCACTGTGATCAATAATACTACTCTGACAAAATTAACAAAATGCTATGTTTTATTGCCATTCTCAAACGGCCATGGAGCCAACAGGCTAGTGATTATCAAAGTTCCAACTCGTTTGAAAAGTTTTTTTTTCTTTTTTTTTTATACATGTAAGAAGAAAAAAAAGATTTCAATTATCATCTACTTCACAGGCACTCAGAAGCACCTTTCTTTCCAATCTTCTTTGTTTGCATCCATTTCACCGTGCATCTTCAGCATGCGTTTGTTTATGTCAAAACGTGCATGTTTTATTTTAGTAGCCAATAATTGTGAATAAATGTATTTTTCCACTAAATGTGTTTTTACACTCAAAGAGCCTAAAAGTAGCCTTCTAAGGGTACATCCGGTAGAGTCCAACGTCTACTTTGGCACGGATTTCTACCGCTATACCGGCTCAACCGTTATACCGCCCACCCCTAGTTTTTTATATCATTAATGTGCCAGCTTTGCCTAATTTCTGCCTCTCTCTCTCTCTCCCCCCCTCGCCTCCAGACTGTGTACAAGTGTGACTTCCTCAACCTCCAGCTCCAGCAGCCTCTCCAGCTGGCGGGCGACGCAGTAGAGGCCTTCCTCCGCCAGCTCCACAACCCCATCGACGCCCTGCCCGCCCAGCTGTTCCACGTGGCGGTCTTCTCCCTGCTCCTCTCCTACTTCCCCTCCCCGTACCAGCGCTGGATCTGCTGCAAGAAGGCCCACGAGCTGCTGGAGCTCCACGGCCTGCTGCTCATCATCACGCCCGACTCCTCCCACCAGAGCCGCCGTGCCCTCATGATGCGCAGCTGGCGCGTCGCCGTGGAGTCCCTGGGCTTCAAGCGCTACAAGTACGTCAAGTTCTCCCACATGCACCTCATCGCCTTCCGCAAGGTGTCCCTGGCCACCACCAGCGACCTGGTGTCGCGCAACTACCCCGAGATGCTCTACATCCCCCAGGACTTCCACTCCAACGAGGAGGAGGACGACTACGCCGACGTGCCCGTGCAGGCACGCTCCGAGTTCGAGGACAACCAGGTGGCATGGGGCTTCGTGGAGCTCCCCGACACGCCCTACGACTCCGACTCTGGAGAGAGCCAGAGCGGCTCAATGCCGGGCTTCCACGAGCTGGAGGATCCCATTCTGCTCCAGAGTTAAGGAGACTCCTCCCTTTCTCTAGAACCGTTTCCATCCTGCTTCAAGAGTTAGGCGACACCAGCTACACCTGCTCCTTCTCCTCCTCTTCTCTAGAACTGTTCTCATCCCTCAACTACTGCGCTGCCAAATTTAACCTGCTGCATTCTCCTCCCACTCCTCATCCCTCCTCCCAAGACAATGCAGTTTGCACAGAGTGAAAGAAAGAAGTTTACAGATGTCACTTATTTTCCTCATATCTACACACCTGTATGTACGTGCATACTCACACACACAAGATCTCTAACTCTCTCTCACACAAACACACTCTCTCACATACACACACTCACACATACACACAAAATGTCTAACTCTCACACAAACTAACTCTCACTCTCTCATACACACTTGCACTTAACCACGTGCACACACACAGACTCACTCACACTCACTCTATCTCTCTCTCTCACACACACCATCTCTCTCATACACACTTGCACTCAACCACACACACACACAGACACAGATGGATATATTTTGATAAATAGTTAGATTTTTTTAAGATTTGGAAAGTGAATGCCCTCAGGACATAGTTGGCCTGCTCCTCGATTTCCATCCCATTCACCAATCAGCTTTCAATAACAAAACACAACTGGTGTATACTCAGTCTATATTCTCTCAACCTTGAAATAAGCTAGTTAGGCAGGCTTCTTCATAGTATAAAAGCCAAAAAAAAACATAAAACCAAGTAGTCTTGACTGTTTTTTGTTTTGTTTTTTGCAGTGGAGGCATTGAGACAGAAAGATTGGTATGCTTGCTTCTGTCATGCAACTAGACTTTCTGAAATTCTTGATGTCCATTTAGTATATTCTCAACAGTCAAAACATTGGTGTTGTCATGCGTAATATGTGGCAATGCAATTTTAACTTTGCATCTTATGACTGATTTGTGTAGTTTTCTTTCTTTTTCTTTTTTTAACAATAAAGTGGTATTTGTAGCATTTGAAACATTTTCAGAACCATATGGTACAGTAGGAGTATGTCTTAGGTAGGTTTACTAATGTGAAACTGTTAACTGTTTACTCAATGTGTAATAACAAGGTATGAGTGTTTCAAAGTAGGTGTTGCTCTTTTTCTGTTTTGTGTCCTTACAAATGTTAACAGTACTGTGTAGAGTCCCAGTAGAGTTTTTTTTTTTTTTTTTTTACATAATGAATTTGTAGTCAAATAAATAGTATATCACTGCAAGCCAGTATCAAGCCAGCTATAATTTACAGCACCAGTCCAGTAGTAACCCCTGGAGACTATTTTGTAACGAGTAAGTAGGTCGAAGCAGCTCGGCATCCGCCCTGCGAGGGAGTCCATCCCTCTTTCAATGCACTAGACCAGGGAGATGGATTGCTGAAGGTGGAGCGCAACACCTACCGTCAGCTCCCAGTACTTACCTCACTGTCTAAGTTACTCAAGCTGTGCTACTCATACACTTGACTTGGCGAGTCTAGTGGCACGGCTGCATTCAACTCTACATTGGAAATGAATTGAATGCAGCCACGCTGCTAGACTCCGCCGGAGTGTTTGGAACTGCACCCTGAGCAGCCCAACGTAACGTTTTGTACTGCCTAAAGGTTTCCATCCCCACCCCAGAAAGCATCTTGATCTGAGCTCGTTAAATTTCAAATAATTTACCTCAATGAGGTATTTGCACTAATGTCCTGTTTTTGTCATACACAACCTCAGAAGAACAGAGCGAAGTACATTTTAGCAATAGCAAGCAAAATCTAATCTGAACGTACTGTATTTTTATGGGAACACTTTTACCCAGTGACACTAGCACCCAAAATGTTGTGTATGGTTCTACGTGTGTTTGTGAATAGGTGAAATGTGTGGGTGTGGCTGGGATTGTGAATGAGTGTTCCATTTCTACGTGCTGGTGCACAGCCACGTGACCTGCAAGGGTGGAGAAAATGACTTGAATGCATCTGTGCCGCTTCCGGACCAGAGCACCCACATGCGCCAGCGTACGGTCGGTGGGGCCAAATTTAGATTGGTTTGATGGCAAACTCATACCTCACCCAGCAACAAATTGATCCAACCACTCAAAACGTTTTTGAGTCAAAAGTCATAGCATTAATGTGATTGGTAATTGGCAATGTCAGATTTAACCACCAATATGTATATCAATATCTGTCACCAAGAAATTTGTCAGCTGACTTAAACAAACAATGTAGGGCTACAAGGGCAGAAGCCATGGTACTGTAGTGCTCCTAGTTGACAGATACTTGCCAGCATGGACAGTAATGTTCACAATCTTGATTTTGTGTAAGCCTGAATAACAGTTCTCTTATCAATCTCCCTTGACGTGTTTGTGTTTTGTATGGGGCCATGTGGCTCTGGAAACGTAAACGCCACTCTCTCGCAGCTGTCGGTGTGCAGACTCCGCCTATCCGGCACACGTAGGCATATACGCCGGCGTGGTAATGGAGCGCACCCAGTGATGTTTGAATGGAGGGGTGTATGTGTGTCAGTTTATGTTCTTGTCTGTGGCACTTTTATCAAAAATAATCTCTTGAGTGCCACAAACCGATTTCATCTCATGAAAATCTAGTCTTACAAACAATATGATGGGCCCATAATTTCATACCAGTAATTCTAAGGTGCCTTCTTTGTTAATGTTTATGTTGCAAGCTGATTTTCATGCCCCTAGAGAACTGAGAATTTAGACCTTGTTTATTATTTGTTACTTTTTTATTTTTTTCGTTGAGCTTCCTTTGCCAAATGATTGTGTTGCAGTACAGTATGTGCAACTGTCCAAATTCTACTCTGTAGTGTTATCGGTGGAAAATACAAGAATAATATATTTTGTCAATTTATTGCAATTAGTTGCTGTTCCCATATCATTTTCCAGCTGATGTATGTGGTAATATCACATCTGTGATAAGTGGGTGTGTTTTGTCTTCCAATGTTTCTTTTGGTCCACTTGCATGGGGATTTTTATTTCCATTATTAAGGACTTTTTTGACAGTACAGAACAATGTGTGCTTACCTTACAGTATGGGTGTACTTCTCTTTTATAAATGAATGTAAAAGTAATGCCTGAGTGTTATTTTGTCCTCCTACATAATAAAAGAAAAAAAATTGAGTGGTTAAAACTTAAAGGTACACTATGCTGTTTTGGGGTAGAGAGGGACTTGTTTACATTTTCACCATAAATCGAAACAAAATAATTTGGAGGCAACGTGAACCAAACGTAAGCCTAGTAGATTTGGTTTGTTTTATGTTTGTAAACAAAATATCAGGCATGCCATTATAACCTACTCCTACCAGTATGTTTAATTGTTAATAGCACTTATTCAACATGATTATTTCTAATTGCTTTCAACTTGGCATATTCCACTAAAATTCAAATAGTGAGGCAGAAAGGTTCGGTTAACCACAACCCAATCATACCTGTACCCTTAAAATACCATTCTAAACCATTTTAGATATTTTCAGAAGAATTTCCACTACCTATAAATAAAAAATGCATACAAAAAAACGTACTTCCAGGCTATGGGATCTAGCATTTACTGTTTTTCTTGGTCAAGTTAGAAAACGTCTATACATTTTTCTTTGGTACCCACCCACTTTTTAAAGGTATATTTCACCAGAAAAGCTAGGAAATACACGGGTGTCTTTAAAATCCCATAATATATTAAACTACAAAACTACATAGCAATACTCAAAAGCAATTAAAGGAACATGCCAACATTATGGGATATGCTCTTACCATCTTCTCCAGAGTGACAAGAAGATAGATACCAGTTTCCTCTGTTCAGTAAAAAGCTATCTGCTGCATGTTAGCCTAGCTTAGCACAATGAACGAAAGCGGACAGTACCAGTTAGCCTAGGTGTTGGCCAACTAAGACCTCCTAGAGTTTAAGCTGGGCTACCGGTACTGTCCGCTTCCATTCATTGTACTATTGGTTTGATGCTGTGTAGCTTTTGAAGGTATTCTTCACTAAAAATGTCATTTTAATAGAAGCAACCTTTTATATTATGCCATCTTTGACTCCTTCATACTTATTTTTTTACCATAACGTTTTTTTTAATTTTTTTTAATATACATTACCCTACAATCAATACTTTCAATGCATATCTTTTAACTCATAATTTAAAGGGATAGTGACCACTGCTGTGTCGTCTGCTGTCAACACCACCATTCCTCCCAGGTGTCAGGCTCCTCATTCACTTCCATTCATTTTGAGGATCAAATCTAAATATAATACTTCTGAATTAACAATAGTTATTAATTATAGTATTAACAAACTATACAGCAATATCATTCTGTGTAATGTATTTTTCTGTGTCAACGGTACTTGTTTAGGTATTTAGCTAATGTTGCCATTTTTTTTATTAACGGTAAAGGAACTATTTCAAGGCAAGGATACATAGCACCCTCAAACCTACAACAATTTGACTGGATATGCTTTTATTTTTCAGTGGTAATAAAACTGTAATGACACATCAAATGCCAAAACAAACATGCACATTTGACTCAGAATCGTCTCTTATTGAAATCTGCACAACAGTAGTTTGTTTATTGAATGGTGTTTAAGGAATGGTGTTGACAGCGGATAACAAGAACTGTAGTGGACACTAGCTAACTTGTAGATGCACTTACAGCAGTAAAACTGCTGAAACTTGACAAGTTGTACTAATGTGCAATATCCCTTTAAAGCACACTCACATTTTCGTGCTTTTGAATAGTTTCAACTGAGTCATTATCACCATTACTTTTGTGCAACATGGAACAACTAAAACGCATCGGATTGATGGTGCAAGCTTGTCAAGTGCATCTCCTCTCCACTCCCCTCTTGGCCTCTCTACCAGCTTCTAGTCCAGAACCAAAGCGCAGGTCGAAGTTGTTTGTCCACAGATGCTTGCCGTAGCTTAGCAAAGTGATGGCGGCGACTGTCATCTGACTGAGCGAAACTTTTAGAAGTGACAAAGTTTTTGAAGTGATGCCTTCCAGGTCCTTGACATTTGGGTTCGGGATGATTCATCTCGTATTTGTTCAAAATGATCGCACATAGATGAGAAACCAACAATATGTACACAAAGTTAAACGCATAGCTAGCTAACATTATACAGTATGCTAGGCGCATTTAACCGAGAGATGCAGCTGTCTCTTAAGCTAACGTTAGCTAAGCTAACTTTATTCAACAAGTTAAAATGATCGTGTAACAATATTGACCTCATGCTCTTTCAACTGCCACATCGTAAGACTTTAGAAGTCTGAGGCGTGCCTCTCTTTGTTATTGGACAGTTTGACTTTGCCAGCGAGATGTGTCGCTTCATACGCTACTGTGTCAGTCACTGTCTGCGTGCAGCGATGACCAGGATGGAGGAGGTCAATGGGGAGCTAAACATGTGGTCCTCTGTCCGCTGGCTGGGCTACCTGTCCGGCCTGAACTTGCTGGTCGCCCTGTGCCTGGGACTCTATGTGCGGTGGGAAACGACGCCTATGATTCTGATCATTTTTGTGTTGGCACTATTTGTTATTGGGATAGCAAGTGTATTGTACTACTACTTCAGCATGGAGACAATGAGCCTGAGCCTTCTCCACCTGTGGTTTGGATTTTTGTTGGGTCTGCTTTGTTTCCTCAATAGCCCTGCTCTGGAGAGTGATGTCAAAGAGCAGGCAACGAACTACCTGCTGTTAGCCAGTACGGTGCTAAGGATGCTGTGGGCTATGCTGGAAAGAGTGTGTGGATGTACCAGATACCGCCCTGCCTTCCTCACCTCCGCAGAATTCCTGAAGCTGGCAGGCTTTGCCATCGCCAGCACGGCGCTGCTCATTCCACAGTCCTTCAGTGTGGTCATGCTGGTGGCGGCGCTTGCCACACTGATGGTTGCTCTTCGGATGAAGGTTCTCCTGGCTCTGCCCAACTTGTTGTGCTTTAGTGTCATCACGGCAGTGCTGTTCTTCAAGTCACTGGCCATCTCCACCAATCCCTTCGCCTTAGCCTGCTTCTTCAGCCAGCTCATCTGTGACCCCCTGCTGGATGTGTACTTCAGTGGCCTGTCAGTAACTGAGCGCTGGCAGCCTTTCCTGGCGTGGCGTGGCCTGTGGCGTCGGCTCTCACTCCTGCCTTTGCTGGTGGTGGAGGTGACCTTCTTCATCCTGGCGGCGCTGAAGCTGAGAGATATGGACCAGTGGTACCTGAAGATCCCCGGCTTTGTGGTCTGTGGGCTGTTCTGGGCCATCTGCCACGTGGTGTTCATCATCACGGTGTGGGGCTTTCACACCAAGCTCAGCGACTGTCAGAGATTTAGCCTGGGCCAGGGCTCAGGGGTCGGCACCCTGGACAAAGTCATGGCCTCTAAAGGTGTGAGGCACTTCTGCCTCATCTCGGAACGCCTGCTGCTCTTCACCTTGCTGTCCACCGCTGTTCTCGCTGCTCTCTCGTGGCAGGTAGGCGGATTGATTACATGTCATGAGCTCTGACACAACATTTCTGCATGAGACAGAATTTACACATTTACTTTTTGTTTACTAACAGGTGTCCGTTTGGTGTGTCTTGTTTTTGCTCAACATGTGATTGGACCGTTGTTTCCTGTCCCCAGTCCTCCAGCAGTATCTTCGTGAGCATGTTCCTACTTGTCCTGCCCTTGGAGTCTCTGTTCCATGGGCTTTTCCACGAGCTTGGGAACTGCCTGGGAGGAACCAGTGTGGGCTACGCAGTTGTCATCCCCACCAACTACTGCAGGTAGGGCACAATGATGCATGTGTGTAGTGTACTGAGTGAGAATACATGATGGAGGCAAATTCTTCTGCTCTAAGAAGGCTATTTTTTCCATCAGGCCCAGGTACTTGCTGGGGCAACTTGCTATTGTAATGGATAAATGATAGTGGTGACAGCCAACAAAGATAATCACTCTGGATATGTAATATACTGTATATTGTGAATGTCACTCTCAACTATACATTCATATTTACAGGTTTTCAACAGTCACACACACCTGGTCCGGTCTGACTTGTTCTCCCAGTGACAGTTGCCTTGAAAAAATATGGCAATATAAGAATACTTACAATGGTGTACATTGTCCCTACCTATGGACATTAGGGAGGCTAGATCACTAAATATTTTCAAAAGTAAGCTAAAAAACATACCTCTTCACCATAGCCTTTTAATACACGCTGTTTGGACTCATTGCATTCAGACTGTGATTTTTGTACTATATTTTGTCAAATGTTACACTCATTATATGTCTGCACTTTATGCATTGCTTTTATTTTGTCAGAAACCTGCTAATAGTCTTTTATAGATTTTAATGTCAGAAATCTATCTTAATCAATAAGAAATCCAAAATTTCCGTGAGGTTGTAATGCTCATTTTATACCCGTCTATAATTATGCTCATTTCATGCCTATGTCTATTTTGTGTCTACATCACTGCTGTGAAGCACTTTGGGCTCCAATTCTTGAAAGGTGCTATACAAAGTTTATTATTATTACAATTGTTAGAAAAAGGTAGAAGTACTGACAATATAACATTTCATATATGTATACATATAATATACTATACAAGATTACACTATTAGACAGAGATAACTTTACAGCTAGAATTGTGTATTTAACATAACAATGCAAAAGGATTCTGCTACTGGTGGTGATGCATCAATCTGTTAATTCTACTGCTGCGTTCGTTCCAAGTCACTCTGCATACGAGTGTCTGTCGAATGAAAACACAGTCCTTTTCATCTTCAACAACTAACTCCTCTCTTCGTTCCATCTGCCCTGCAGTCCTGACGGCCAGCCCACGCTGCTTCCTCCGGACCAGGTGCAGCAGCTGAACCTGCGCTCCACGGGCATCTTGAACAGCATGCAGCATTTCTTCTCCCACCACCTGATCGAGACCTTTGGCTGCGACTACTCCACCAGCGGGGTGACCGTGGAGGCACTCCAGGCCAAGCTCCGAGCCTTCCTGGAGCTCCGCACGGCCGACGGCCCTCGCCACGACACCTACATGGTCTTCTACAGTGGACACACCCACCGCTCCGGGGAGTGGGCATTGGCAGGTAAGAGTGATCATCCTTGTGTTATTACATGTGTTATTATTATGTACACTTTTTGCATTGCTCTTATTATGTCAGAAACCTGCTAATGGTCTTTTATAGATGTTAATGTCAGAAATGTATCATAATCAATAAGTCATAATCAGAAATCTATTAAAAGATTTCCGGGATGTTTTTAATGTAAATTCTCTGAATTATGCCAATTTTATATTTGTATGTCTATATCACTGCTGTGAAGCACCTGGGGCTGAAATTCTTGTATGAAAATAACGTTTATTATTATTATTATTATTATTATTATTATTATTATTATTATCATTACATGTGTTTGCACAAGAAGGAGTACAGGCTGCGTGAATATTTTAGGCAACCAACTTGTGTTTAGCGTTTCTCTGATTGGCCAATACGCCCATGTGACCACGGCAGCGCGAGAGAGCGGCAGCGCGGAAATAGGCTGTCTATTGCCTCGCGCTGCAGCGCGGAAATAGGCTGTCTATTACCATTCTCTAAGTCAAACTCTAACCTTAACCAGCTCCTTAACAGCGCCTAAACTTAACCCTTCTAACCTTAAGCAACTCCGAAACAATGCCTAACCTTAACCAACTCCGAAACAATGCCTAAACTTAACCGGCGAAATGAATGCACGTTAAAAAATATTGCCATTCTCTAAGTCAAACTCTAACCTTAACCAGCTCCTTAACAGCGCCTAAACTTAACCCTTCTAACCTTAAGCAACTCCGAAACAATGCCTAACCTTAACCAACTCCGAAACAATGCTTAAAGTTATGCCTAAACTTAACGGCGAAAGAATGCGAATGCACGTTAAAAAAAAAAAAAAAAAAAAAATTGAAGGGAATCGAACTAGCCAGCAACGAGCCGTAGGATCCACAGCCATGCAGCGTTGCCAATTGAGCTATTTCTGGATACAGAATAAGGGGCGGTTACTGGCATATAATGCTGCCGCGACGGAGCTCTGCTGCTGCCGCGATGCCGCGGGGGCGTGGCTAGACGCAAGTTGGGCGTGGTTAGACACAAGTTGGTTGCCTTTAATATTTAGGCGTACAGCCTACAGGGCATCCACTACGCTGGGTTCCCACGGGTCATGGACTTTCTATATCATGGAATTTTAATAAACAAATCAGGGAATTTTTACTTTTTTGAGGCATTGTGTATGAGATCCCTGTGAGGGAAAACTAGTAACTAATCAGCCTACTTATACGTATTCAAAGTTAGTCTGTGCAATTACAACGGTATGCTGTGGTGTAAATTCCTGTTTGGTTCATTGTATTCGGAAAGTGCAGAGCACTTTTTTTTTTCATTTTGCCATCCGCTTGGTAGTGGGAACCCTGACTATGTTCTAAGTTCAGCGCTCTTCATCTCCTCTCTCCTGTCCGTCGCCAGGAGGAGACGTTCTCCGCCTGGACCAGATCCTGGAGTGCTGGAGGGAGAGGAATGTGGACTCCTGCTCCCGCCTCATCCTGGTGCTGGACTGTGAGAACTCGTTGCCGTGGGTGAAGGAAGTCAGGAAGGTGGAGGGTCTGTACGTGGCAGTGCAAGGGGCTCAGCTGGCCCGGGCGACGGACGTGGAGCTACAGGACGCCCCTCAGCTCGGCGACTTCACCTCCCAGTGGGTGGAGTTCAACTGCAATGCAAACAGTGCCATCCAGTGGTCGGAGAGGGGCAGGACCGTCAACGCCGCTTACGGCATCTCCAAGCACTGGAGTGACTATACATTGCACCTGCCCACGGGGAGTGACGTCACCACGCACTGGAGGATGTACTTCCCTCGGATGACCTACCCGGTGGTCCAGCTGGCGCTCTGGTGCGACGGGTTGAACCTGCTCTGGGCCTGCAGTGTCTGCCTGCGATGCCTTAAGAGGGTCAAGCTTAACTGGTTCCCACCAGCTGTACTAGACACTGGCCAAGGCTTCAAACTGGTCAAGTCTTAGGGATGCAACGCCAGTATGATATTGACCCAGAGATTCTGTTTTTGTGTTTAAAAAAATATATTTTGGGAATATTTTTTAAATCAGTTCTTGTGGTTGATAGCTTGCCTGTGCAATTTTCAGCTTTAGTCGCTGAGTATATAGGCAGCTATTGGATCTGAATCCATCACTAATCAATGCACAAGATGTATTATTATATTCACTAAGAGTGCTGTTATCTTACCGTAGTTACTGATTGGTGTGTTTGGAGGTACTGTCTCATACTTTATTTTTTTATGTACAGTATATATTCTTTGTAAATTGTTCTATGAATGTTAAGAGTTTAGGTTGGATTTAGATCATGCACATCCCTGTCAATCATCCCTATTAGTGGGATGAGAAGAGAGTGAAAACATTACTTATAAGAGATAATAAATGTCTTATAAACTGTTGACTGTCAAGCACATGGGCTATATGTTTTGCACACGATTTTGCATTGTATTTACCATTACATCTTATTCCATTGTGAATTCACATACATTAGTATTGTGCCTTTGAGAATCACCAAAGAACGTCAAGTTATTATGTCCTCGAAACCAAAATCGCAATGGTAGGCCTACCCCTTCCCCATAAGATCTCAGGTATCTGAAAAATGGTATTATTTGGATCTAATTCAGTACATTTGTATGGTCTTTTACTAGAATTTAACATGTATTAGGCCATTTCTTTTATACCGCTATGCTTTTAAAGAACTACATTGTGGCAAAGCTTGAATATTTCCAATTTTCTGATTTGTGTCTTCCTTTTATAAGTTAAAGTTGTAAGTGTTTTTGGGCTATTTAAATCTACTCTAGCTGTGTCAGGGATTCCAGAAATAGTTTTTACTGTACAGTTGATTGCACTATTCCAGTCAAGAGTTGTGATAAATAGTTATGTATGATGATTGATGATTACTTTTTGAGTTTTGTTATAAGATGATTTAGCTATGCAAGCTTCTGCTCATCTGTGTTGTGTTGAACAACACAAGTCTGAACTATGCAATAAAGAGCTTGACTTTATTACCAAAATGATTCATGTGTGGAAAATTTTCTCTCAGATGATGGAGGAAAAAAAGAGACGTCCAACTCTGCGTAGGATAATGAAAAATGTATTAAGTGAAAACTTTACTATTCAAGAATTACTTGAATAGGCATAGACGTGGTGTAGGCCTATGTCAACATATGAGGAGATTTCAAATGTTTATAGTTTGTTGTATAAGAAGCATTTCTCTGCACGTATAGCCTAGTCTGGTACTGTTAATCCTTAAAAACAAAGTCAAGAAATCCACGATTTGTTTTTAAACGCGCGCAGTTCTAGGGTTTCACAAGGACCTCGCCTGTTTCCTTGACGTAACTGGCTACCTGTCAAGAGTCAGACACACTCCTCTCTCTAGTCTGTGCTGCCTGCGTGGTGACAGGAGGTGTAGCCCGCCGGGTCCTTCAGCATCATGGGGAGTGGTGCCTCCGTTAGCGATGTGAAAAACACCGCCGACAGTGAACCAGTGCGGGGGGTGGAGAGAGTCGAGTCCGAGGATGCTGACCCACGTCCCATCACACCGGCGGCAGGCGCAAGTTCCGACACGCTGGAAGTAAGGGAAGGACAAACTGATTGCTACAAACATGTTGTGTGTTTGTGTGTTTCAGCAGAACAACGCCATGCTGGTATTATTATTATTATGCTTTGCTTTATTATACTAGGATACACAGGCGTGTTTTCAGGAGCCACCAAAGGTTCACGCAGAAGAACATCAAAGTCATGCAGTTGACATACAGTCAAGTGATGACAGCATCTCAGAAAAAAAGGACGAGGTCGCACTCGCAGAAGAACTAGAGAATCTTCTCAATCCAACTGTGGCTGTGACTCCTGTGAGTAGCCTTTCGAATGTGAAATGTGTGTACTGTACACAGATACTGATGTGATCGATACACACGTCGATACACTTGCACAGCTTTAACACAGTATAACACTGCTGCTTGTATCAGGAGGCTATTGCAGAGAACGAAGAGGTGTCCTTGGCTTTCGAAACCTTTCTACACAACAACGGGACTCTTTACAGTTGCTTCAGTCAACACGGTAACAGGCTATATGTTGACGAGTCACAGGTGAGCACCTGTTGATAATATGGGGAGCCATAATTATAATTCTGACCATATATTGCATGCATCTGTTTGTTTTATCAATTTAACTCCTCGTTTCTTCGTCTTTTTCAAGGCTCTGAAGCCTTTTCCAAACGAATGGTACAATCAGGGACGGTTTATCACTGGCACCAATGAGGTGATATTACTTTTCAAATGCCTGATTGATTGATTGATTGATTGATTTGAAAACTTTATTAACAGATTGCAGAATTGGTACAATACAGTACAGCTCAATACAAACAACTGCTAAGAGGATGAAGACCATGGAAAAATACTTCCGTCTTGTTTACATAAGGGTCCTCCATTTTCAATGAATCAGGACATTTATGACATACAAGATATACAAATACGGTACTGTGAGCATTGTGTTAAATGATTGAGTTGTCTCATATAGCTGTGGTTGTGATGCTTCACAGTTGCCTAGTCAGTCCCAGGCTGCTGTCTGCAGTCAACAAGTGAGCAATGAGCCAGCTGTTCGTGAGGACGACCGGGCCAGTGGGGTTTACATCCACGGGAGAGGCACCGTCATGACATACATGTTTGAGGTGATGATGACCGGATGACAATTAACATTTTAACATGATAGATATTATGAGTAAGATGCATGGCCGGGGCAAGAAAGTGTTATGGGCCCCCCTTGTCCCTCAGGGGACAAACAGCTCTGGACTACTAATTTCAAGGGCTTTTAGATGAAGGATATATCACAAAACTGTGCCCCAGTACCTTAAGCAGTATACTGGGGGGCCTTTCAAATGGAATCATGCCTGCATGATGAGCACATAATTCCAATTGATATTAGTGAGATGATGCACTTAATCTACACACAAACCCGGGGCTCTCTGGCGGTGTCTTCCCCCGGGGCAGTTAGCCGGTATGCCCGGTCAGTAATCCAGGCATGGTCAGCTGTAATGACATTATGTTGCACATGGTGCTGTGTAGTGCTATCTTTGGAAGTGGTGGAGCACACTTACTAACTGTTATTATAGAGTGTACACCAGATGTCTGTACATACCTGCACATAATCCTTTTACATATCTGTAGATACTATATCTACATATCCCTTACCTACTCTTACTAGTTACACTGCTGGCCAGTATGACTACTACCATACTGTCTGTAGACCTAGTATAACTCTGTACATACATCTGATTAGCACTACACTCATAGTACTGGACTTGTGCTGCAATGACAATACATTTGAATCTAATCTATATTCAGTACCTACATTTGGTTTTTCATTTGAAAATACAAATATACTGGGGAGCGTTGACCCCCCCCCCCCCCCCCCCCCCCCCCCCCCCTTACACGCGCACATAAGGCACACACACACACACACACACACACACACACACACACACACACACACACACACACACACACTTCACCCCTGGTTGCACAAGACTGATTCTCCCGTTCTGTATCCATTCCCTAGGAGAAGGCAAACATCTGCAGGTACTTTGAGAGTCAGTCAGGCCTGTGGCTGCTGTTGCCACTGCAGTGGGAGGTGAATATTGACTTTGTCAAAGCGAGGGTCAAGCAAGTCATGGTAACTAAATACCACGGTTGTCACCACGTTTCACCACACAAGGAATTCCCGGCACATGACTGTTATATTTAATTGCGTTTCTCTCCTGTTTCCCTCCAGTGTGCCCTGCCAGGCCTGGTAGATCAGAAGGAGATCACCGCGGCCCTCAGACAGTGTAACTACGACCCTGATGAGGTCATCTCCGTCTACCTCACCATTTTTGGAGATATCCTCCTCCAGTCCTCCTCCACTGGGGAGCAGAACTACAGAGATCTCAACTCCTTTAGGTGTGAAAATGGAAAAGCAGTAATAATCAGAATCAGAAAGGTCTTTATTGATAAGATAAGATATTCCTTTATTGATCCCTTTGGGGAAATTCAGGCAAATCAGGCATTGCCAAGTAGTTTACACATACCAGCTATTTGATTTGGTCACTTTGTGCGACATTAACAGACAGACAATTAAGGTAAAATAAAATAAAAGGTAGAATAAAATAAAATGGAATATAAACTAAATTCAAATAGAAGTACAATATAATTGTAAAATAAAATACACCAGGGCTGTACAATTGCGCATGATAACAAGTAATACCATAATAACCAAATATTTTCAACTGCTGTACTTTTTGGTATCACGGTTGAGGAGTCAAGGACAGATTAAAACTCAGTGATCATAATCAGAGCCCTTTCCTGAAACTACCAGAGCAGGGACAAAACCCTTTCCCTTAGGGTAGAATGTACTGTTAATAATGTCCTCTACTACATATCTCCGAACCTTTAGAGCTGCACCTCTGTTCCTGCTTCTTTTAGCACAAAAACCTGTCCTCATTTGAAACCATCAGGGCCCATCTGGAGAAGGACCGGGTGATTGAGGACCTGAAGGAGAAGCTCCAGACCAAAGAGACAGAGGCTGACAACCTGCTCCAGAGGAACAGCTACCTGGTCCGGGAGGCCCACTACCTGTCCGACGTGGTCCAGCACCTGAACCAGAGGGTGGCCGAGCTGGAGGCCGACCAGCAGGAGGCGCGGGAGAAGATCCGAGCTCTCCTGAAACGCAGGGTCCCCGCTGTGCCGCCCGCAGCCAAGGCCGCCCCCAAACCCACCGTGGACCCGGCCCAGCTCCAGCAGATCAGCCAGTTGACCCGTGGACTGAACGTGTCTAACAAGCAGCTGCGGTCCACGGTGCGTCAGGCGCTGAACGACATGCAGAACCAGCTGGAACAGCTGAAGGATGCCGTGGGCAAGCTAGGCGAGCTGGACGCGGCCGGGATGGTGGAGGAGCTGCGTTCTCTATACAGGAAGGAGGCCCTGGAGAGGAAGGCCCTGTACAACAAGCTGCTGGAGCTCCAGGGGAACATCAGAGTGTTCTGTCGCTGTCGGGACAACTCAGACCCCAACACCTGCCTGGAGATGCCCTCGGACCGGGAGGTGGTGGTCGTCCAGAGAGGAACCAAGAAGAAGTTCCAGTTTGACAAGGTCTATTCTCCCATCACCTCACAGGTGCAGTACGGGTCTGGCTTCTTGGAAGAAACATCACCAGAACATCTCAAACTCAAAATTGCTTTAGATTTTACCATGCTCTCTTGTTGTTCTTCATGTATAGGAGGAGGTATTTGAAGGGACCTTACCAATCATCACCTCCTGTGTGGATGGATATAACGTCTGTATACTGGCTTATGGGCAAACAGGGTCTGGAAAGACTTATACTATGATGGGCACCAAAGAAAAGCCAGGTGTGAATATAAGGTGAGAGTTGCACACTGGTTTTAACATGACGCTGTCCAATCACACTGGTTTTAACATACAACGCTGTCCAATACACTGGTTTTAACATACAATGCTGTCTAATCACACTAGTTTTAACATACAACGCTGTCCGATCACACTGGTTTTAACATATAACACTGTCCGATCACACTGGTATTAATAACACTGTCCGATCACACTGGTTTTAACATACGGTGCTGTCCGATCACACTGGTTTTAACATACAGTACGACGCTGTCCGATCACACTGGTTTTAACATACGGTGCTGTCCGATCACACTGGTTTTAACATACAGTACGACGCTGTCCGATCACATTGGTTTTAACATACGGTGCTGTCCAATCACACTGGTTTCATTAGAATTTAGATAACTTAACATTCTCATGCTAATGTCACAATGGCTACTGGCCATTGAAAGCTATAGATTAATAGAGGTTTTCTTTGAGGAAATATTCCAAAAAAAACTCACACCTGAAAGGGTTAATATGAATAAAGAGATGTAGTACTGTGTGTAACGGATGGAAACTTTCCATCTAAGGAAGATGATCTAGCCCAGACAAAGATATGAGTCTTAAGAATCACTCAAGCTATTAACCAAATTGAGGAAAATCCCCTCTGCACTTACAATATCTTTTACATTAGACGTGAGTACTTATCAAAGAGGGGGCAAGCAAGACTAATCGCGTCTCATTATCGATTGTGCTATCTGTGCATCAATATGTTATCAGTCAGAGCAAGAAGGCTGTGTTAAGAGAAATAGAATCAGCTTATGCAGCAAGGATAGGGTTTCCTTGGTGGTGTGAAATAGCACCATCTCATTGTAGACTGGAACACCACTTGTAATGTGAGCTGTTTTCACGGTTTAGGATTACCTATGGGGTATGGCCTGCAAATAGGTGTTATATGTTTGTGTGTGTGTGTGTGTGTGTGTGTGTGTGTGTGTGTGTGTGTGTGTGTGTGTGTGTGTGTGTGTGTGTGTGTGTGTGTGTGTGTGTGTGTGTGTGTGTGTGTGTGTGTGTGTGTGTGTGTGTGTGTGTGTGTGTGTGTGTGTGTGTGTGTGTGTGTGTGTGTGTGTGTGTGTGTGTGTGTGTGTGTGTGTGTGTGTGTGTGTGCGTGCGTGTGTACGTGTGTTTCTCCAGGTCTGTCCGAGAACTCCTGCGCATTTGTAGGGACAAAGAGAAGATCACTTATACTCTGAAGGTATGCTCTTTAATGGAGGTTACAATAAAGTGAATATTGTTCAAGTTCAAGTTGTTTGTTGTTGTTGTCACATATAAGGTAGATTCGATTGTACATTATAGTGAAATGCTTGGTTCTGTATAACCCCTCTGAGATTGTGCTTCATACAGTAAAAATATAAAAGAATAAACACCAAACACTATACAAAATATACAATATACAAAGCTAAAATGTACAAAATGCTAAATAAAATGCAAATTAGGTAGAAGAGGTATTTGTATTATTTATTTTTTTAAATGTTAAGTGATTAAAGTGTTTAAATTAGTGCTGTCAGGCGATTAAAAAAATTTATCTAATTAATTACAAGATTTGTAATTTATTAATCTAATTAATCACATTTTAATCGCATAACCATTTTAGGCCTGATATTCTATATTCTATAATCATATTTCAAATGACATGTGTCCGGATGGCAGAATTCAGTACTGTATCTACAAAACCTTCTGTTTAATCATCTTCCCTTTATTCATTTGCTTAGATTTTTGAGGTCTGGTCCATTTTTGGTGTTATTCACAGTCAAAAAAAAAAATAAATAAAAATAATTGAATTGATATTCTCATTTGGTTCATTACAATTTACTCAAGCCTAGTAACAGACACAGTATTTCTGACACTGGGAATACATTCCCTGAGATCCATAGATGTCCCTAGAATCAGATACCAAGAACATGCAAATGGACCATTTAAAAAAAAAAAATTGTAAATGTTTATTCTACGTTCTTATGGAATGAATGAGATAACAAATTTAAAAAAAGTTATATAAAAAAAAAATTGTTTAATTAATTTTGAATACATTTTCATAACGCGATAATTTGCAGTGTAATTAATTAATCTAATTAACGCGATAAACTGACAGCCCTAGTTTAAATGAATGTCAATATTTAAAGTGAGTGTGTGCATGTGGATGTTGTGTACAATGATTGTAGAATGGACGAGTTAATGTTGCATAGAGTCCACATTGAGTCCACATAAACACATTTTGCAGTAGTATGCCCCAAAACAACCTACCCCCTCCAAATAAAATACTGTCCTTCCCAGATATCCATGTTGGAGATCTACAACGATAGCCTGAATGACCTCCTGTCCAAAAATCCCAGTGGTGCTTTAGAGATCAGAGTGCAGGGGAAGTCCATCCTAGTCCCAGGGCTGACTCAGGTGGAGGTGAAGGCAGAAGCTGACATTCTGAACGTCATGGAGATGGGAGAAAAGAATAGGACGATTGCCTCAACCAAAATGAACATAGAGAGGTATCTCACAATGGACCTATAGTGGACCCTGACCCTCTCGATCCTCCAATTACAACTGTTGTTTTTCGTCAGAGAGAAGCAACAGTTGTCATTGGAGGATCAAGAAAATAGGGCGGGCTTGAGATAGGTCAATTCACCTGATATTCTATAACTACCATGTGTTGATCTTTTTTTGGTCTTAACTCTTTCTCTGCCAGTTATTATCCTCATCCTGTAGTAAATGTGCCATGCTTTATATAGGCATTTTCACTGTGCGACACAGTGTTTGCAGGGCTATATCTATATTCTATATTATAGCTATGGAGACAATACTATGGCTCATTTGACAGTAACTATCCCTCGTTCAACATGTGAAAAATACTTTTTTATGTATACGTTCGCGTTATAGAGCGATGTGTGAATTTAGCTAAATGCGTTCGCGTTGCTCGCCTGGACATGCTACTGTTTCCTAGAGCCATATGAAATCCGTTTTATTATTTTCCAAATTCCATTAAAAATAATAAGTGGGAATGAATAAATGTCCACAATTGAATAAGATATAACAGTCCATTTAATGTTTTTAAGTGCTGCAACTCAGAAATACAGTTCAATTTGACACAATATCTTTCAAATAATATTGTGACAAAATAAAAATGCACACAAAATAAAAATACACATTTCAAGTGTAAACAATAGATACAGCTAGCTACTACTGACATACACAATGTCAGTAGCCTAGCTATATATATTATATTGTGATGAAATATAGTAATGCATAATTTAGGCACCTTTCGTTTATTTCGTTTATAAAGGACAGTGTGTACTGACAACATTTGCATTAAATAAATAGATTGGTGCACCAGATTTAGCAAGAAGCTATCATTTCCATCTATAGTCCTATGTACTGTAACGTTACATAGCTATTTAATCACAATAGTGTCAGTGATTAGCCTCACCCATCGGCGTATTTAGACCACTATCAGTGGGGCACATGCACATGGGGTTGATCATCTGTGCCCCATTGATTTCTTTTTTAACAAATGTTTTTTATTTTCCCTTTTTTAACATGATCAAATGATTTTAACATGATCAAATAATTATTATAATATGTTTTACTTCGCTTTGAAATATTATAGTGAAATATTTTGCACTGTTGTCGCATTTATCTTGTTGAAATCCTCCAACAGGCTCTTTTTTGTAAGTTGACTGGTTTGCACACCCCTATGACAGCTAATACATGGTACATCCCATGGTGCTCAGCTGTCAGCAGGCAGCTGGCGCCTCGCGCAGTTCACAGGTGCTGCGTTGCATTCTGTCATGATGCACAGCTAAGAAATTCGGGCATTCCAGCCCTCGTGGACAGACTACTACGGGTTTGTGTGTCAGAAGGACCCTGCTGTGTGTACTTATGTTGAAGGCTTGCCAAACAAAGAGACAATCAAATCAAGGATAAAAGATATCCCCATGTCAGCTCGAAGTGTCGAGTGACGCATCAACGAAATGTCCGAAAATATCAGAGAACAGCAAACAGCTGGATTAAAAGATGCTCCGGTGTGCAGCTTAAAAGGACCAACCAACACAGCCCCCAGATAACAGATAAGCAAAACAGTGCCAGGGATCTCAGGTAGGCAGCGGTTTATTACACATGGCGCTGCAGCATGTTAACTTGAACGTCTTTCTCTCTCTCTCCTCTCTCTCTCTCCTCTCTCTCTCTCTCTCCTCTCCTCTCTCTCTCTCTCTGGCCTTCCTCCGGTGGAGGGATTGGTGGAGGTGTGCCTCAGTTAAACCTTGCGATGACTGAGCTGTGTTCTGGTCATGTGACACTACACATATTTAATTGAGACCCTTTATTATTTCAATTTAGCAATTCAGTAACATTTTCAGAGCCTTATAACAAAAACATTATTACGGTCACCATTGTGACCAGTGGGATTCTTTTTACTCAAAATGTGAGTATTACCAAGTCACCTTGTGCTCTTAAAACAATGACAATAAACATAGTTTTATTAGGTTGAAATAATGTGGTTGTGTACATATTTTTTCTGTTAACTTATTATGGATTGAAAACTGAAAACCAAACAAAATGTGCTATATATAGCCTACCGTCTGCGTCGAATATAAAATAAAGGCATCTTAATGATACATTTTTTCTTTAAAAAAAAAACAAGCTCAATCAAAAGATTCTACATGATTCCAAAATAGTGAAGAAAATTACTTTAGGAAGAACAAAGGCAGAGGCTCTGGTCCTTGCTCCAAAGGCAGTCGGTGATGTTCTCAAGGCCTTAACATCAGACAAACCCCTCCCATTCTCCATACAGATGGATGCATCTAATCTAACCTAACCCTAACCCTAAAACCGAAATAAAGTAAAAAAAGAAATAGTTACACAATCTGCCAATTTTCGCCCAAAAACCGGGCAAAATCGGCAAAAAAAAATCCCTAGGTGCCCCCCTGTGCCCCACTGTGCTTGGTCTAAATACGCCCCTGGCACCCTCTAGCTGTATCGATCACCAGGGATCATCGTTAGAGAGCTGGTGTGTTTTTGGGAAGCACAGTGTTTTTCCGTGTTCCTGACATGGCTTTTGGAGAGTGATCTTTGCACATGTTTTTGCGGGTCCAGTCCACGGTACGTTGACAGAATTTGCAAAACACCTTATCGCCAGAGGCATAAAAGTCATTAGGATACTGCTCTGCTCTGAATTTAGGGCTTAGTGCTACATTTCTTAGCTTCTTGACGATGTTAGCATCGAAGCAGCCAGACGCTTGGACACTGCTGCGTGTTGTGTGTAACACGCTGTAGCGTCCCCGACTCCCCGGTCATGTTTGCTTTGCACCAAACGTTCCATCTCCTCCCGAAAACGGAATTTCAGTCCAGATTAGGCCAAATTCTGCAGTTGATTCCATTTTTATTGGTCAATTCCGCGATTCCGTAAACGCGGATTTCATATGGCTCTACTGTTTCCAAATCAAAGGTATATAATAGGTATTATGTTTCATCATGAATGCATCGTTTTTTTATGTTCTGATCGTCATCAGCGGCATTCGTTTTGAATACTACATACGTTGATCGACTGGATCGATATGAAATCATTGTAGGATCAAGGTAGAATTGATGTCAGATAGTCCTTACCTTACAGTCTGGAACAGGGTTTCAAAGGGTGGGTGATACTGCCACCTAGCAGGATCTGGCCGGTACTGCACTCTCGGGATCTCTATTATTTTAAGGGTAACATAGTGACACTGAATAGAATATTAAAATCGAGGTCGGCTGGGTGGCGCAGCGGACTAAGCGCTCGTCACCAACGCGAGAGACACTGGTATCGAATCCGGCAGCGCTGCCTCCGGCTTGGCCGGCCGTCATACTGGCTCAATTGGCAGAGTCAGCGGGAGGGAAGCCGGTGGGTGGGTTCGGGTCGTTGTAAACAGCGACTCCTACAGTTCGGTCGGGGCGCCTGCACAGCGAGGGAAGGATCTGGAGGGAGGTAGTGTGACCTTCCACACGTTACACTCTCCCAGTGAGAGTCCGCGCTGCCAGGTGAAAAGAAGTGGTGGGCTGGGTACACATGTGTCGGAGGAAGCATGTGATAGTCTCCGCCCTCCCAGACCGACGGTAGGGGGTAGAGTGCGCAACGACCAGGAAGTGGATTGGGAATTGGCATAACGACTAACATTGGGAGGGGAGAAAAACGGAAAAAGAAGGGGAAAAAGATAATAATAATAAAAATTAAAAGAATATTAAAATCGAAAAAAAGGAAAACGGACCAAATAACGTATATATACGTGATTGATGTTCAACGGTTGGCGAGCAAACGCGTATATATACGTGGATGGCGCAGATTGAGTTAAAGGTGCTATAGATAACATTCAGCCACTAGATGTCACATTAGACTAGAATACCAGCATGCCAATTATCCAATCAGGTGTATAGGTGTAATAATAATTGTATAGCACCTATCATACATTATAGCCCAAAGTGCTTCACAGCAGTGATGTAGACCCAAAATAGACATAGGCATAAAATAAGCATAAAATTGGCATAATTATAGACAGGCCTAAAATAAGTAGAGAATTTATATTAAAACCTCCCAGAAAAGTTGTAATAGATTTCTTATTGATTCTGAATGATAAATTAATTTATCATATAATTTCTTTGGGGCTGAGCAATACTCTTATTCTGCACCTTTTTAAAAGCTCTGTGGATGTTATTTTCTTTTATTTTCTTTAAAAAAAAGATGTCTATATAGAAATGTTGTCTATAACACCTTTACTTAGGGATTTCTTTGTTGTAGTTTTTCTCCTTTCTATTTGTCTCAGCTTGTCCTGCTGTGTTTGATACATTGTCTCTTGTCTCGTCTATTGTTTGCTGTGCTGATCCTGTGGACAGTGAGGTCCTGTTGTCCTCTGTACGTGTGTGTGTTTGTCATGGAACTTTCTTAGTCGTTGGTACGTCTTTGTAACCTGGCTTCACAAGGGTCTTTTGATCTTCACTGCAAATCACCAATAATGAGATGACTCATTGGCAATATGGTGATTGGATATCTGCCAATTAATTAATTAATTAATTAACCAATTAACTCGTAGCCTTGCGTTACTGAATCACACGCCACGTCAGTGAGGCATTGTCCAGCACACTCCTTGCACAAGAGGAGTATCAAACTCTTTTCTCTCTTAGTCACTATCCTAGTGCTTCTAAATCGGATTCTTCCTCCCTCCCAGCTCCCGCTCTCACCTGGTGCTGACGCTGACAGTGGAGGGGGTAGATAGTGTGTCAGCAGTCACGTCTCGAGGCACCCTGACCCTGTGTGACCTGGCAGGCTCCGAACGCATCTCCAAGACGGAAGCCAAGGGACAGAGATTGGTGGAGGCAGCCGCCATCAACAAGTCCCTCACATCACTGGGACAGGTAGCCTGTAGTGGATTTCTTTTAAGAGACGGGGGATTGTAGTAGCATTGTAATATAATTACCGGTAACTGTAGATTGTGGGAGGTGGTAGACACACAATACGTTTGACCTAATACAGAGCTATATGGTGACATTCTGCCAAAGACCATAATGGGCACCAAAGTTTAAGGAAATGTACAGGAAAGAAATTAAGTAGCATGATCTGGAAAAGGGGATTGCAAATGGCCAACCATACTTTGAATTTCATATCTTGTTCAATTAATTAACAAAATGTTTTAATGCATTTATAAGAACATTATCAACTAAAACCACACTAAGCATTGTACTTCATCCAGTGGTGGAAAGTAAGTAAGTATTTTTTACTCAAGTACTGTACTTAAGTACAATTTCGAGCTACAGTACTTGTACTTTACGTGAGTATTTTCATTTTAGGGAACTTTATACCTTTACTCCACTATAGAGCAGCATAACTGGACCACATACCATTTTAACATAACCTTTAATCAGAGCAGCATAACTGGACCACATACCACTTTAACATGACCTTTTATCAGAGCAGCATAACTGGACCACATACCAATTTATCACAACCTATAGAGGTCAATGGATCAAGGATTGAATGCTCCCAAGCACTGGAATACACAAATGTAGAATGCATACTTTTACTTTAGATACTGAAGTACATTAAATACCAAATACTTCTCTACTTTTACTTAAATAGAATTTGAATGGAGGAATTTTACTTTAATTAATTAATTAACTTTTAATTTAACAGAGTACTCATTTATCTTTGTATTAAGTACTTTTACTTAAAGGAACACACCAACATTTTGGGAAATTAGCTTACCGTCTTCTCCAGAGAGAGACAATAAGATAGATACCAGTTTCCTCTGTGCATTCAGTAGAAAGCTATCTGGCTGCATGTTAGATTAGCTTAGCACATTGTCCAGCCTAGGCATTGTCCAACTAACACCTCTCCCGAAGGCTAACTGTTCATGTCTGCTTCCATTCATTGTGCTAAGCTAGGCTAACATGCAGCCAGAAATCTTTCTACTGAACGCACAGAGAGGAAACTGGTATCTATCTTCTTGTCTCTCTCTGGAGAAGACGGTAAGCTAATTTCCCAAAATGTTGGTGTGTTCTTTTAAGTAAAGGAACTGTGTACTTCTTCCACCACTGACCTCATCTCACAGGTGTTCAGCGCTCTGAGGTGCAATGCGCTGCACGTGCCCTTCAGGAACTCCAAGCTCACGCACCTGCTGCAGCCGTGTCTCAGTGGAGACGCAAAGGTAGCGTTACATCCTGCTTTAAAATGGAAACTTCTCACTTACATCCAGGGGTGTAAAAAGTACCCAGAAATTATACTTAAGTGAAAGTATGGGTACTGTCTCAAAATCGTACTCAAGTAAAAGTCAGAGTATCTGGCTAAAAACACACTTGAGTAAAAGTAAAAAAGTGTTTACTTTTAAATTGTACTTAAGTACTAAAAAGTTAAAGTAAAAACTTTTTCTGACTGTCTATTCTTCTGATAGCAGGTGCAAAGTTCCCCGCTTTCTAGTCTTGCACAAGGACCAATCAGCATGGGTATGGGCGGGTTAATTTTCCATTGATGGGGATTTGATTGTCTGTTTTTAAATAAAGTGTGGCCGCAGGATTAATAACGTTAACGTTAGTTCGGCCAGAGAAACAAATATACTAATTAAAATAGTTGGACCTGCTGGAGTTGGATGTTTTTTTTCCTCTGAAATGTAATTGAGTAAAAGTACAAGTATACAAACCTAATAATACTCGAGTAAAGTACAAATCCCCAAGAACAGTACTTAAGTATTGTAACGAAGTACAATTACTCAAGTACTTTACACCCCTGCTTACATCTTACATGAAGTTTGACTTCACCTGACCGAGTTGTATTTTCCTGTTCTCCCTCCAGTGCTGCGTCTTTGTAAATGTGAGTCCTGACGTCAACAACACGATGGAGACCCTGAGCACCCTTCAGTTTGGATCCACCATAAGGCAGGTGGCATTGGGCAAGGCCACCCAGAACATCATCCCAGCGAAGAACGCCAAGGCCGAGAAATAGCTACTCGCAGGAAATGAAAAAGTTTATCTTGTTATGTTTTAATACTTTATTTTAATAGACACTGACTGTTTATCAAAAACCTTTAATTAAAGAACCCGTACAATTATGTCAATTTAGTCAGAAAAAGCTTATTGTGGAATGGTATTGTCATGTAATTTTTTTCATCTTCTGTATCATTTGATTTGTTATAACTGTTTTAGTGCTGCACCCTCTGAGCACAGCCAACTGTCAGTGTGTTGAGGGAGGCGTGGCCTCTGTTAATTGAAAAGAGATGTCAAGTTAGTATCATAATGTGAAGCTTTCAAATGTAAACACATCTGGTTGCTATGGGATATTAACATTGGCTAATCTGTGCTAGCGGGTGATAAATACATTGTCACAGTTGCTGTGGTTTTTCTTGTCACCCGTTTGTGGACTAGCTAGCAGATATCCTTTATTACTACTGACAACTTACAGACTAACTGATGGGCCAATCAGGGTAACCAGAGTACATTATGCAATCTCTTCAGGGAAGCAGATTGGATATCTGAAACGGTTTAATTCTGTTGATATCCAGTAGCATAAAGAGCATAGGCCTTTAGTCAGCATTTTCACAATAGTTATAACATTTTGGGCAATTTTACACCAACATACCTTCTGTAAAAAAGAAGAATGCAATGAGATTGAAAAACACAATTTTCATTGTACTGAATGATCTTTAATACTCATTTGACAAAATAACTATCTCTTACAACACAACTTTGATATCTTCTGTGATGTTTCACGACTCAAGGGGTTTTGATACTTTGTTGACGCAAATAGACAAGAACAAGGAGTTAGATTCAGTTTAAGATGGTAACCTTGCATACATACAGCTAAATAAATTGATGGGAACAAGGAGTTAGATTCAGTTTAAGATGGTAACCTGCATACATACAGCTAAATAAATTGTACATTTGTGCGCAATAGCTGTGAATTAATGAATGATCATTGCATTTATAATAATAATAATTTATATAGCACTTTTCTAGACACACTCAATGTAGGGTGGAAATGGCCTCCTTCACCACCACTGTGTACTGTAGCACCCAACCGTAGGCCACGCAGACTGCCATACACTGGCACCAGGCACACATCACACTACACAATGACTACCATACACTGGCACCAGGCACACATCACACTACACAATGACTACCATACACTGGCACCAGGCACACATCACACTACACAATGACTACCATACACTGGCACCAGGCACACATCACACTACACACTGGCTGAACGGCTAAGGAGACAGGGATTGATATCAACCAATTAAAAGGGGGGGGGGGGTGCTTAAATGGCCTTGATGTCCCGAGACCCAATTGGGAATTTGGCCAGGAACGTCAGGGGAACCCCCTACTCTTTGCGATAGGCGCCCTGGGTTCTTTAAGGACCTCGGTTTGATGTCTTATCCGAAGGACGGATGGATGAAATGCTGTTTATTGCTCGCATGGAAAGAAAGGACACCAAGTGATGACGTAACATGTTCAATACAAGCCAATGTACTGCAATGTATGCTGCAGCCAAGTCCTCTTTCCAGTAATAATGTTTCTGTTAGCTTTTTATGTGCACATAGGGAGAGGGGCAAGGCAGGAGAGGAAACACTTGCTCCTCAAATGGGAGTCCATCTGATTGGCTAGTTGTAAGTGCCCCTGTTCTTCAAGAGCTGATTGAGCACACTGGTCTGTTTCAAGGCTCTGAGGTTGGAGATGTCCTCCGCTATCACCGGGATATTATCCCTGTGACCCGCGCTGTCCGTCTCGCTGTCACTGTCTGACAAGGCACACAGGAGGGCATCGTTTTCATAGGTGGGGAAGTAGTACCTGGAAACGGAAAGGTTTTACGTGTTAAAGTGTTGTAAGTGTTTTTATGTTAAAAGTAAGTAGTCTACATGTTAAAATAATAGCTCTACATTCCGAAAGCCATCACTGATATAGATTGTCTGGTCAGTAACATGGGTCTTGAAATAAGTATAATACATTATTATTATTATTATTATTATTATTATTTTTTTTTTTTTAAATAAGGGTTCTCTGTCCTGATTGAATACAGTGGGGAGGGATACCAGAATTTTTATTTTGCGTTTACTACAGAGCAGAGGGACTGAGAGACCAATGTTACTGAGCAAACACTCTATATCAGTGATGACTGTCGGAATGTAGAGCTATTTAACACTTATTTAAACCAAGAAATACCACTTACAGCAACTTATTTTCCAGTGTTTCCCATACATGGCACAGTGCAACCATAGACACGATCAATGTAGGTCTTCAGATGTGCAAGAATATGTATTTACTTGTGCAGAGTGTGTGTATTCATTGAAAATGTATTTGATCACTTTTGTTCTTAGTTGCCTATTATTGCCTAGTTGCCTAGATTATTTCTGGTATGTGACTGTGCTTCAGATTTTCAACATACAATGATATGGAGCCAGGTTGAATTCTAGTTTGAGGAGCAAAAACACGGTCATGTGTGGGGAAATAATCAATGCATCTGTGTCGTATTGACAGGTAGCTGTAGTCCACAGCCTTATTTAATAGGCAACAGAGAACAAAAGTGAATACACACATTCCATGCAGGTAATTTAATAATCTCAAACACCTGAAGACATAAATAGAATTGTGATTGCAGTCAATTGAATAGTCCCATGTACAGGGATGTACTAACAGAGTTAGCCAAGTGGGCAGTAGACAGATGTACAGATTAATAAAGAAAATGTAGAGGCTGTACTGTAAGGAACTTACTGAGGTTGGTCCCACACAGACATATCTGGTAACTTCATGACATGGCCAACATCCATGATGTGACAGAGGACTTCAGCTTTGGATCCAAGCTTCTTCTGGCAGCCATAGCAACGACACTGGTGTATCTCCCGTCGTATGTAGTTAACCAGTTTAATTTGCTGGTAGAACTTCAGATCTGTCAGAGGAGAGAGGCCGACCGGGGGATTCATGACACGTGATGAACCTACATCATTAATTGTTCTTTCATTATCATTTTATTACTCACCGAGATCGGTCTTCAACTTGTGCAGATCAAACCCATGGGTCTCCTGAAATGACAAGTTGAGCAGTAATTAACAACAAGGGAGCACACTCCTGTGTAGTATAATCTCCCCCCTATGCTGACAGTGTGGGAGCAGTGTGAGTCTGTTGCTTTCCAACAGGTTTCAGTATTGATACTTGCTAACAAGCCACATTACTTCTAGGAAAAGTGTGACCCTGAACCCAGAAATAAACATTACCAGGGACTAGTTTCCCTGGTCTGTGTGTTAGAATCAGTGGTGGAAGAAGTACACAGTTCTACTTAAGTAAAAGTAGAAATACCTAGATGAATGAGTACTCGTCCTCCATTCAGATTCTACTTAAGTAAAAGTAGAGACGTATTTGCTATTGAATGTACTTAAGTATCTAAAGTAAAGGTACACATTCTACATGACGTTTGTGTATCCCAGTGCTTGGGAGCGTTCAACCCTTGATGCATTGACCTCTAAAGGTTATGTTAAAGTGGTATGTGGTCCAGTTATGCTGCTCTGATTAAAGGCCGTAGCCTCTGGCAAAAATTAAGATTAGCCACAATAATTTGACTATGCAAAAATAGAAAGCCATGGGTCTCAAAGAGCTTAAACAGTTACCTATTGTTACAAATTAGAGCCGGTCTAGGGGTAGGTAGTCTAACCATCCAAGCTCTAGCCCTAACATTAAGTGTAGAATACAGGAAAAGACAAGGAAACATAAGAACTGGTCTGGTTTTCAATGACAGAGAAATAACAGCAGGGTTAGCTCACCATCTCATGGCCAGCTCAAGTTCATTTTTTTATATAGTTGGTTGATCTGGTGACAAAACACTGGTTTTCTAAACAAACACAGTTCATGGGTGTTCAAAATGAATAGATTTCTGTCTTAAGGTAAACTTAAGGCTTCCTCCATGTACCACAAGCTTCTCTTCTTCTGTGTGTCACTGAGTTCACAGTCCTCCGGAAACACCAGCTGACTTTATTGTTTTTTTAATTCCCACTTCCCAGGGTACACATGTGCACTCATTACCACATATTTCTAAATGAAAACCAGCTTAGACAAAGGGAGACTCAAAGGAAGGAAAATGTAAAATGAAAGTAGAGAAACTCCTATTCCTCTCGTTCCTAACCACCTATATTTATTTTCATTTTAAAATGAACATAGTGACTTTTGGTTGGTAGGGTTTCAAACTCTAGGGGTTTCTCGATTTCTGCAAGTACAAAAGAAATCTATGCAACACATTTTTTAGAGCGCCCACAGCCAAAGACAAAGCTCTTCTGGAAGCAGAGAGGGGTGCGGCACTGCGGGGCACTGCGGACATCGCTTTAATATCTGTGTTTTTCTGTCCCCATACCTCCATGTGAGTGCAGATCTTGTCCATGGTCTCCGACCGCTGCTCACAGAAGAGACACACAGCACACACTGGGTGACTCTGCCAGTCTGACCAGTCACTGAGAAGACAGGAAGACAATTCACACTTTTTAGTGTCTATTCATGACTGTGATTATCATTATATGCAGTAATGTGTTACGACACAGTGTGGTTCGTGTTGCGATCACTCACTCGTCCCCGTCGTCCGCTATGTCGCGGTCGTCCTCCGACTGCACCTCCTCCCACGTCTTGCCGAGCTCCTGGTAGTGAAGTGAAAATGACAATAGGTAATTACAGGGAAATACATATCTGAAGATAAACCATAGCTGCCCCCTCCCTCTGGAAAGCCCTCCCCGGCCAAATACACCCTAGTGTCCTTTAAATCAGCCTCAAAACCCACCTTTTCACTCTTGCTTTTGACCCATAGTTGTAGTTGTTTGTAAATCACCTTTGAGCACTGAGAAAAGCACTACATAAATTCAATGTATTATTATTATTATTATTATTATTATTATTATTACAGGGTTCCCACAGACAATGCCAAATGAAATTAAAGGACTTTTAAGTACTTTTCCAAGCACTATTTTTCATTTTCAAGGATGTCACTCGAAGGATACTATTCACTTTTAACACATTGAGTGCCACGGACGCGTTGTCGTTAGTTCATGCCGACCTTTGAGTGCCCCCGACGCTATATAGCGTTTGTTTGTCGTTTTTATTTTTTATTGGCGATTTGAATTCATATTTCATCAATCGAGCCTCGGGTTAGTGCTGCAGAGTCTCTTTGAGCTCAATTGGGAAGATACCGCCCCCTATCGTCTCTCCCTGTGTAACTGCACCCCATTACTTTACACTGACGAAGGGGGGGTGGCCAGTTTCCTCATTTTACTTTTCCCTCAAGCCAACTGAAGAATCCATTGTGCTCGCCGGCCCGGAAAACGCGTGGATTATGTATTTACAGTACCCAACACTAATCAATAAGCGTGATCGATATTTGGAATGGCGATCAGGAATTGGAATAATCTTTTTGGATAACATCTGATCTCAGGTAAGGAATTTATTTTACCAGTCTTAGGATAATCAGAGCTATTTTCACCTACCGGTATATATAAGTGTTTGCCCTATGCGTGTGTGTGGCTGTGATCGCTGATGAGGAAATGAGAGAATCGATTTTTCAGCCCGCCTCTATAGCGTGCATAAGTACACATATACGATAATCTAGCGTTTATTTGAAAACTATTCATAAATAGGCTGAAAAATGACAACGTGTTTGTGTATGCCAGAATATTCCAGTAAATGCCTTTTATCACGGAATCTATATATTTTCCTTGAAAACGAGGGCTTTTCAAAATGCTATAAAACGGAAATTAACCGATTAAAAAACAATCCGTTTTAGACAATGTTGACTGCAAACAAGTCATTGATAAGCGAGACAGAGATTATGCGTTCACAACGCTATCATTGAAGTGGGTGGTGGCATTTAACCATGCTTCACCATGTTAATGGCCGGCACTGAAAGTGTTAAAAGCAGTTTTTTAACACTTATTTTTCCTTTGATCCCCGTTCTATACACTCCCTGGGTCTCGCTGGCACATCTGCCTATGTTGGAATTGCAATGACGATCGAATCTCGCTAGGTGGCAGTATCGCCTACCTTTTGAACTGGAAACTGGGGATATCACTTGTGTGGTGATCCACTCCGGCTGTTTCTGCCTAAGAGTGGATCACAACATAGCAATCGGTGGAAGATTTGGTGCCTCAGCGCTATTATTTCCCGTATGATAGCCATGCCCAATATACACAAGTAATTGCGATCGCCATGGGATAGACTGGGATTTATTAATTTTGGAATACTTTCTGACTGAGGTAAGGTCTATCTTAGGTAACCTGCTGGTATTTTTTAACGTAAAACATGCTTCTGTACCGATCAGTGTCATAGTTTACCGGACGTAAAACATACTTTTTGTAACAATCGCAGTTTCTAGTTAAAACGACCCCCCCCCCCTTGATGATTTTGTGAAGACACATATGTATATGGTATATACCTTTGATTTGGAAGTATTTGGGGTTTCGGGCGAGCAACCAGAACGATTGGGCATATAGTCCAGTCATTATATGAAAAAACCTAGGACAAATTGCAACAGTAGCAAACTCAACTGATTTTGTATCCTCATTATGTCCTTAGTGAGGGAAAAAAAGTCCCAAGGAATTCCATCATGGGAAAGTTTTGAAAACGACCTATATATATTCATATAAAAAAATGCCTGTTATAACATAGTGGTGAAAATTTTACTTTTAGATATCACTATAAAAACTCACAAGCTGATTACACACACAAAGACAAGAAAAAAAGTCAATCACAACTTCATTGAATTATTCTGTTTACTCATGCAAATCACACATTATCTTATTTGATATGCACCAATTAGCATACACGCCAGAACTAATCAAAGCATTTGATAAAGAAATTTTTTTCTTCTTGGAATATTAGTAGATAGGCTCTGTGGAGCTCAGTCCACGAGGATGAGGCTCAAGGGTTTATGTCCGTGGGGATAGGTCCATGGAGATGGTTTTTTATTATAATAGGCGGAAATTACATATTTGTACAGCATGCAAAACACTACATGATTCTTGCACAAAACTACATGGGCTTAACATAAATTTGGTATGTCTGTATAGGGGAGGCTTGTAGGTACCCATGTAACCCATTTCCATTAACATATATTGAGGTAGAAGGCCAAGGGACCATTTGAAAAATGGTGATGGCCATATTTCCCTCCCCAAAAAATCGTCTTAACTTTGAATAATTAGGTATGTAGCCCCCTTTCCAATGAGGTAACATGACATGGTTGGTCTCATTGGAAACCCGAGGTTGTCTAGAATCAAATGGTATCTTTACTTTTGAGCTACCTCAAAATTTGAACGCGTCACAATCTCTGAAAGACAGTGTCGTCAGTGATCCTGCCAGCAATCAAGTACATTGAAAAAAAACACATTTCCCATGATGGGATTCCTTGGGACTTTTTTTCTCTCACTAAAGACATATTGAGGATACAAAATCAGTTGAGTTTGCTAATGTTGCAATTTGTCCTAGGTTTAGCCTAGTTCTGGCCTATAATGACTGGACTAATAATGCATATAACGCGTCATATCTTGCGATCTATGAAAAAAGACTGGATTATTTAGGAAAGGGGCAATGTTTAGCGTGTAATAGCGCACAAACTACAGTATGTAGAAATTAACTCGTTAGTCACTCTTGGACTATAAACAATGGCTGTCAAATGAGCCATACTATTGTCTCCATAACTATAATACAGAACACATGATGATGGGTCTGCAAACATTGCTAAAATGGTCAATAACGCTGGCGCCATTGAGTAAAGATGGGAAAAAAGCGTGGCGCTCAAAGTTAAGCATCTTCTTGGCCTGCTTGCCAGCTAGAACGTCGCACGCGAAGAAATGAGGAAAAGCAGTTGGAGCGCGCAAGACAGCGACTCATCATATTTGATTAAAACAGAACAAAAAATATTTATTTCTTGATTCAGAACAATTTGATCATGGATGAACAAAACATTCAATGCGAATGGTTGATTTGAATTTCAAGGACTAAGCTCTTACCACGCAACGGCCCACATGTAAGCCCTTTTGAGGACAATTTGCCCACCGGCACTTGGGCGAACTCTAGCGGCTCGGTTGTGCATATTTTTTAATACAATATATGGATCGAATTAAAGCCCTAATTGTTTCCTGTCGATTGCCCTTTCGGGGCGACAACATCCGTTCAGCGGTTCTCGAGTTATATGTTCGGCGTGCACCAAAGCACACGGCTGACTTTCTATTTTTTTCAAATACCACTTCCGACGTCCGAGCCTCTACCTCGAAAATTATTGGACAGGGTTGTAACGAATGAGTGTGGCTTTTAAATGGTACCCCACGTGGGAATTAGCAAATCAGGGATCTAGGTGAAAAGTCACAAGCCAAACCAGGAAGAGAATTCTCGATCGAATGCATTGAAGTCTATGAGAAAATCGTTTTCTGAGCTCTCTCACTTTTGACCAAAACCACTTCTAATCACTCATTTCTTTTTTTTGTATTTTATTTTTTTATTATTTTTTAAACAAACATGACAACACACGATAAGATATACAAGCATTAATTGTCAGAGCACATCCAATGAAATCACATTTTAGTTAATTGTCTTATATAAGATATACCCCTAATACCTGTTATCTAAAAACCTACACACATATGCTCCAGCTCGAACCCCCCCCCCCTCCCGGACCCCACCTTGGGTAGTACCTCCATTATCCCTTGCACCTAACCAGACACTACCATTATAAGCTAGCTTTTATTCTCTCCACCACTTCTAACCACATTGACATTTTGGATTCATTGAGACCCAGAATTCTTGCTGTAGATATTTCTTGATAAATCACATCGAGATATGTAAGAAACCAAACTTTCCGGCACATTTTTTCCGGTTGAAACCAGCGTGATGCGATCAGCTTTTTAGCTACTGTGATACCCGATAAAACCAATCTCTTTAGCTGTGGATTTACTGCAAACTCAAAAACATCATTCAATAGTAATACCGAGGGGTGTACAGGTATATTCCAAGATACGAGTTTTGATAATTGTTGGGTCACATCTTTCCAGAATGTCTTAACTGGTGGGCAGTCCCAATACATGTGCATAAATGTCCCTTCGTCCCCATTTGTACATTGGGAGCATTTGGAGTCTTGTTTAAGACCCATTCTGCACAGTCTTATAGGAGTCAAGTATGTCCTGTGAATATAGTTAAGATTGATTTGTTGATGGTCCGGGTTCCTTGATGTAAGTCGGACATTTGCCCAGGCTCCTTGCCAATCAAAGTC
Organism: Notolepis coatsorum; assembly: GCF_963971535.1. Classification (NCBI taxonomy): domain Eukaryota; kingdom Metazoa; phylum Chordata; class Actinopteri; order Aulopiformes; family Paralepididae; genus Notolepis; species Notolepis coatsorum. The sequence continues at coordinate 84,677,316 of NC_140182.1, read as the reverse complement.
ATTTTACAGGTCTGGTATATCCCTCCTCCATCCTAATCACTCATTTCTGAACAGATTTATGAGATTTGGACATGTACTCAGGGCACGAAATTAACTTTTTGACTCACGGGCCAGTGGCGGGTAGATGGGAAAAATCTACCCGCCAAGCATATTTCTTACCAGCCAATTTTTTTTTTAATAAAATATATATATTATATAATCATACTTGTAGTTGTATTATCTGCGAGACATCGCCACCACGCAACAAGTCTAAATGCTCGCAATCTGCAAACAGCTCCACTGTCTGTGTGTATATACTCGAGTAGCCTCCAGCTCCAGCAAGGATTCTCCGGCGCTGCAGCTGGACCCTATACTCGAGTAGCCTCCAGCTCCAGCAAGGATTCTCCGGCGCTGCAGCTGGACCCTATACTCTACATTCAGCATGCCCTCATGCGATGGAAGCCAGGGGCTCGAATACGCATCGAATCAATGTTATAAGACATTGATATCAGGAGCTATCTGTAGCTACTGCTAGCCGGCTAGATAACGTTAAGACAACGCCTCAGTGAACTATTTAGTTTACTTGGTCATTTCGTAGTGAGCTAACGTGAGCTACCTAGCCAACGGAGGTATTATGCACTACTAGACTTGCTGGAGCATTTGTTGATATCAGGAGCTATCAGTAGCTAGCCGGCTAGATAACGTTAGACAATGCCTCATGTATGAAACTAAAAGTGAATAGTTGACTGGGTCATTTTGTAACGGTAGCTAACGTTAGCTCACGGAGGTCCCACTAGAGCAGTCAGTAGACTACCCGACTCGCCCGAGGCAATAGCCTCTGTGTTTACACGGGTTTGGGAGGCGTGTATGCTTTTACCAACCCAGTTGTGTTTCCCGGGTTCCCGTTTTGCGCTCTGATTGGCCACTGACCTACACGCGTACGCCCCCCCTCGCTATAGCCTTTGGGGCGTGAGATATGAAGACAGATTTGCCTGGGTATAGGAAGGAATGCGACAACAACCCAATAATAAACACTCGAAACAGCTATTACCAGACAATTACAACAGCAGTGGTGCCTGCTTCAAATGTCACGTATTATAGGCTATAAGCCTGTGTAGATCTATTCGGAATAATAAACATATGTAGCAAAACATGACACATTGTGATCCTATCTCCGATAGAGCGGCTGGTCGCAGAGACGCGAGTTGAACGAACACAACGGGAGGAGAATGAATGAATGAATGAACCTGATGTAAACAAGACAAAAGTCTTTCTCTGGTCTGCATCCCCTTAACAATTGTGTGTATTGAGCCGTACTGTATTGTACCCATTCTGCAATCTGTTAAATAAAGTTTTCATTCATTCATTCATTCTCCTCCCGATGTGTTCGTTCAACTCACGTCTCTGTGACCAGCCGCTCTATCGGAGATAGGATCACATTGTGTCATGTTTTGCTACATATGTTTATTATTCCGAATAGATCTACACAGGCGTATAGCCTATAATACGTGACATTTGAAGCAGGCACCACTGCTGTTGTAATTGTCTGGTAATGCAAATCCGTCTTCATATCTCACGCCCCAAAGGCTATAGCGAGGGGGGGGGCGTACGCGTGTAGGTCAGTGGCCAATCAGAGCGCAAAACGGGAACCCGGAAACACAACTGGGTTGGTAAAAGCATACACGCGTTTGGGAGGGGCAGGAGGAGGAGGAGCCGAGGCGGAGCAGTGCGCTGCATGTCTGTGTGCTTGAGACAGCGAGTGAGAACTCCGCTAAGAATTGGATCATGTTTTTCGATCGGTTTTCACATGACTATTTCGTTGCCCTCCACATGGCGGACAGACCTCTCAGTCTCACTCGCCAAACGTAAAATCTGCCCGCCAATGGCGGGTGGCGGGCTCTAATTTCGTGCCCTGCATGTACTACAAAAGACTTCAGGCTATGGACCCAGTGTGTTTTCTCAGCCATACCAATTTTTTTGGATATACTACTTCTAGGGGCGACAGTGGCTCAGGAGGTAGAGCAAGCGTCTGGCAATCCGGATGTTCCCGGTTCGATTCCCGCTCCTCCCGGGCAGCGTGTCGATGTGTCCTTGAGCAAGACACTTAACCCCTAATTGCTCCCGATGAACAGGTTGGCACCTTGCATGGTTGCCTCCGCCATTGGTGTGTGAAAGTGTGAGTGAATGGGTAAAATGTGAGTAACAAATTGTAAAGCGCTTTGGATAAAAGCGCTATATAAAAAAGCAGCCATTTACCATTTACTTCTGATATTGCAACTACAGAAATACGTGAGTAACACATTTTTCTATAACTCAAGTTCAGACCTGTTACTCTATTTCATTAGCACTAAAAGTCAATTATCTTTATTGTATCATAAACTTCAGAATGTCATTGTTCAAAAGAGACCAGGCTCATGCATGTGCTATAATATAAAGTATAGTATTTTTGGTTTTCAAAAAAAGTATGCAGTCCTCAAAAACGAAAACTAAAATGGCCACCTTTGGGGGCGCAGGTTAAGAGGTTAAAAGATTGGCTGTTGGAATTCCAGGCCTTGACTTTTTTTTAATAAAAAAAATATCAAGAATTTTAAGCACTTCAAGGACCTTGTGCGAACCCCATTATTATTAGAGCAAAGTTTTGAATACTCCTTAACTCATTCAGCGCCAAACGCGTAATATTACGCGTTTCCTCGCCAACACTTGAGCGCCAAACACGTAATAATACGCTTTTAGATCCTTTGATCCTTTTCCTCTGATCCCCGTTCTAAATCATCATCCGGATCATTCTAGCCACCCCTGGCTCGTTTGCCAACGTTGGAATTGCAATGCCGATCGAATATCACCAGGTGGCAGTATCACCTACCTTTGAACTGGAATGGTTTGGTTTGGATACATGTTTTCCTTTATTTATTTTTTTTTGGTAAGGGCTCCTCCTCCTGCTTGAACAGATATTCACAGCGAGCGCCTTGAAATTCCGTTGCCGAAGCGTATTTCCCATCGAAATGTGTATAGACATATACACTGGTAAATTACCGAACCTAAAACAATGTTATACCGGACATAAAACATGCTTGTCAAACACGATCACAAGTTTTGAGTTAAAATGCACGATGTTTAGCGTGTAATAAACTACAAACTAGAGTGTGTAGAAACAAACTCTTTTTTTCCATGTTGGACTACAAGTAGTGTCTGTCAAATGAGCCACACCATTGTCTCCACAGCTATAATACAGAACACACAGCTCTGCAAACATCGTGAAACACCGCAAAAATGACAATTTTAAGCTGGCATGAAGCGGCAGAGATGGGGACAGTTTATGGCGCTGAATGAGTTAATGGATATTTTACCACACACACAGTTATGAGCATTGCAGACACTGTAGTGAACCGTACCAAATAATTGATGATGTAGAACCGGTCGTATTCTCGGTTGCTGGCGTTTATCCGTCTGTGCTGCTTCTTTCTCATGTGATCTTTCAGAGTCGTCTTGTCTCTGAAGGTCTTCTCACAGTACAGGCACTGCAGCCTGAGAGGAGGAGAGACAAGGAGTCCCTCTGTTGTTACAGTACAGGCACTGGAGACTGAGAGGAGTAGAGACAAGGAGTCCCTCTGTTGTTACAGTAGAGGCATGGAGACAGAGGAGGAGAGACAAGAGTCCCTCTGTTGTTACAGTACAGGCACTGGAGACTGAGAGACAAGGAGTCCCTTTGTTGTTACAGTACAGGCACTGCAGCCTGAGAGGAGAGACAAGGAGTCCCTCTGTTGTTACAGTACAGGCACTGCAGCCTGAGAGGAGAGACAAGGAGTCCCTCTGTTGTTACAGTACAGGCACTGCAGCCTGAGAGGAGAGACAAGGAGTCCCTCTGTTGTTTCATCAGCAAATAAACTGCTAGTATAGGATGTTGGTGAAAGTCGGAGGTGAATTTCACACGCCTTTTGTAAGCTAAATGGAACAATTGAACATGAGCGCATGAACACCTTATGCCATTATCTGCACTACAGTCAACCCTGTAGAGATACAATATTCCACCACAGTGTTTCAAATAAGTATAATGAACATACTTCAGGGGTTCTTACCCGTCTAATTTACTCTGTAGTGTGTCCAGGAACTCATTGCAGTTAACGATGTTGTCAGGCAGCCCGATGCTGAAAGAATGCTCCCTGGCCATGTGGTTAAGCAGTGACGACCTGTAGACGTTTTGAACACAGTTAGTGAGGGCAACACACGTTAAGACTCACTCAAGGTCAAAGTAATCTTCTTGAATGAAGAAAATCTTTTTTTTATCCACTTTTTCTCCCATTTTCAATTTTTCTCCCATCCCAATTTCATATCATCCAATTCATCCCTCCCCTGTCTCGAACACTGTTTTTTATTTTTTTTTTAAACACACATATAAACAAACATGACAACACACGATAAGATACACAAGCATTAATACACAGTGTATATCCAACAAAATTACCATTTATACCAATGTCTTATACAGGATATACCCCTAATACCTGTTATCTAAAAACCTACACACATATGCTCCAGCTCGAACCCCCCCCTCCCGGACCCCTCTTTGGATAGTACCTCCATTATCCCTCGCTCCTAACCAGACACTACCATTATAAGCTAGCTTTTATTCTCTCCACCACTTCTAACCACATTGTCATTTTGGATTCATTGAGACCCAGAATTCTTGCTGTAGATATTTCTTGATAAATCACATCGAGATATGTAAGAAACCAAACTTTCCGGCACATTTTTTCCGGTTGAAACCAGCGTGATGCTATCAGCTTTTTAGCTACTGTGATACCCGATAAAACCAATCTCTTTAGCTGTGGATGTACTGCAAACTCAAAAACATAATTCAATAGTAATACAGAGGGGTGTACAGGTATATTCCAAGATACGAGTTTTGATAATTGTTGGGTCACATCTTTCCAGAATATCTTAACTGGTGGGCAGTCCCAATACATGTGCATAAATGTCCCTTCGTCCCCATTTGTACATTGGGAGCATTTGGAGTCTTGTTTAAGACCCATTCTGTTCAGTCTTATAGGAGTCAAGTATGTCCTGTGAATATAGTTAAGATTGATTTGTTGACGGTCCGGGTTCCATGATGTAAGTCGGACATTTGCCCAGGCTCCTTGCCAATCAAAGTCGAACACTGTTTCTTGCCTCCCACAAGCCGGCTGCAATGTGGACGAAGCCATACATTACACAAGTCCCCTCCGATACTCGAGGTAGCAGCCGTCGCATCTTTTCACCTGCGCTGCGCGATCTTTCAGCGTCAGGGGTCTGCGCTTTGGAGGGACGCCGCCCCGATCGCTTCCTGATTCTACTGCGCAGGCACACCAACCGGCCTGTAGGAGTCGCTGTCCACAACGTCCGATCCCCACCCATCAGTTTTCCCACCCTCTAATACTGCCAATTGTATTAGTACGGACGACCAGCCAAACTGAAAACAATGTGGAGAGCTGGGCTCGAACCCAGCGTCTCCAACATTGGTGGTGAGTGCCTTGCCCACTGCACCACCTAGCCGCCCAAATGAAGAAAATCTTCAAATACAAATAAATAAATAAATATTACAAGAAAGTGTGGTCCAATACCTGTTTCCAGTAAACTCGTCATTGCAGAACATACAGGTCCTCTGAAAGCTGTCGTCATCCCTCTCTCTCTGCTGCTGCTCCAGGATCCGCTCCTGTGGACAGAGAGACATTAAAAACAAAGAGATGCGTACAAGCCGCTAGAAATCAGGGCGGGAAATGAACACCGGCAATGATTAACAAATGATTTTGGCTGTGCCTGGGTAATTACAGTGTCTTTATTCTTCCATGTAGGTACGTTATCAAACTATGACTGGTGAAGTAACAAATGCAGTCATTTCTATCGACAAGCTACTGTGGAAGGGTGGGTGAAAGGGTTATGTTTTCGCCCCCTGCTTAGAATGGAAGCCCAGGTGCTTTGAGACTGAAAACACTCACCAGCCTTTTCTGTTGGAGATGTTCTCTTAGGGTTCTGTCTTCTGGCAGGGCATCGCAGAGGAGATAGTAATACTCCTGTTTTTCTACAACCAAAATAACTGGTCAGTAAAGTCTACATTTTTAAGCGGAAGCCCTAAACAATAGTTAATTTGAAAGCTGTCTTTAGTGAAGTCCCACTCACCGACTGGGCCATTGGAGTTCGTTTTGATCACGCTACAGAAATCTGTAAGAGGTTGTTCTAAGAATCTGCCCTTCCAGTACTGCATGTACCTGAGAGAGAGAAAAAACAGGGACATCAGTGTGGCCTGTCAATATCTGGTCACAGTTAACTCTGTATGATAACGTGTACAATAGTGCTGTATACAGTCTATACCCTCTATATATATATATTTACAGCATATATATATATATATATATATATATATACATCTGAATATACCTGAATATCATCCTTCTATATACCTACTTATCCACCTGCATATAACCCATATAACTCTGTATGATAGCATGTACAATAATGCTGTATATTCCATATATATATATTTATTCTTACCGTATATCTATCCACATCTGTCTGTAGTACATACATGCACATAATCATTTTACATATCTGTAGATACTATATCTAGGCCTATATCTGTACATATCCCTTACCTACTCTTACTAGTCACGCTGCTGGCCAGTATGACTACTACCATATTGTCTTTATACCTGTATCACTGTACTTATATTACAACTCTGTCCACATCTGATTCAGTGATTAGCACTACACTCAGTACTAGTACTCATTTATATATTTATACCCAGTTTAATCACCTGTACATTGTACATTACTATTGCACTTTACTGTTACATTTGCACTCTGGTATTGTATCACAAACAGTACTGTAATTGCAAATCTGGTATGTCATAAATGTATAGATGTAGCAGTACTGTCTATCTGTATGCCATGTATGTCATATATGTTACGATGAATTGAAAATGGGGGACCCTGATGTAAACAAGACGAAAGTCTTTCTCTGGTCTGCATCCCCTTAACAATTGTATGTATTGAGCTGTACTGTACTGTACCCATTCTGCAATCTGTTAATAAAGTTTTCAATCAATCAATCAATGGTTGGATGCCAAACTTATTTTCGTTACAACTGTACAATGACAATAACTTTTAATCGAATCTAATCTAAATTCTGTGTCTACACAACGTGTAGTCTGTTGTTACAGTCCAGTAGTCCACACACAGGGACTTAAACAAGGGGCCTTACTTTGTGAACTCCGCTATAAGCTTGACATCGGAAATGACCAGCTTGTGCTCCAGAACCAGGTGCTTCAGAAGACGGTTTTTGTCAGACAGAGGGGCAGACTCTGAGCACAGCACACAGACCACCACCTCTACACAGAGAGAGGAGGAACTGGAATCACTGCTGTTGACGGGCTCCTCTGGAAAACACAGGGGCTCCAGTATACTGTCCTGTTCATCTGTCAAGAGAAAACAGGTCGTCTCTTTGACACTGTGCTTGCACACACACAACTAACACACTGCACACAACATAGTAGTAGAAGGTTTCCAGTTTCCACCGACAGACACAGAGGGCTATTACAAAAGAGACCGTAAGTAGGGAGGGAGAGACAGGGCAAACTGGTGTAATAAGGTAATAACGTGTAATTTTGGATGACAAAAAAGTTCAAATTGCTAGAGAGCTGCTAGCAGCAGCCGAGCATTGAAGCAAATCACATACATCTACTTTTGCTGGGGTTAGTGAACACTGTAACGACATTATCATGTCTATAGAGAAGCTATTTTGATAGAAACATCGCTGAAACAATATCTGAGAACACCTAACGTTAGTAATACAAATAAAAATACCACGTACCACGATTACGCCTCATGCACGTCGCCATCTTGTATGTCATGTGATCAAAACAGCTGATAACTGGCCAATAAAACGTTACCAAAATATACTTGTTAGTTACGGACATCGGCCACTAGGTGGTAGAAACGCCACACTGACTGGTGGAAGATTTGTTTTCTCTACCTTCTATATTTACACCACTACTAATCTTTCCATTCGAATTTCAATAAAAGATCAGTCAGTGTATTTTGTTTAACTCATGTCTGTATATACCGACACATCAAACATTAATCAAATCTAAATCCATGATATAGCTAGTCTAGTTAACCAGTTCCATTATATTGATATGATTAGTAGAACATCTGGATGCCATGCATTTCAAATGAAAAGTTAGTTAGTTTATTCCCACCTTTCTCTCTCTCTCTTTCTCTCTATTCAATTCAGTACGATTTTCTGACCAGCCCCCTATGACGGCTTCTCAGTTACAGTCGGTGACAATATTGTCACAAGGAAAGATGAAATTACCTACCTGGGTTCCATCCTAGAGGATAATCTTTCCTGTGACAAAATGGCATCCAATGTAATAAAAAAAAGTCAACCAACAAACTCGATTCTTGTACCGGATCTCCTCTCTGGTAAACAAGAATACCCTGAAGACTCTGGCAGGAGCACTCATTCAAGGGTACTACAACTATGCTTGCACCTCATGGTACCAAAGCACCTCAAAGGCACTAAAAACAAAATTACAAACATCTCAAAACAAACTGGTCAGACTACTGCTTGACCTGACTCCTAGAACCCACCTCACCCCTGCCCACTTTGACAACCTAGGATGGCTTAGAGTAGACGACAGAGTACAGCAACTTGCAATGGGCCTGGTCTACAAGATACACTACACGACCAAGGTACCCATGTACATGTCAAAATACTTCCCAAAGGTCAGTGAATACCACGATCACAACACCAGAGGGAGCTCCACAAATCATGTTAAACCCAGATTCGGCTCAAACAAGGGACTAAACACGTTTAGCAATTATGCCACATCAATGTGGAACGCCCTACCCAAAGCTGTAAAGGAATGTGAATCACTACCCACTTTCAAAAACACTCTCAAAGAACACCTACGGGAGACTGCAATTCGAAACTGGCCCCTGCAAATGTCCTAACCCAACCCCCTCCAATGTACAGTAAATGACCAAGTGTACAGTGTAGTGTCCCCCACCCACCCCCTACCCAACCCCCCACCCCACCCACCCAACCACCTCCAATGTACAAAATCCATCTCAACCTTAAAAAAAATCACTGAAACAGGAACTGCTCAAATCATATCTCTAAATAGAATCCATACTTAGGAATATTAATTGTCTGTTTTTATGTATCTATGTTGTATGTATGTTAGTAGGTAGGTGTGTAAGTGTATGTTTTTGTTTGTTTATTTGTGATCAGGCTCCCTCCAAAAGCTTCTTGGGAGACCTGGCACACGTACACAATCTCGACGATAATGTTTTTCACATGAAGATATGTATATGTAATATATATTGTGTGTGTGTGTGTGTGTGTGAATAAATTCATTCATTCATTAATTCATTCATCCATTCAGAGAGAACCCTAGATAGGCCTATTACAGTATATATTTTTTAACTTATTTCGAGAAGTGCCAAGTCAAATTAGTTTACTGCACTGGCAGATTATTTGACTTGTTTTAAGCACATAATTTGCTTAGCACTTTTTTTTTTTTTTTTTTTTTTTTTTTTTTAAACATAACATAAAATTAGACACACAAGCATAAAAGTAAACATCCAATGAAATCACCATTTCACCATCGTTTTTATTTCTTATGTTTGTCAGACCATTATCACAGTGTGGAGTTCTCACTCCTGATTGGATAAAGTGGGAACAGAATGCCAGGAAAAGGCTTTTTCTGTTTACTGCAGAGTGGAGGGACTGGAAGACTCATGTTACTGACCAAAAGAACAATACTTACAGTACCTTTAATGTCAATTAATATAGTTGAAAAAAAGAAATAGTTCTGAAGGTAAATTAAATAATATCGACTCAAAATAAAATGAAATCAAATAAAGCAAAAAGAAAAAGGAAAAATGTAATTGTAACTGAGGGGTACAATTCCCTGACTGTATTAATCAAGTATTGGTATCATTAAACCACTACCGTCTTATGTACATTACTGGCCATACCGTACACAAGTATATGATGAGAACTCCTCCACAATGATACGGTTTCCACACAAATACTCGTTTAGAATAATATTTATTAGCAGCAAAGGATATTATATTACATTACTAGATGCGCTTATAAGGCAAAGGAATTATGCATAGGCAAATCAATAATGAATATTAGGAATTATCTATGGTACTCTGGGGAGGGGGGTTACTACCGGTTGTAAGCCAGCAGGGGGAGGCAATGCTCTATGCAAAGTCAATGGGTCCACGGACGATATTACTCCCTGTGTCAGCGGACGGGAGGCAGCTGCTATACTCTCAGTGTGCGGGCGGCACAGGTGTAAGCCGGTCAGCCTCTGCTCCAACAGAGACGGGCTCGAGTGATGTCCTCACGGGCATGTGTAGATCCCACAGAGCAGCGGGGTAGACGGTTCTCTGCTCCAGCAGCCACAGTCAAAGCAATGAAGAATAATAATAATCCTGCCGGAAAGGGCTCTGCTGTCGCCGGTGTAAATCCTCCGGTGCGCGGTGGTTCACAGTTGAACTTGACGTTACTATCTGTAACTGAGGGGTACAATTCCCTGACTGTATTACTAGATATGATACTTACTACCACTACCTTTGTACTTAATATTCGGCCACCCAGTACTCGGCATAAATATATTATGATGAACACTGTCACGTAGATGAAACGGATCCAACACAAATGTACGAATTAGAAATAGGTCTTTATTTCTACACAGCGATGGTGTGTAGAGCAAGCACTTAATCAAATCAATCACATTTATGAATGGGAATTAGTATGCACTTTTATGGCAAGAGTATTCGTCGGTATATCAATAGAGAATGTCCAATCTCTGAAGGCGCAGGTGGTACATATACGACCTGGAATAGTTTAAGGAATAACAGCAATGATACTTTAATGATTATAGACTGGACACACTAGGGGGGGGGTTAATCCGGTCGCTTGTAAGCCGACAGGAGTAGGAAGGGGGGGGGGGTAGAATCCGGCTGCCTCATCCGGCCAAGGGTATCCCAGGTGAACCCACTGTAGTGCCGTTCAATGCGCCGGCGATCCTTGGACCACAGATGAAAGCAGATGGACTCTTTGTGGGCCGGCGTCCTCCGGTCCACGGAGGAGAGACGTGAAGCGACCTCGTCTTGCAGAGCGTCTCCTCACCTTGCGTCCTCTCCAGGGGGGGGGTTCCAACACACGGCAGTGTCGGGGGTCTTTATCCATGGAATAATCAACGTATACAAAGCATAATCCGTGCCTGGGAAGGCGGGCTGTCGTCGGTAGAATAATCCGGTATACAGGTCCACTCGCTCGTCGGCTCTGGGGCTCCTCGGGTGCAGCTTCACGTGGGGTCAACCACCCTGGATAAGCAGCCAGTTCTCTGCCCGAAACGATGGGGTACTGACTACGGTAGTATTCTCACCGCACGAAGCACTATATATTAACAGACTATTATTAGCTTAATAGACTACGTCCAACTCGACGATATAGTGCCAAATATGACTATTCAAATATTAATATACACGATGTCTCAATACCGATGGTAAGCCGAACTTGGCCTTACTCCCACACGTGGCGTCGCGGGGAGGCTTTACGTCTGTGACTCTATTGGAGGGTAAGAAACTGGACTGAAAAGGAAGTCCTACTTTAGTAGCGCAGTATATATACGCACTATGAACAAATAGTCCCATCAGTGGTGCGGTAGCCAGATTCCTACGCGGAACTAGGACTTGTTCGTACATGTTGAGCGGTACGTTTGAACTGGGTCTGAGGGGTATGGCAGCCTGGCACCAAGGTCTCGACCAATAGTAGAATGGAGACTATTATGGGATGTTCAGTAGGCTAGAATGGATATTCAATGCATATTGTACAAGGAATATACAAGGGATATCAAGGAATATTAGAGAATATACAAATACAATTAAATATATATATATAATAAATATATATATTCGGTTTAATCTGGCCCTTCACAACAGCCACCCCCTGATTGGTCCCAGACCTAATCAGTTAAACAGAGACAGATTAATCGCGTTGTCTATTTACACATAAGGGTTTGCTGTAGGGGTCAGTCAACTTCACAAAGTCATAGGGTTATAGGGTCATGGTCATCATCGATTGTGTCTGGGAGTCGGGGCAGTTCTATGAGCCTCGCCACGGGACGGGTGTAAGTGCGACCCTGGACGAGCACTTCAGCTGCTCGGACCTTGCCGTCGGCACCGGTGATCACTTTGCTTACGCGGCCGGCCGGCCACATAGCTCTGGGCAGTGATTGATCAATAATCATGACGACTGTTCCTTCTGTCAAATTGTCTCTCTCCTTTACCCACTTCTGGCGGGTCTGTAGAGACGGTAGGTAGTGCAGTAGGAAACTGCTCCAAAACTTGTCGGCTAATACTTGGCTGTACCTCCACATTCGTCGGCCGTTCGCTTCTTCAGGCCGGTACATTGTCTGGGGTAATGCAGGATCTAGCCGCCCCATCAGGAGTGTGTTGGGGTCTGCGGAGATAACAGTGCTCAATCCACAGAACACAGGCTTCTTATTCTCAGCCTCCTCCTGACTGGCTTCCCTCGGGATAGGCGTGGGCCACTCTCCTTCCGGGAGCTTTAGGAATGCTGGGCCGTCACTGTAGACATTGCGACGGGTGAGGTCATCCAGGGGCATCCCCCGGGTGATGACGTCAGCTGGGTTCTGTTTTGTATCAACGTAGCGCCACTCTGTTTCTCCGGTTAACTCTTCGGTTAAGTCTTGAATCTCGGTGACTCTGACTCCCACGAAGACTTTGTACTTGCATGAGTCCGATTTGATCCAGGCGAGTACTGTCGTGGAATCTGACCACAGGATTGTTCTAGACACCGGTATGGTGAGCTCACGTTGGATGAGCGTGGCTAGGTGCGCTCCGGCTAGGGCTGCGCAGAGCTCTAGACGTGGGATAGATTGTTGCTTGCGTGGGGCTATTCTCGAGCGGGCGAGGACAAATGCTGTGTAGATCTCTCCCCCCTTTTCTTGGGCCCGCAAGTAGGCTACTGATCCGTATGCAACCTCTGAGGCGTCACTGAAGACGTGTAAGTCCATTTTACATGTCTCTGGCCTCACCGTGGGTGGGAAGTAGCTTCGGCGCATATTAACGCCTGGGAGTGAGTGGAGCTCCATCTCCCACTCTCTCCAGGTGGATGCAAGGTGTGCGGGAATGGGGTCGTCCCAGCCCTGGTCCTTGTCCCACAATGCTCGTACAATCATTTTTGCCCTGGTGGTGTACGGTAGAATACATCCTAGCGGGTCATATTGTCGGGCGAGTGTTGTGTACACACTCCGTCTGGTGGTCGGCGCCGCCGCCGGCCTTCCCTGCTCCGTAGTCAGGGGCTTGTGTCTGTAGTGAAGCGAATCTGTTTTGAATCGCCACACCAATCCCAGGGTCATCTCCTGGGCTTCTCCCGGGATTGTAGCCATCCAGGTCTCGCTGCTGGCTGCCTTGTCCTCGGAGGAGAGGCTGCGCAGTACTTGCGGATCGCTGCTGGCCCACTGCCTGAGATCAAAGCCGCCTTTGATCAATGAGGCGCGGAGTTTAATCAGGAGAGCCTCGGCTTCTTCCTGGGTTGAAAGGCTTTGTAGACAGTTGTCTACGTAGAAGCTGTTCTTTACGCTGTGTCGGACCTCTTCGTCCGCTGCTGGGTCCTCTGCTACATGTTTCTGTAGTGCAAATGTAGCACAGCAGGGGCTGCACGTCGTTCCGAAGGGGAGGACTTCCCATTGGTAGATGGCTGGGTGCTCATCTCCTGGCTTCTCTCTCCATAGGAACCGTAACAGGGGCTTGTCCTCCTCTACTAATCTCACCTGCAGGAACATTCCTTTAATGTCCCCGCTGATGGCCACCTTTTCCTGGCGGAAGCGGAGTAGAACGCCGAGTAGGGAGGGGCCGAGTGTGGGACCGGGCAGTAACTCTTTATTCAGATTTTGGGATCCGATCTGGTAGCTGCAGTTAAATACTATGCGGTCTTTACCGTTGTGATGGACCTTGTGGTGAGGCACGTACCACGATTCAGTGGTCTGGTCAGCCTCTTTAATGTCCATCTTTGTGACGTGTCCCGCTGTGATGAGCTTCTCAATCTCAGCGCGGTATACACTCTCTTGGGCGGGGTTCTTGGCTAAGCGCCGCTCCGTGTTCAGCAGGTACCGTTCTGTGGCGTCTGTCTTGGCGTGGAAAGTAGGCATTCCTTCTCGCCGCAGGAGTGGCGTGGCGTATCTCAACACGCCGTTGACCGGGACTCTCTTGGTCCCTGTCTCGAGGAGGTGAATGGCGTAAATGTCATCTTTAGAGCGAATGTCTTTCTTTCCGTTCTTAAAGGGCATTTGTTCCAAGGTCCATAACCGCTCTACGTGTTGCAGGAGTGCGGTTTCTCCCTCTGTGACTCGGGAGTGGAGACATCTAGTGGCTGTACTTCGGTTGAGAGATTTGGCGAGCGGGCCTTGGAGAGTCCATCCCAAACGGGTCTCGACTGCTGCAGGACAGCCTCGGGGTCCGGTATGAACCCGGTCTATCGGGACAATGAGGTCTGCATGGTCGGAGCCTATCAACAGGGTCGGCATAGCATTGTCTATGAGCGGGATCGGTAACTTGCGCAGATGTGCATATTTCTCCATCAGCTTGGCGACGGGGTATGTGTACCGCGACAGTCCTATTTCTTGGCTGGTGAAAGCGTCTGTAATCTGGTACCGTCGCTCAGGCTGGCCGCTTGCTGCGATAGAGAATGAGACATTCTCGCCCTTTATCGTCTTCAAATCTCGTCTTATTGTCCGAATTGTCATTTGGGTTTCGCTTCCCCGCAGCCCTAGCTGGGCCGCAGCGGAGGCGAGCAGAAGGGTCTTCTCGGACCCGTCATCGAGGACGGCGTAAGTGTCCAGGACTTTATTCTGGTAGCTTAGTGTCACACGCACTACTTTTAGGAGTACTCGGGCTCCACTGCTGCTGGCGGGATCGATGTACATGACGCTCGCTTTGCTGCTGGATGGTGCGGGTGAAGGGCGCCGTCTGTTACTGTCGTGAAGTATGTCCAGATGGGCTCCATCGCACTTGGTGCACCTTTTCTTTAAGCGGCATTCGGCTGCCATGTGTGAGCGCGCACAGCGAAAACAGAGCTTGTTGGACTTTATCCATTGACTTGCTTCCTCCGCGTTCAGCTTGGGGAAGGAGTCACATTGCGCTAGCCAGTGTTCTTTCTCACAGTAGGGGCACACTATCTTCCACTTCTCCGTTCTGGAGGGGGTACTGTGGCTCCTGCTGCTCGGTACTGACTCCGATTGGTGCATCACAGTCACCGATCTTCTTCCATCATTTAGTCGTCTGGTTCCTTCTCTGGAGCCAGGGGTGCTCCGTCCGAATGTATCTAGCCGTAGGCTGCTGACTTCTCTCGCCAGGAAGTCTGCTAGATCGAGGAGGTTCGGTTCGGGGCCATTCGGGTCTCGGTGGTCTCTCTGCCGCCTAAAACGCTCCTGTCGAGCGGGCGGCAGCTTCTCCAAGATCCTTTCCACATTTGAGTTGGCGTAAAGTTCATGCCTCCCCTTCTCTCTCTGCGCTCCCAACATCCCTACCAGGGACTGCACTCTGATGGACAGGTCGTCCAGTGCTCGATTGTCTATTGCTGGGGGTAAGCGGTCGATGTGTCGGATCTCCTGGATCACGTAATCCCATATGCGCCCATACCTCTGGTCCAATGCTACCAGCGCTGCTGTGTATGGGGTGGTGGAAGTCGCGTAGGCGAGCGCTATATTATGTGCGCGGGGTACCTTTAAGTGCTTCAGTAGGATGGCGTATTTGTGGCGTTCATCCAATACATCCACCAACATGGTCTCCAGACACATGCGGAGTTCTGTATACTGGGCCCGGTTCTCTTGGGTGAAGTCGGGTACCATAGGCGTGCCAATGTATGACGCTGACTGTGGATACATCGGCGAGCGTTGGGGGAGAGGCCTCCTAGGCGAGTCTCCTCCCGCTCCTTGGTATGGGCTGGTACCGGCAGTGTACCATGGCCCGCTTGTCCAGGTGCTGTTCCTCGGTGCGGGTTGTGCGTCGTGCTCACCCGTGTATAGAGTCGGGGGTCTGTAGCGCAGCTCCGCGGGAGTATAGCCTGGGCTGTACCGGACCTCCTGGTCCGGTAGAGTACTGTGCTGTCGTCGGGCGTGGTTCTCCTCCTCTTCCTCTTCGTCTTCAGTTAGGTCATCCAGTGCTTGTAGTCTCTGGTTTAGCCTCTCCACAGGATATGCTGCTCCTTCCCGGTTGCTAGGTCTCGCTTGGACCGGTGGGGGGAGGTGGTCTGTGGGGGGTATAGACCTCGTCTGTTGGTCAAGTTCAGGGTTGTTTACTCGGCTAGGGGATACCGCCCTGGAGGTGTGTCTAGACGAGTTCCTGGAGCCTCTGGCGGAGGGAGAGGGTGTTGTCCGTCTGATCAGCTGTTCTATTAGTTGCGCTTGCTGTCTGTCGCGCTCTGCGTCCCGTAGAGCACCAGCAGCTGCTCGCTGGCTGTCTGCTCGGTCTCGGGCCACATTCTCTTCCCTCTGAATGCGTCTTATTTCTAGACGTATATGCTCTTCTTCGCTCCGCTGCTGGATCTGCAGTCGGTCGCGTTCAGCAGCGGCGTTCAGGCTGATGAGGAAGGCCTGCTGTAGGGTCCTCTCTGCCTCGCTGGGAGAAGGCGGTTGTATAGGGGAGCCTTCCCTCGGGGTACTCCTTGCGGAGCCTTGGAGCTCTATCTCCACGGTGCTCTCCCCGTCTTCTTCCGTGCCGAGTTCTGTCTCGGTAGCGTTGTATTCCTCCCGGGACTCATCGGGGACTACTTCTTCAGTACTGGCGGGGTGTGAAGTCATGTCTGGTTCCCACTGGTCCCCACCGTGAACTTGGTCAGTTACATTAGAACCCGTAGGGGCCTCTATGGTCGGGGTAGTCTGGGCGTTGGGGTTAGACATACTTTTACTTTCTAGTTTTACTGCGTTTACTGTTAGTAGAAGACTAGGTTGTTGACTGACAGCGTAAGCCTCTAAGTACTGAGGGAGCCGTCGTTCGCGCTGCGGGCGTTGGTTAGGAGGATCGTTTCGTGGAGTGTTCATCATAGGCCATTTCAATATTAATAACACTATATTAATATTACACTAATTACCATCCGGTTCGAAGGACCAATTGTAACTGAGGGGTACAATTCCCTGACTGTATTACTAGATATGATACTTACTACCACTACCTTTGTACTTAATATTCGGCCACCCAGTACTCGGCATAAATATATTATGATGAACACTGTCACGTAGATGAAACGGATCCAACACAAATGTACAAATTAGAAATAGGTCTTTATTTCTACACAGCGATGGTGTGTAGAGCAAGCACTTAATCAAATCAATCACATTTATGAATGGGAATTAGTATGCACTTTTATGGCAAGAGTATTCGTCGGTATATCAATAGAGAATGTCCAATCTCTGAAGGCGCAGGTGGTACATATACGACCTGGAATAGTTTAAGGAATAACAGCAATGATACTTTAATGATTATAGACTGGACACACTAGGGGGGGGGTTAATCCGGTCGCTTGTAAGCCGACAGGAGTAGGAAGGGGGGGGGGGTAGAATCCGGCTGCCTCATCCGGCCAAGGGTATCCC
Organism: Notolepis coatsorum; assembly: GCF_963971535.1. Classification (NCBI taxonomy): domain Eukaryota; kingdom Metazoa; phylum Chordata; class Actinopteri; order Aulopiformes; family Paralepididae; genus Notolepis; species Notolepis coatsorum. The sequence continues at coordinate 84,659,668 of NC_140182.1, read as the reverse complement.
AGGTGAACCCACTGTAGTGCCGTTCAATGCGCCGGCGATCCTTGGACCACAGATGAAAGCAGATGGACTCTTTGTGGGCCGGCGTCCTCCGGTCCGCGGAGGAGAGACGTGAAGCGACCTCGTCTTGCAGAGCGTCTCCTCACCTTGCGTCCTCTCCAGGGGGGGGGGTTCCAACACACGGCAGTGTCGGGGGTCTTTATCCATGGAATAATCAACGTATACAAAGCATAATCCGTGCCTGGGAAGGCGGGCTGTCGTCGGTAGAATAATCCGGTATACAGGTCCACTCGCTCGTCGGCTCTGGGGCTCCTCGGGTGCAGCTTCACGTGGGGTCAACCACCCTGGATAAGCAGCCAGTTCTCTGCCCGAAACGATGGGGTACTGACTACGGTAGTATTCTCACCGCACAAAGCACTATATATTAACAGACTATTATTAGCTTAATAGACTACGTCCAACTCGACGATATAGTGCCAAATATGACTATTCAAATATTAATATACACGATGTCTCAATACCGATGGTAAGCCGAACTTGGCCTTACTCCCACACGTGGCGTCGCGGGGAGGCTTTACGTCTGTGACTCTATTGGAGGGTAAGAAACTGGACTGAAAAGGAAGTCCTACTTTAGTAGCGCAGTATATATACGCACTATGAACAAATAGTCCCATCAGTGGTGCGGTAGCCAGATTCCTATGCGGAACTAGGACTTGTTCGTACATGTTGAGCGGTACGTTTGAACTGGGTCTGAGGGGTATGGCAGCCTGGCACCAAGGTCTCGACCAATAGTAGAATGGAGACTATTATGGGATGTTCAGTAGGCTAGAATGGATATTCAATGCATATTGTACAAGGAATATACAAGGGATATCAAGGAATATTAGAGAATATACAAATACAATTAAATATATATATATAATAAATATATATATTCGGTTTAATCTGGCCCTTCACAACACTATCCTTATTCGCACGCGGCTATAAGTGCTCTATTTAGACGCACAATTACTCACTCCACGTGGTCTTTGACTCGTAATGAAGGCTTTTACTAGCAAGGAGCGAACGATACGTTGAACAAACGTATTAGGATAACACGACTCTATTTTGGGGCAATACGAGCCCTACTGCACCGCACGTTGCATAGTGGGTGAGGCGTCACTTGGGTAACTGAACAAGACTGAACTCCAACTCGAACTGAAAGGGAAGTCCTGTATTCGCCTGCGCCATATTTATATGTACAGGGAATAATCTAGTGCCAGCCTCCTCACTGTCTCGTAGCCCTGGGCAGAAGCGGGCATGTTGAGACATGTCATGGCGGTAGCTTTCAAGTCGGCTCTAGGGGCACGGCACTGGCGCTGGTGGCACGCCATCCAATAGGAGAACGAAATATTATGGTCTGTGTAACTACTAGGTTAAAGGGACATTCCGTGTATATGTACAAAGAATATACAAGGGATATCAAACGATATATAAATATTATGCAATATATATCAATCAATAAATACATATATTCGGTTTAATCTGACCCTTTGTAACAGCCGCCCCCTAATTAGTCCCACCTAATTAGCTAAGCAGAGACAGATTAACCGCACTGTCCACTACTCAATGTCCGTTGTGAGGGGTCGGCAGGTCACAAAGTCAGGGGTCATGGTCGTCATTAAGCGAGTCGGGGAGCCTTGGCGACTCTATCAGCCTCGCCACGGGTCGGTTGTAGGTCTGCCCTTGGCCGAGCACTTCTGCCACTCTGACCTTCCCGTCGGCACCAGTGGTCACTTTGCTTACGCGGCCGGCCGGCCACGCAGCTCGGGGTAGTGACTGGTCTATGGTCATGACGACTGGACGGGATGAAGGGGGGCTTAGGAGGAAGCGGGCCTGAGACTGCTTTGATCTGTGCTTGGCTGTGATTTCTCCTCCTCCGTCTGTTTCTCTTGTTTGCTCTGTACCCCATCTGAGGAGGGGCCGGTCCCGGCCGCCCCGTCAAGGAGTCGCTTGGGGTGCTGGGTTCGAGGTCAGCTACGTCTGAAGCGCAGCTGAGGGGGGTGGAGTTCCGAACTCCCTCTGGTGCCCACGGTTCTCTCACGGGCCTCTCGCTTAATGTCAATAGCCTCTGCTGTACGGGGGAGAGGCCGGTGTCGCTCGCCTCTGTGTGTAGGCAGCGTGTAGACGTGGGTTGACTGTCAAGTCCGTAGAGGGGGCCCTGGAGCGTCCATCCCAGTCGGGTCTGAACCGCGACTGGGCATCCTTTGGGTCCGATGTGGGCCGCCTCAATTGGGAGAATGAGGTCCGCGTGGTCGGAGCCGATGAGCAGGGTCGGTGTGGCGCCGTCGATAAGCGGTATAGGTAGTTGACGTAGGTGCACATACTTAGCCATCAACTGTGGGATGGGGTAGGTGTACTGAGACAGGCCTATGTCGTGGCTGGTGAAGACGTTAGTTATACTATACTGCTTCTCGGGCTGGTCCACCGCTGCTATCTTGAAGGAGACCTTTTCACCCTTTATGGTCTTCTGGTCCCTTCTGATGGTGCGTATGGTCATGATATCTTTGACACCCCGCAGGCCCAACTGGGCTGCTGCGGAAGCGAGGAGGAGAGTCTTTTCAGACCCATCGTCCGGACGGCGTAAGTGTCCAGGACCTTGTCCTCGTAGCTCAGGAGCACTCTGACCACTTTGAGGAGCACACGGGGGGTCCCGCTATGCTGGTCAATGTGGAGCACTCCTGTTGGTGGTGACGTAGAATCTATATGGTGCGAGTCGCACCGTGACTCCCAGTGTCTGCTGTAGCAGTCGGGACACCAGGGAGCGGTCTGGTGGAACTTTGGTGCTGGTGCCACCGCCTCGGCATGGTACATTACCGCGACGGGCCCACTCTGTTGTCCTGGCTGACGCCTGTTGATGTCATGCAGGACCTCCAGGTGGGTGCCACCGCACCTGCTGCACTTCTTCTTCAAGCGGCACTCAGCTGCTAGGTGGCTGCGCGCGCAGCGGAAGCAGCGGCGGTGGTCCTTGGTCCACTGACTCACCTCGTCCGGGGTCAGCTTCCCGAAAGTGTCGCATTGGTACAGCCGATGTTCTCCCTCACAGTACTGGCACTCAATCTTCCACTGGTCCTCTTTCGTCGAGGGGGTGTTGTGGTTCTTGTGCTGCGGTACTGATTCGGCTTGGTGCATAACGGTCACCAACCGGCGGTTATCCGTTTGTCCCCGAGGTCCGAGTTTTGGGCTTGGTCCACTCCATACGAACGTGTCGAGTCGTAGGCTACTGACCTCCCTGGCGAGGAACTCAGATAGGTCTAGGAGGGATGCCTCTGGGCCGTTGGGGTCGCGGTAGTCTCTCTGCCGCCTGAAGCGCTCTTGTCGGGCGGGAGGGAGCTTCTCTAATATCCTCTCTACATTAGAGTTAGCGTACAGTTCATAGATACCCTTTTCCTTTTGGGACCCCAGCATCCCTACCAGGGACTGTACCTTGATAGACAGGTCATCTAATGCTCGGTTGTCTCTGGCTGGGGGGAGACGGTCAATGTCTCTTATCTCCTGTATCACATAGTCCCATACGCGTCCATAACGTTGGTCGAGTGCTGCTAGAGCCGCTGTGTATGGGGTAGTAGAGTTGGCATAGGCCAGCGCTATATTGTGCGCTCGGGGCACCTTGAGGTGCTTCAGTAGGATAGCATACTTGTACGGTTCGTCAGCTACATCTGACAACATTGTCTCTAAGCACATTCGTAGCTCCGTGTACTGTGCTCTGTTCTCATGGGTGAAGTCCGGGATGGTCGGTGTGCCAAGGTACGATGCCATGGATGACTGGCACATTGGTGAGCGTTGGGGAAGAGGCCTCCTAGGCGAGTCTCCCCGTGCGTGTCGTCTTGGGCTGGTACTTGGTGGGTACCGAAGGTCGGGTACCCAGGTGCTGTTCCTCGGGGCTGACGATGCGTCAAACTCACCCGTGAGTTGAGTCGGGGGTTTGTAGCGCAGGGCCTCGGGGCTGACTTCTGGGCTGTACTGGACCTCCTGGTCCTGAGTACGTTGCTGCTGGTCGGGGCTGTACTGGGCCTCCTGGGCCAGAGTACGTTGCTGCTGGTCGGCTTGACATTCCTCCTCTTCCTCCTCCTCTCCCTCTGCTAGGACCTGGAGTCTTCTGTTCAGTCTCTCGGCGTGGTCCGGTTCTTCCCGGTTGCTGGGTCTCGTATGGACCGGCCGGGGAGGGGGTTCGGAGACGTGGACAGGATCCTCCTGTTGGCGGGGTCTCGGGTCGCTTCGTCGGGTAGGGGAATGTGTCCTAGACCCATGTCTTGACGATCTCTGAGAGCTCCGTGCGGAGTGAGGGGGTGTCGCCATGGCAACCAGTTTGTCCATCAGCTCCGCCTGCAGCCTGTCGCGCTCTGCCTCGCGCTGGGCATGGGCTGCGTCGCGCGCTGCTTCGCGCTGGGCATTGGCGGCGTCGCGCTGCGCATTGGCGCTGGCCTGGGCGGCGTCGCGCTGTGCGTTGGCGGCGTCGCGCTGGGCATTGGCGCTGGCATGGGCGGCGTGGAGCTGTGCATTTGCGACGTCGCGCTGTGCATTGGCGGCGGCGTGCTGCGCATCGGCGCGGCTTCTCTCAATGTTCTCTTCTGTCTGGAGGCGTCTGGTCTCCAGTCTTATGCGGTCGTCTTCACTCCTTTGTTGCGCCTGGAAGCGCTCTCGCTCGCCTGCAAAATGTTCGCGCTCGTGCGTCTGTTGCGCTTGAAGTCGATCGCGTTCGGTGGAGGCTGCCAGGGTGGCGATGAGTGCTTGCGCCAGCATCTTGTCCGCCTCGCTGGGGGAAGACGCCGTTCGGGGCGATCGGCTCCCGGCAGTACTTGTTGGAGATCCGTTCTCCTGTTGCGTACCGAGGAGATCCATCTCCTGGGTGCGCGTCTCTTCTTGTGGTGGGTCGGGTTCCATCCCGGGAGGGCTTTCTTTATCCTGGAGCTCTCCGGGGACTACCTCGTCGACGTTGTCTGGGGATAAAGTCGTGTCAGTTCCCTCCTGGTCCCCACCGTGAGCTTGGTCAGTTACATTAGAACCCACTAGGGCCTCTGTTGGCGGGGTAGCCTGGTTGATAAGGTCGGACATAATTTTACTATCCGCTTTAGTTATTTTATCCGTATTTAATTTCCCTTTAAAGCTAGGTATTGGACTGACAGCGTATGCCTCTAGATAGGGAGGTGGCTGCCGTCTGCGCTGCGGGCGATCTAGCTTAGGAGAACCGTTTGTGGAGTGTTCGTCATCGGCCATGTCAATATTAATATTATTAATATTACGCTAATTATCTCCGGCTCGAAGGACCAATTGTAACTGAGGGGTACAATTCCCTGACTGTATTAATCAAGTATTGGTATCATTAAACCACTACCGTCTTATGTACATTACTGGCCATACCGTACACAAGTATATGATGAGAACTCCTCCACAATGATACGGTTTCCACACAAATACTCGTTTAGAATAATATTTATTAGCAGCAAAGGATATTATATTACATTACTAGATGCGCTTATAAGGCAAAGGAATTATGCATAGGCAAATCAATAATGAATATTAGGAATTATCTATGGTACTCTGGGGAGGGGGGTTACTACCGGTTGTAAGCCAGCAGGGGGAGGCAATGCTCTATGCAAAGTCAATGGGTCCACGGACGATATTACTCCCTGTGTCAGCGGACGGGAGGCAGCTGCTATACTCTCAGTGTGCGGGCGGCACAGGTGTAAGCCGGTCAGCCTCTGCTCCAACAGAGACGGGCTCGAGTGATGTCCTCACGGGCATGTGTAGATCCCACAGAGCAGCGGGGTAGACGGTTCTCTGCTCCAGCAGCCACAGTCAAAGCAATGAAGAATAATAATAATCCTGCCGGAAAGGGCTCTGCTGTCGCCGGTGTAAATCCTCCGGTGCGCGGTGGTTCACAGTTGAACTTGACGTTACTATCCTTATTCGCACGCGGCTATAAGTGCTCTATTTAGACGCACAATTACTCACTCCACGTGGTCTTTGACTCGTAATGAAGGCTTTTACTAGCAAGGAGCGAACGATACGTTGAACAAACGTATTAGGATAACACGACTCTATTTTGGGGCAATACGAGCCCTACTGCACCGCACGTTGCATAGTGGGTGAGGCGTCACTTGGGTAACTGAACAAGACTGAACTCCAACTCGAACTGAAAGGGAAGTCCTGTATTCGCCTGCGCCATATTTATATGTACGGGGAATAATCTAGTGCCAGCCTCCTCACTGTCTCATAGCCCTGGGCAGAAGCGGGCATGTTGAGACATGTCATGGCGGTAGCTTTCAAGTCGGCTCTAGGGGCACGGCACTGGCGCTGGTGGCACGCCATCCAATAGGAGAACGAAATATTATGGTCTGTGTAACTACTAGGTTAAAGGGACATTCCGTGTATATGTACAAAGAATATACAAGGGATATCAAACGATATATAAATATTATGCAATATATATCAATCAATAAATACATATATTCGGTTTAATCTGACCCTTTGTAACAGTAATGTATTTACATTTATATTTGTTTTGTTTTATCTTATTCATTGTCTCTCATGGCACATAAATACATATTGGGCGGCTGTGTGAACTGCTTTGCCTCCATCCATCAATCGTATCAAGTTATTTTATTGTTCAAGTAGAGTCAGTTTGTTTGTTCTGACTTGTTAGAACTTCCCACAGTGGAAGAGGAAGTGTATCTCTGTCTCCTCCTCTCCTGCCATCCAGTGACCACATCTCATCTCGCTCTCTTTCTCTCCCTCTCTCCCCCTCTCTCTCCCTCTCCCTCTCCCTCTCCCTCTCTCTCTCTCTCTCCCTCTCCCTCTCCCTCTCCCTCTCTCTCTCTCTCTCTCTCTCTCTCTCTCCCTCTCTCTCGTTTTCTCTCTCTCTATTTACCTCCCTCTCTCTCCCCCTATCTCTCTCTCCCTCTCTCTTTCTCTCTCTCCCCTCATCTCTCTCTTTCTCTCCCTCTCTCTCTCTCTCTCTCTCTCTCTCCCTCTCCCTCTCCCTCTCCCTCTCTCTCTCTCTCTCTCTCTCTCTCTCTCTCTCTCTCTCTCTCTCTCTCTCTCTCCCTCTCTCTCGTTTTCTCTCTCTCTATTTATCTCCCTCTCTCTCCCCCTATCTCTCTCTCCCTCTCTCTTTCTCTCTCTCCCCTCATCTCTCTCTTTCTCTCCCTCTCTCTCTCTCTCTCTCTCTCTCTCTCTCTCTCTCTCTCTCTCTCTCTCTCTCTCTCTCTCTCTCTCTCTCTCTCTCTCTCTCTCTCTCTCTCTCTCTCTCTCTCTCTCTCTCTCTCTCTCTCTCTAAAAGTTGACGAGAGAACAGGTCAGCTCAGCAGTAGAAGCACTAGACACATTAGAGCACTAGTCATATAAAGATAAAATAGTAAGTAAATTAAAAAAAATATATATATATATAAAATGCTATATACATACATATATATACTATATATATACATTTGTAAAAGTAAAAGTGACGAGTGTATACAACAGTATTGCACAAATGGAATCTCTCTCAGTCTCTCTCTCTCTCTCTCTCTCTCTCTCTCTCCTTCATTCTGTTCCTCCCCTGCCTTCCAGTGTGGAGTGTGGTTGCCTCTGTTTGAGCAACCCACTCAGGTGCTGCTCAGGTGTTACATTATTCAGACGGAGCTCAGAAGCTCTAATGAAACCCCAGAGAGGGAGGCAGAATGCTGGAGAAAGAGTGGGTGGGTGAGGCGTGTGTGTGTGTGTGTGTGTGTGTGTGTGTGTGTGTGTGTGTGTGTGTGTGTGTGTGTGTGTGTGTGTGTGTGTGTATGTGTGTGTGTGTGTGTCTCTCTGTGTGTGTGTGTCTGTGTGTGTGTGTGTGTGTGTTTGATTTGAACCACTGTTCCCCTATGACTCAATCCATCTCCAATTCCAAGCAGTGAAACGCTAAGGCAGTGAGCCTATTGACTTCGTCTATAAAGATATCATAAATGAACAGAATTGTGTGTGATGGCCCCAAAGGCAAACCTTTCGAATGCAACGAGAATACATTCACAAATAGTCATATATAATATCCGGTACAATTCAATATCTGAAAGACCTGCATTTGCCGTTACTCTATCCCCCCCCTTCCAGTGAGCTGTGGTGTTCCACAAGGAAGCATACTAGGGCCGTTGCTGTTTCTAATTCATGCAAATGACATGTCGTCAGCTTGTGACTGCAACTTGTTCCTGTTCGCAGACGACTCAGCCCTGCTGGTCTCTGACAGGAACAAGTTGCAGGTTGAAAAAACCCTCAGCTCGGAACTCGGCAGAATCTGCACCTGGCTCGCTGATATCAAACTATCATTACACCTGGGTAAAACAGAGTCCATTCTCTTCGGTTCAAAAAACAAACTCAGCAAGACCGACGGCTTCTCAGTTACAGTGGGTGACAATATTGTCACAAGGAAAGATGAAATGACCTACCTGGGTTCCATCCTAGAGGCAAATCTTTCCTGTGACAAAATGGCATCCAATGTAATCAAAAAAGTCAACCAACGAACTAGATTCTTGTACCGGATCTCCTCTCTGGTAAACAAGAATACCCTGAAGACTCTAGCAGGAGCACTCATTCAAGGGTACTACGACTATGCTTGCACCTCATGGTACCAAAGCACCTCAAAGGTGCTAAAAACAAAATTACAAACATCACAAAACAAACTGGTCAGACTACTGCTTGACCGTACTACTAGAACCCACCTCACCCCTGCCCACTTTGACAACCTAGGATGGCTTAGAGTAGACAACAGAGTACAGCAACTTGCAATGGGCCTGGTCTACAAGATACACTACACGACCAAGGTACCCATGTACATGTCAAAATACTTCCCAAAGGTCAGTGAATACCACGATCACAACACCAGAGGGAGCTCCACAAATCATGTTAAACCCAGATTCGGCTCAAATAAGGGACTAAACACGCTTCGCAACTATGCAACAACAATGTGGAACGCCCTACCCACAACTGTAAAGGAATGTGAATCACTACCCACCTTCAAAACCTCTCTAAAAGAGCACCTACGGGAGACTGCAATCCAAAACTGGCCCCTGTAAATATACTCTCTTTCTTAGACTCTTTTTGTATCACAAACAGTACTGTATTTGTAGATCTGGTATGTCATAAATGTCTAGATGTAGCAGTACTGTCTATCTGTATGTCATGTATGTCATATATGTTATGATGAATTGAAAATGGGGGACCCTGATGTAAACAAGATGAAAGTCTTTCTCTGGTCTGCATCCCCTTAACAATTGTGTGTATTGAGCTGTACTGTATTGTACCCATTCTGCAATCTGTTAATAAAATTTTCAATCAATCAATCAATGACACAATGTTGAAATATTCAGACACAATCTACCAAATTGACCATGTGGTTCTGTATCTATACAGAGCAAGAGAAACTACTAATAGAGTATCAATTTGTTAATTTGTCCTGTAACAAATGTTCAATATCTTTCCGTCTTAGCTCCATCCACGTTGTCTATTCGGTTGGTAAAGCCGGCAGCCGAGCTTCGTCCTGTTGTTCTCTCAGAAGACCCTGTGATGTTGTGAGGTGTCTAATAACCACCTCTGTTTGACTTCTTTCCACTGAAGCCCACCTGGACACTGCCAGTAGCTGATTGTTGCATAGCAACCGCATGCTCAGCACCTGTTTCTCCCAGAGTCAGGGAGAAAAATATGTCATTATGTGGGCAGAGCCACTCACGTGCATGGGTCACTGTCAAACAGTGGCCAAAATTGTTCTTCTTTCAAGAGTGCTGCCGCCCGGGGCGGCTGGGTGGCGCAGCGGACATTGCGCTCGTCACCAACGCAAGAGACACCGGGTTCGAATCCGGCTGTCGGCGTTGCTTCCGGCTTGGGCCGGCCGTCATACTAACTCAATTGGCAGAGTTAGCGGGTGGAAGTCGATGGGTGGAAATCTGGACGTTGTGGACAGCGACTCCTACAGGTTGGTTGGGGACGCCTGCACAGCAGAGACAGGAAATGGCGGGGGTAGTGTGAGCCTCCCACACGTTACACCTCGCCAATGAGAGTCCGCGCTGGCAGGTGAAAAGATGTGACAGGCTGCCTCCTCGTGTATCGGAGGGGACACGTGATGCAAGGCTTCTATCCTCCCTACAACCGGCCAGTGAGGGGCATATGCGAGCAATGTTCAAGACAGGGGAGGGGAGAATTGGCACAGCGAAATTGGGATGGGAGAAAAATAGAAAAAGAGGAGAAAAAGTGAAAAAAACAAAACAAAAAAAGAGGGCTGCCGCCCTGGGAATCCACCCTGCTGTGATTTCTGAATAAGTGTTGCCTGCGTCTTCTCTGCCTGCGTCTTCTCTCCCTGCGTCTTCTCTGCCTGGGTCTTCTCTGCCTGGGTCTTCTCTGCCTGGGTCTTCTCTGCCTGCGTCTTCTCTCCCTGCGTCTTCTCTGCCTGGGTCTTCTCTGCCTGGGTCTTCTCTGCCTGGGTCTTCTCTGCCTGCGTCTTCTCTTCCCTGCGTCTTCTCTCCCTGCGTCTTCTCTGCCTGCGTCTTCTCTGCCTGGGTCTTCTCTGCTTGTGTCTTCTCTGCCTGCATCTTCTCTGCCTGCGTCTTCTCTGCCTGGGTCTTCTCTGCCTGGGTATTCTCTGCCTGCGTCTTCTCTGCCTGCGTCTTCTCTGCCTGCGTCTTCTCTGCCTGTGTCTTCTCTGCCTGTGTCTTCTCTGCCTGCATTTTCTCTACCTGCGTCTTCTCTGCCTGCGTCTTCTCTGCCTGGGTGTTTTGGGTTAGAGCGGTTCAGACCCCCTGTTGCTTTGATCACCTCTCATCAGTGATGTTGTGTCAATGTGTCAATGTGTTGTGGTTAGGTTACTCTGCAGACAGAAGGGCAGTAATAGTTTGTGACAGGCTGTCCAAGTGGAACTGGTAGCAATGGGGACCGTGAGCCTGTGGTCTGATAATGGCTTCTACGTTCCAATTTTAATTAAGCCCTTGAGGAGAATCCCGTCTCTTTATTATCAATGAAGCCCTGCAGTTTTTTTTTTTTTTTTTTTTTCTTTCTTTCTTTTTTTTAAAGTTTGGGCTGGTTAAGCACCTGCTTCCCTCGTTTCACACTGTTTTCTTTTTCTTTACTTGCTAATTCCATCATGAGGTTTTCTCTTCTCAGCAGGTCAAACAGTCAGTCACTGAATATTATTATTACTCTTATTTATATTCTGTTCAGAAGCAGTGACACTTGTGACTTGTGACTCTTTGATCCTTTGCCCCACTGCTGGTAACCATATCCACACTGTGGCCATTTTGCTCTCATGCTCAGGTTGGGTTCCTTTCCACCCCGTTCCCACCCAAGTGAATATGGCCAATTGCACAAGGCATCCAACACCTCCTTTTACTCCTTCTTTTTAATTTGTAGACATTTTCATTTAGTTATTTCTTTGTTTTGTTTTGTTGTTCTATATGTGTTGTTTTTGTGTGAGCAAGCACCAAGCCACATTCCATGTATGTGCCGATGTACTTGATGAAAAAAACAAACCGATTCTGATTCTGATTCTATTACCGGTACTCATTTTGTTAACTTGTGTTCAGTGGAAACTGTTCACCAGCGTCCCTTTGCCAAACCCCAGAGAAGAGTTTTACATTATAAGTATGTGGTTATAAGTATGTGGTTATAAAGAGAGTTGTCAAAGCAGTTTTCTTATCAGCCCGGACTATGGTGATGTAATTTATAGGCATGCTGGGGCCTCAATCCTTAAATCCTTGGACTCTGTATATCACTCTGCCCTCAGATTCATCACTAATGATAGATACGACACTCATCACTGTGTCCTTTATGAGAAGGTTGATAGAGAGGCACAACAAACACTGGTATTTGTTCATGTTTAAGGCCCTTATTGGTAAGCTACCTCCTTATACTACATCATTATTGGAATGGAATTTTGGTACCTATGGAACCTGTTCTAGTGACTGGCTGGTCCTTATATATGGGAATATGGGAAATCAGGTCATGATGAATTAATGCAAAGTGGGGAAGCTGTACGGATTGTTCACTAGCAGGGCTTGCGAGAACCGAGAACCATGCCTTTGATGACGGTATTATATGTAAAACATGACTTTTTAATGTGGTGTCTGGCTACACTACACACAACTACAACATGTAAAGACTCCGCTTGCTCTGTCACATTCCTGTTCACTTCTTTCATAATGTCAGTTGATATTATGGTCTTATGAATACCTAAATTATCATGTAAAATCACTCAGCGGTTTTCTCTCCCTTTCCCACCTCTCTCTTTCCTCTAAACACACACTGCACGCATGCACAGTTATATATCATACTGGTCATCGCGTCTCGCTCTTGCCATGAGATAACTCTTATCTCCTAGCACCTACTGTGCTCATGAACAAACAATTTGCACTCATGCACGTGACCAGGCCACGCCCCGCGTCCTGATATAAGACACCGGACATGGTCACACTCTACCTTCCTCTTTTTTTGTTTCCAACATGGACGTTGCAGTGCACTCCATGAACTAGTTGTTATAAAATGCAGAGAGAAATTACACAATGTTGGGTTTTCGCCGGAGGTTCACCAGCCCCTGGAATCTTCTCGGCACATCCTAACAGCGCATCGGACCTGTCCTGGGGTTCCCTCATCTCGTGACAGCGGATCGAGGGACGTCGCACAGCGGCTAGCTGTCGGGCTAGGTCGTGCACAGGTAGGGTCTGCGCTGCCAGGGATTAATGCTAGCATTTGTGATACTGCTCATTGTCCCGTGAGACAGCCGAGTTGTGTATTGGCGCGAGGGGCAGGATATTTAGGAGAACATGGTCGTCATGACTCTGTTTTGGGTGTTTTCCCAACTATCCTAGTGCGCACGGCTAATGCTACAATGCTGGGTCTCCGTTCTTGTTCCCTGCTGAGGGCTGTCTTTACTAAAAGGTCTTCCCTCCTCTTAACCATTCATGCTGACGGTCAATCGGTGTCTAATGTTGGGGGTTTAGCAGGGGCTTGTTTACCATTTTCATGGGTGGATGGGCTGAGGCCTAGGGCTGGTGTGCTTTTTGTGAATCTATGAATTGTGTGCGGGACTGGTGTTTTTCTCTGGTCTGCATCCCCTTAACATTTGTGTGTATGGGCTAGCCCATTCTGCAGTGTGTTAGTGGAGTTTTCGTTCATTTATTCATTTACCCCTTCATGGGTGCACACCACAGTGGAGGTTGCTGCATTCCTACTAGTGAGGCAGTGCTTCACTAGTAGTAGTCTTTTGTCTGCAGCCATCACTGGTGCTCCGTGCTTGTGAAGCAGGTGGCATCAGTCCTTTGCCTCTGACATGGTGGAACGGTGTCCCGCCCGGCCGACGCCATGAGGCGAGTCGGCCCGGCAGGTGGCTGGTGGGCTGTTGAGCCTATACCGCCACGGTATAGAATTAGCAGCGTCTGGCAACATTGTTCGAATTGCTGTTTTTTCTGTCAAAAATTGTGTCGGGTGGTGGGGCCTTAGGGCCAGCCGACGTCAGAACATCGCGCAAGGTTTTGAGGTTATTAGCTTTTGACCTAGCCGCAAGTTATAACCGCAGGGAGGGCTAGGATGCTGTCAACGCTTGTTTACAGACATCTTGGTTGGATCAGTCTCCCCTTGAGGAGGAGAGAAGGGTTTTCCCTCCTCAGGGCTCCCCTCTCCGCAGAGCGGTATTTGACCTAGGCCCCACACCGCCTCACACCGCGCAGCCAGAGGTGAGGGCGCAGCCTTGCCAGCGGCTGTGGCGAGGCCCAAACCAGCGGCCATGTTTCCCCCGCCTGAGGTAGCCTGGACACAAAGACAACAGGTGATCGCAAGGCCGACAGCCTTGGCGGCCGAGGGATCAGCTACATTAGATGAGCACGCCCTAAAAAAACGTTGCCGTCTAGCTGTGTCTAGCTCGCTCTCCGGTCACTCCCCCCCCAACACCAGCGGGATACGGGCTCTGATTTGTTCCCTTTGGCTGCGGGCCGCGTGCTTTCAGTGAAGCACGAGCAGCCCCACGTTTCGCTTCTCATGGGGACAGGGGCTGACACCCAGTTGCTGGCTAGGCCTGGGTCTGTCCCACGCCACGCGTTCTGCGTCTGTGTTTGGTGAGCCTGGTGTTGTGTCTGTCAACGACGAAGGTTGTCAGCGGGGGGAACTCGAGGCCCAGGGGGTCGCAGCGTGAGTTCCCCCAGCCCCGCCCTCGCCAGGCCGGGTATCACGTTAGTGCCTCCCACGGCCGGAAGACCGGCTGTGGTCAGGCAGGCGCGCGTGATTTGGGTGGTAGTAATATCACTGCAGGGCTACGGTGTGTAGGAACCCACCCTATCGGGCAGTGTGGGGACCTCACGCCTTGCATGTCCAGCTGTAGAACAGTTCCTCAGCAATCCATGCCGGGGAGGTGTTCAGTGGGGGAGCTTTTGTCACCCAGTGTGATGTCAGCTTCCCCCGTATCAAACCGGCCCTTTCTGTCGGGGTCCCCCCTTGGGTGCGATTGCCTCGTTGGTAGTGTCAGGGTGCGATATCCCAGCTCCACGAGACGCCCTGCTTGCCCGGTTGGCGAGTCCAGGGTTGGCAACGCACAGCGGGTGGGACCGGGCCGCCTATCTACGGTTCCTGGCGGACCAGCGCCAAGTGGCGGCGGGTGCGCTTGGGATTATCATCACATATGGCTACAGCAGTGCCATATGTCGAGGTGGATGGAGAGAACGCTGAGGCGGGGACTTGTGTTTGCACAACCCCACCCGTTTTCAGGTTTGGTACAGACCCTATTGTCAGGGTCAACAGCAGTGACAGCTCTGGCCGACGAGATCCAATCTCTGTGGGCGAAGCAAGCCATCGTCGTGGTCCCAAAGGAGGATGTGATGCATGGCGTTTCCTCCCGGTATTCTCTGGTGCCCGAGAAATCGAGGGGGGGTGTCAGACTCATACTGGACCTGTCCCATGGAAGGTTCAGAATGTTGACCGTCTCCCACCTGTTAGACGCTGTCAGCCTGGGGGCCTGGTTCACCTCCATAGACCTGTAGGATGCGTATTCGCATCCCGATCTTCCATCCTAGGGCTTACCTACGCTTCCTTTGCAGGGCTTAGCGTACGGGTACCAGAGGCTGCCATTCGGCTACTCTCTGGCTCCCCGCATCTTCACCAAGTGCGTGAAGACCGCGCTGGGACCTCTGCGTCGTCGGGGGTTACGAATTCGTGCCCTGGACGACGTTCTGGTCCTTGGCCGGTCAGGTTAGATCGCCAGGTCTCATACCAGGCAGGTGGTGTCTCACCGGCCTGGGTTTTGCTGTAGACTGGAAGTAGAGTTCTCCTCTTCCCAGTCAACGGGGTGGAGTACTTGGACTTTTTCTAAGCTCAAGGTCTATATGGGCATCCCTCTCGGAGCGGCGGCGAGTGGTTGGGTCTCGGCACGCTCTGGAGGTTCCGTCCTAGGACGGTTATGGCGCTGTCCGTGATGCGCCTGTTGCTGGGGTCCCTCTTGGCCTCCTCTTCATGAGGAGGATGCAGAGATGGTTTTTTCCAGTATGAAAATGGACCCGGTGTGAGACATATGGAAGCGGCTGAAGGTTCCCATGTCAGTACTGGGGGACCTCGTATTTTGGGGAGGGTCTGGTGCCCTCACCTGCGGGGTCCCCTTGGGCAGCAGGCTGTCACATGTCACGGTCTTCACCGACGCCTCCCTCATGGGATGGGGGGGACGTGTCGGACCAACGCAGTAGGGGGCAGCTGCCATGCTGCCCGGTCTGCGCTACATTCAATGTGTTGGGATTGAAGGCAGTCCTTCTGGTCCTCAAACGGCTCGACCACCTTGTGGTGGGCAAGCATGTTTTGGTCAGGACGGACAACACGACGTCAGCATTGTATATTGTCAGACAGGGAGGAGTGCGCTCCCCCCGTTTGCACCGGGCGGCGGTCGGGCTCTGGCTATGGGCGTTCTCCATCTGCTCTGCCTGAGGGCTCTCCACATCCCCGGCAGGGTGAATGTGGGTGCAGGTGTGATGTCGCGGGGCGGTCCTCACCCTGACGAGTGGGGACTACGTCCAGACATAGTCGGGCAGGTCTGGGACCGATTCCGTGGCCGTCCGGGATTCTGTACGCTTTCCCCCCCTTACACCTGATAGCTCAGCTGTTGGGGCGGGTACGTCGGGAGCGCGGGACTTGGTCCTGGTCGTGCCGGGCCGGGGCTCAACTGTGTGGTTCCCGGCCCTGATTCAGCTCTTGGTGGCCCCGCCGCGGCCTGTTCCGTGGTCACCGCGGGCCCTCTCTCAGGCGCACGGAACTCTGTTCTGCCTTCCTGTTCTGGGGCAGCCTCTAGGCGTGTGAATCTGGTGGGGATGCATCTTGACTATTCTGTGGTTAACGCTATCCGGTACGCGCACGCTCCGTCCTCTACCGCGGCTTACGCTGGGGAGTGGCGTATGGTAGAGTGTGGGGGTGGAACGTTGTTCAGCCACTCTCTCGTGGAACATTCCTGCTTGGCGCTCTGCGTCTCAAGCCTGTGGAACGTTCTGTCTCCGAGTGGGACCTCCAACTGGTCCTGGGCCGGTTGTCGGAGGCCCCGTTTGAGCCTCTTGAGCAGGCGCCATTGGATCTTCTGTCTTGAAGACCGCGTTCTTTTTGGCCATCACCTCCGCTAAACGCGTGGGTGAGCTGTGTTCTCTCTCGGTGCGGCCTGAGTGCTGGTCTATTCGGCCGATAGCGGTGCGACTCTGAGGCCTAATCCAGTCTTTGTGCCAAAGAATATCCGGAGCTCTTTCGCTCCAGGGATATTGTGGTTCAGGTGTTCGTCCGCCTCCTCACGCTAGTGAGTTGGAGGCGTGCCTTCACCTGTCATGTCCTGTCCGTGCACTGGGGGTTTACCTCAGGACTCGGGCTCTCAGGGCTTCCGTTCAACTGTTTGTTTGTTACAGTGGCCCTTGCGCAGGTGAGGCACTGTCCAAGCAGCACCTGTCACATTGGTTGTGTGGGGGCGTTGCTTTTGCTGCACGTTGGCTGGACAGGTCCCCCCTCGGGCTGTTGCCCAGTTAGGGGGGGCCTCGGTGGAGGACATCTGTGCTGCGGCCTCCTGGTCCTCCCCGGGTCCCTTCGTTAAGTTTTCCCTTGTGGACATGACTGGGGGTTCTGTCTCCCAGGCGGTTCTGAGGTCTGGGACCTCTCCTGCGTCCTGCCTTTGGTGGACTAGCAGGGGTGTGTAGGTGTGTGCCACGGGGTCTCGCCTGTGCTGTGCGTTTTTCAGGGGTCTCTGGTTCCCCTTTTTTCGCACTTTGGTGGAGTTGACTGCCTCCCCCCCTTCGTTAGGACGGGCGGGTGGACGGGACTCCCCTCCTCCCTGGTAGTGGGGCTTACGGGCCCTCAGGGGGTACACTTGTCGGGTCACGTGTCCGCTCTGTCCCATATCTCATAATGGCAAGAGCGAGACGCGATGACCAGTATGATATATAACGAAAGGTTATCCTATAACCTAGTTATATGAATACTGGCAGAGCGTCTCGCTCTTAGCGCCCTGAGGTCCCTTGGTTGGGTTTTGAATGTTGGAAACTTTTTTTCCGAGGAAGGTAGAGTGTGATCATGTCCGGTGTCTTATAGCAGGACGCGGGGGCGTGGCCTGGTCACATGCATGAGTGCAAATTGTTTGTTCATGAGCACAGTAGGTGCTAGGAGATAAGAGTTATCTCATAATGGCAAGAGCGAGACGCTCTGCCAGTATTCATATAACTAGGTTATAGGATAACCTTTCGTTCTCTCTCTCTCTCTCTTCAAGCCGCATCATGCATAGCATACACAATTATACTGCTGTCAGATGGTATCATAGCCTTCTGACCTTCTGCCTCCTCTATCTGTTTGTTACAGAGAGAGAGAGAGAGAGAGAGAGAGAGAGAGAGAGAGAGAGAGAGAGAGAGAGAGAGAGAGAGAGAGAGAGAGAGAAGAGAGAGAGAGAAAAGCCAGCCCTCAGAATACATGTTTGTCAGTTGAGATGGCTCTGATGGTAAACTCTGGGTAGTTTCCTACCAGGTACCAACTGCAGCATGAGTCTATCTCACAGATCATCTCTGTCTTGCGTATCTATGGTCTGCCATGTGTGCATACTGATAGTGTATGTATATAATATAGTCCACTACCTATCATATCTGTTAGTATCTTGTTGACCATGTACCATGTTGTTGTACAGTAAGTACCGCATTTGTCCTTGTAAAATGTACGTCAGTATGTGTACTGTACTGTGTTGTCGACAGTTTCACCTAATCAAAATGCCTGTACATTTGATTGTAGCTGGCAAATTCAGTGATTCTGCTTTTGGATGGTTTGATCCCTGCGAGGACCACATACCGAGACGTTCCCCTGATCCCTCAGGCCGTCCCAACCTGACCGGCTTAGTGTCATCCCAGCTGAAAGACACCATCTTCCATTTACACCTAAGGTATGGGACGCCTGAGAAACACCAGCTGGATATAGCATGAAATTATAGCTTTTTCTATACAGTCCGAGTTCCCCCTGGAAGTGGATCCTGGTGGATCCTGAAGACGCAGAGCAACCAGACAGCCTGGCCCTGAGCTTCGCCCTCAGCATAAGCCCTACAGCCAAGCTGCACATTGTTGAGAAATATAGCCTGACAGCTTGGAATTTGCACCATCAAAAAACTGATGTCATTGGTGTGGTTTATGCTTGAGGCTCTGTACCCAGATTACCGTTGCCATGAAGAAAACTATTTTAGAACCATTGTGTCTTTCCTCATGGGGAAAGATGAATGCACTGTACTTACATTTTATTGTATACAGAGAATTAATCATTTGCTTCAGTGTCTCCCAATTGCCATTCCTCATAAATATATTAAAGGGGACATGGCTATTCCTTTCACTATTTGGGCAACTTTACACAAGTCTATGGAACACATCTGTAAAAAAAAAAAAAAAATCATTGTTTTGTATTTCTAAACAATACTCAAAAGCAGCATTTTTCCACTTCAAGATTACAAGCTGTTTTGGGCTGGGCTCCGCCCATAAGCGCTTTGAGTGACAGTCACCCACACAGCGTGATGTATACGAGAGAGAGTGAGAGAGAGAACGAGCGAGTGAGAGAGAGAGAGAGGGAGAGAGAGAGAGGATACATCGCTCCGTGCGTGCGTGTGCACTGTGTGAGCGGCTCAACTGCGATTGTGTGTAAAATGGAGGTTGAGAGAGAGAGGGAGAGAGAAAGAGGATACATCGCTCTGTGCGTGCATGTGCACTGTGTGAGCGGCTCAACTGTGATTGTGTGTAAAATGCAGGTTGAGAGAGAGAGGGAGAGAGAGAGGATACATCGCTCCGTGCGTGCGTGTGCACTGTGTGAGCGGCTCAACTGCGATTGTGTGTAAAATGCAGGTTGAGAGAGAGAGGGAGAGAGAGAGAGAGAAAGAGAGAGGGAGAGTCAGGGACAGAGAGACCGCTTCCGCATTATTCCCACTGCTCCGTTGTTGAGCGAATTGTTGATTCTCTCTGTCGGCACCCATGCACGTCAACCCGTTTGAGGAAGTAATTCCACTCGCTCTGTTGTTGAGCGAATTGTTGATTATGGGCGGTGACTACAACCAGTGCCTTACTCACGTCAGCAAAACAGTCAAATCAGAATGGCTTAGTTGAGTGAGGGAGGATCTCGTGAACTCGAGACTAGACTGATGAGTCAAAATGAGAATTAGAGACACAGACCCCATTGATATAAACCCCCATTGCTAGGAAACAATGCTAAACACTGGAAAAGGCCATTTATAAGACACGGGACCTTTAAAAGATATTTGTGAGAACATTCTGTGGAATGAACCTCTCCGCATAGCTTGCTTCTGCGTTAGCTAATGGTTAGCGATAGCCTGGTTGAGCTAACTGTTAGCCAGTTAGCTGTTTAGCTACGACGTTAGCTGCCGGCTGCGCTCGGCTGGGAACGTTCGTTTGATGCTATCAGTTAGCCTTGAGTTAGCTGTTAGCTTGTGCTACGACCATTGACATTAGCCGTGAGAATAGCAGGGGGTTATTTTTGTCCCGTCAGCGAGAGGCCTTTCGTCAACGTGGAGACCTGTGTTGCGGCCTTTCGCCCTGCGTTCCTTGGTGCAGGTAAGATTAATGAAAATCATGACATTACCCCACTCTTCCTTCCTTCCCCTCCCGAATGTTTTGTTAATAACGATGTTTTTTTCCAGGCAAAACATATGTTACTTCACAACATTTGGAGATACGACATGTGCTGTGTGTGAATTCATTGTCTTGGTCGTTTGTGTAGCTTGGGTAGCGTTGGGCCGTTGGCCAAAGCTGTGTGTGGCCTGGTGTCAGTAGTCTACCTGGCTAGCCTTTAGCTGTCGGCCATTGGCTCCTTGCTGCTTTGTTTTCTCTGGTATAGACCCTCTTCTCTTTGGATTTAAGTGTTGATCTTTGTCCTTTTGGATCTATGTATATTCATGTTGCCTTTGTGAAGTTATCTTTTCCTTCTGTTTTGTTCTTTCATTAAAAGTTGAGGTTAAGCAGGTTTTTGAGCTAACTAGTAGGTTTACTTTCATTCAAGGCAGGCCCACCTTGGGGCTAAAAAACTGATTCTACAGTGAACCCCTACTGCTCTCTTATCTCATTGGACAAAGAACATTCTTCCAGCTCAATGTCCCGGGCTATGAAGTGAAATTGGAACATTGGCTACAATATTTCTTCATTCAGGCGCTCAGAGCTATGAAAACACAGTAGTAGCTCGCGTTTAAATCTCGCACAGGGCCTCGCATTTCTCCCAGGCTGCCCTGTGTGTGTGTGTGTGTGTGTGTGTGCCGCTGATCAGGAAATGAGAGAATCGATATTTCAGCCCGCTTCTATAGCGTGCATAAGTACACATACTATCGATAATCTAGCGTTTATTTGAAAACGATTCATAAATAGGCCGAAAAATTCCAGTAAATGCCGTTTATCACGGAATCTTTATATTTTCCTGAAAAACTAGGGCTTTTCAAAATGCTATAAAACGGAAATGAAGCGATTAAAAAACAATCCGTTTCGACAATGTTGACTGCAAGTCATTGATAAGCGACGGGCAGATTAGACACATAGCCATAATTTAAGACAGAGATTATGCGTTCACAACGCTATCATTGAAGTGGGTGCTGGCATTTAACCACGTTTTACCATGTTCACCAGTGGTAATCAAAGTGTTAAAAGTGCCAAATATCGACCGATGAAGATCTTATAGTGGGATTATGGTGCAAACTCATATATGAATTTATGTACTTCTATTATCTATTTATATATAATTAAATTGTTTTCATTTTATTCTTCTTTCTGTATTGCTGTCTGTTCTTGTATTGTCTTATCTTTGTGTTTGTTTGTCTGTTTGTGTATGTGTGTTTCACTTGAGATAATTGATGCTATGTCCAGGTTGTGCAGGGGGGGGGGGGGGGGGAATCCAATAAAATACTCATTATAAAAAAGGGCAGATCACTCAAATGGGAAAATATCATCTCTCCCTCTCTCTAGTCTAGTGTCTCCTTGTTTACTGCTGTGGAACCACAGTGTTGTTTGTGGAATTAGGAGCTACAGCATTTCCCTTATTGGCCTTGTGCAGAATGTTTGTGTAGTTGTCTTTCTTCTAGTATGGCTCCCTGTAACCATTGGTAACCGCTTTCAAAAGAAAACGCCTAATTTCTGTGCAGTGGTAGAGTAGGTAAAATACTGGAAAAGAATATTATTGTTCTACTGTGACTTGTTTACAAGATCCAGTAATAAGACACCAAATTAAGTTTTTGTTGATATATTTGTCCCATACTATAAAACATAGCAACTGTTGCTTTGCACATAGAAACTGTTGTCTCCCATTGCCATGTACAAAACAACGGTTGATAAGTTACAGGCAGCCATGTTGGAAGACAGAGAACTACACAAGCATACCATGCAAGGCCTCTATTGGCAGTTCTGTGGCGAAATGATCTCGAAAAGAAAAAGTTCCTATGTATGTCGCCCATCTTGCATCAAGTTGCATGTGTGTGTTTGCTGCATGACAATGCTACAAATAAAGACTTCTTCTTCTTTCTTCTTCCATCCCTAAAGCTGCTTGAACTCCACTGAAGGAAGGGGGAGGGGAGCAGTTAATGGGGAACACCACCCACTTTGGTCCTTTGGTCTAAGACGGTCCAAAGATATTAGTGAACATGAACAACTCTCCCGAATCCAGAAACCTGATAATTATGAAGAAGAGGATCCATATACATCCATATACATACATATATCTGAGTCACTGGGCATGTCGAAGTGTCCTTGAGCGAGACACTTAACCCCTAACTGCTCCCGATGAGCAGGTTGGCACCTTGCACAGTTGCCTCCGCCGTCTGCGAATGGGTGAATGGGAGACATAAGTTGTAAAGCACTTTGGATAAAAGCGCTATATAAATGCAGTCCATTTACCATTTAGGATGGGTCACACCAATGTTCTCACAGAACTTATTTAGCACTAGCAGACAAGAAGAAGCACCTCTTACAACAAGATATATCTCCCAGTGGTAATGGGGAAGTCATTTTCAATGTTTCTATAATGACACTAGGGTCATCCAAATCGTGTAATGTCATCAGGGATGAAGTGTGGAACTGTTCTGTAGACAGATAGACAGGGAACAATGGTAAAGGTGACACAGAGAGCACCCATGGTTCTGTGTACAGGTAGATCTTCTGTTTCAGAACTGAGAAGAAACTGAGAAGAAGAAGAAGAAGTCTTTATTTGTCATGCAGATTAACACAAACATGCAAGATGGGTGACACACAAACGCATCGTTCTGAGTCGCTGATGAAATGTCTCTCTGAACTTGACCCATTCCGTCGTCCTTCCTCCCAAGGGCAGCGGGGGGCAGACATGGGCTGCAGTGTGGGCCGCGCCCGGAGACCAATCCAAGTGCTCCTGTCCATCTTCTTTAGCGCTCTGCATGTTTTTCCATTGGGTTTATCTTATTGGGAGAGGAAACCCTTGCGAGCACAGGGAGAGGCCCAGGAGATACCCCACCTTACCTGGCAACACGGCAACCTTGTTCCCAAGTGGGAATCGAACCCAGTACCTTCTAGCTGTGAGGCGACAGTGTTAACCACTACACCACCGTGCCATTACTATTAAATAATGCTAATTTGGGTATAACATACATTCTGCAAGTCCGCAAAATAGTCAGTCTCACATTCATTGTATATTGTCAGCTCCAGTCTTTATACCTGATTGCGCGGTGGTAATAGCACCCTTAACTGCGCACGTTTAGCTGCTCCTGATTTGCTCCAGCGCTGTTGGCTCAGAGCAGTCTGCACCTGCCAGCGCTGTTGGCAGATATCAGGAAGGGGAATAAATAAACCCAAAATGAGGAATAGACATAACAGTATTTTTCACCACTTGTATTTAGTTTACTTCATAATGTATAGCTTGCCTAATTTTTATTTTCATGACACATTGCATCCTTTGTTTTTGTCACTATATTTCGTCATTGCATCCGTCTGTCATGTCCTATTCCTATGTTTTTACTTATAATTGTACTATATTCTATTGTGCTATATTTAATTTTGTTTATATCCAATTTAATTGTATTCAACCTCTTTATTTACAGTTGTCCAGCCCTGGCTTATATTTGATTTCATAGTTGTATTATATTCTATTGTGCTTAACTTAGTTCATATTTCATTTGATTTTACTCCACCTCTTTATTGTATTATCTGTCTGTTAACTCATTCACGGCCAACCACAACTATAGTGGGGTTATCTCGCCAACCGCACCAAAACCTATAGTCGGGTTTTCGATAGTTTTCATTGTTTTTTCTTTTATTCGATTTCTTTATTCTATACAGTCTCACGGACCTCTATGTTACCGTTGAAAGCCATACTGAGACCCTGAGAGTGCAATACCGGCCAGATCCTGCTAGGTGGCAGTATCACCTACCCTTTGAAACCCTGTTCCAGACTGTGTGTCACATCTAATGTCATCCAGGCGGAGAATTTAGACCAAGCCAAGTGAATCGCTTCATCAGAGCACTTTGAAACGTGTTCAGCACACTTGAGGCATATCTTGTGCCACTTCATGTCAGGGACCCAATGGACATCAATACTGGAAATCGCGATCAGACAATTGGAATATTCTTTTTGGAATAACCTCGATCAAAGGTAAGGACTATCTGACATCAATTCCACCTTGATCCTACAATGATTTCACATCGATCCAGCCGATCAACGTATGTAGTATTCAAAACGAATGCCGTTGCTGGCGATTTGATGCATTCATGATGAAACATAATACCTGTTATATACCTTTGATTTGGAAACAGTAGCGTGTCCAGGCGAGAAACTCGAACGACTTTAGCAAAATTCACATATCGCTCTATAACGCAGCTTCCAGGAATTAGCCAGGATCACTCTGAAACTATACAATATTCACCATGGAATAACAGGCGAACGTATACATGAAGAAATGTCCTCTTTTTTACATGTTGGATGAGAGATAGTTCCTGTCAAATGAGCCATTGTATTGTCTCCATAGCTATAATATAGAATATAGATATAGCCCTGCAAACATCATAACGCACAGTGAAAATCCCTATCTTTTAAAGCGTGGCCCATTGACTACAAGGATGGATAAAACGGCTGGCGCTGAAAGTATTAATGTCTGTCTGCTAATGTCGCACCGAAAACAACCAAAGCTAATTCCTTGTATGTGAAAACTACTTGGCAATAAAGACCTTTCTGATTCTGATTCATTTCTCCATCAACACAAATCCGCCCCTCAATTAATATCGCCGCGGGGGGGGCATAATCCCGTGGGACAATGCATTGGGAACTTGTGTCACACGACGAGACCTACCCCTGTGAATATTATTGCACGGATCGGAATACGGGCGCGCGTGTGGGAGCTTGTGCAAAATCACCCATATTTTTCCACATCGCGCCTGGCACTTTGCTCTCGTCTGACGGCTCACACCAGATTACAATACACTGGTGAACAGCATGCAATGCCATTCTTCCCAGTTCCCACTAACAAAGAAACCAGATGTTGTCAGTGGCAATATGGCAGTGCCATGGCAAAGTTGAATACAATATTTAAATAATAAATAAGATTGCATGGGATCTCTGGGTGGCTGGCTCAATATCATCCTTGATTTCATCGAGTAGATCAAGAATTGCTTGGGGTGGCAACCTGTGTCTCCGGTTGATTTCGGTCTCGCCTAAATCAAAAAGTGATATTACAAGGCACTTGCAGTCTTCAGGGCTAGGCGACTGCTCGACCTCATGCATGATAGGAAATGACTTGCTCTGGTTTGCGCAAAGCGTCTGCGCAAAGACGAGGCAAGCAGGCTATAGTCAACTCTGAAGTGTTCGACTTTTTGACTCCTCCCCCGGCTGTAATCGGCTACTCTCGCTTGTATTCCAGGGCGAGCAGAAAGTAATCTCAAACAAGCCTAACGTTAAGAGCGTCGCTATAACTGCGCGGTGCAATTTGCGCCGGCCGTTGTGAATTGGGAGTGTTTTTGGAACGAGGCTCATTTGCATAGAAAGGGGAACATGTTTCTCCCATATTACCTCATTTAAATACGCACAAATAGCACCGGATGCAATGCTGATGGGACGCAGTTACCACCTAATTTCACTTGTTGCGCTTCCTTTGTGAATAGCAAACTGTGTTTCAGAGCTATTTGCGCTGGCATAGCCTCAGAAAAAGCCCTTTGTGAATTCGCCCCTTACTTTTTTGGTTTCTGGCTTTGCGAGAATGTAGCTCATGATTTACAAATATGGCTTTCCTAGGCCGTGGAAATAACATACTGGTATTTAAATATATATTTTTTTTATATGTTTTTGGTAGATTTCTTTTTTTTTGTACTACCGGGCAGTCCGGTAGAGAGAGAGAGACAGAGGAAGAACGGGAGACAGAGTGGGGGGAAGACATTCGGCAAAGGACGGCGGGTCCGGGAATCGAACCCGGGTCGGCCGCTTCGTGACGCAGCGCGTTACATGGGTCAACCACTTGGGTGCCCAACATACTGGTATTTTCATATTTGAATGCTCTCAACAAATACTGCCATCCCAATCCACTTGCTTCCTCCCCATATCCATCCCGAAGTTGAATGTATCAACTGCCTCAAACCTGTATCACAACTTTGCTCACTGGGCTTTATAGATATTGTATGTTTAATCCTAATCAGGAAGATATGGCACAAGCCCATCGGCAAGGGAGAAAGTTACACAGCCATTAACATGCACATTTACTTTTGCATACTTCCTTTAATGGTTCCATTACTGCCCATTCTTGCATCACTGTTAAGTTTTTCTTTGAAACGGGCCTCCATTTCCATATGTGGCTGTGAGGCTCAATTTCTCTTATTAAATGGTTAGAGGACTGAACGTGCTGTGCTGTACCGCTGAAAGAGCTGAAAGTGCTGTGTGAGTAATAATTTGGTCCTTTTGTGTTTTCATAGCTCTGAGCGCCTGAATGAAGAAATATTGTAGCCAATGTTCCAATTTCACTTCATAGCCCGGGACATTGAGCTGGAAGAATGTTCTTTGTCCAATGAGATAAGAGAGCAGTAGGGGTTCACTGTAGAATCAGTTTTTTAGCCCCAAGGTGGGCCTGCCTTGAATGAAAGTAAACCTACTAGTTAGCTCAAAAACCTGCTTAACCTCAAGTGTGTGCGCACGCACGCAGCCACGCACACACACACACACACACACACACTCACACACACACACACACACACACACACACACACACACACACACACACACACACACACACACACACACACACACACACACACACACACACACACACACACACACACACACACACACACACACACACACACACACACAAACCAGTCTGATGTGCAGTGGTGGAAAGTAAGTGTTTGTACTCAAGTACTGTACAATTTCAAGCTACTTACAAGATCACATTGATGGAAAAAAGGGGTCTAAAGGAATTCAGGCCACTCTGAGGACCAATAGTCACTTCTACTCACTCACTCTTGTTTTGAAAACCAAGTCTAATAATCATTCTAACCAGTGGTGGAAAGTAACTAAGTATTTTTTACTCCAGTACTGTACTGTACAATTTCGAGCTACTTGTACTTTAATAATAATAATAATAATAATAATAATAATAATAATAATAATAATAATAATAATAATAATAATAATAATAATAATAATAATAATAATAATAATAATAATAATAATTAATTTATTTTGTATAGCGCTTTTCAAAGACCCAAAGTCGCTGACAATAGGCAAAAAAAGAAACAAAGAAAACAAAGAAACAACCACAGGGAAATGGAGAATAATAAGAATACACAGGAACATAAAACCACGCGTAACGGATAACAAATACAGGAGTGAGTAGGGGAGATAGTCTGGAAGAGAGAAAGGGAAAACCAAGGGGGGTGGGGGGGCAGGAGAGGAGAGAACGTAGGGCAGGGGAAAATGGTGGTGGGTTGGAGGAGGGTGGTTATGGGTAAGGAAGGTTGAATGCTAGGGAGAACAGGTAGGTTTTGAGTCTGGATTTGAAGGTGGAGAGTGAGGGAGAGTCTCTGATGGTCTGAGGGAGGGAGTTCCAGAGTCGGGGTGCAGTTCGTGAGAATGCCGGTCACCAAAACTTTTGAGTGAGTATTTTAATTTGAGGGAACTTTAATTTTTTTTATCAAACCTTTTACCTTTTTTTTTTACATAGAATATAAAACAAAGATGATGGCACAAATACAACAATAATAATAATAATAATAATAATAATAATAATAATAATAATAATAATAATAATAATAATAATAATAATAATAATAATAATAATAATAATAATAATAATAATAATAATAATAATAATAATAATAATAATAATAATAATAATAATAATAATAATAATAATAATAATAATAATAATAATAATAATAATAATAATAATAATAATAATAATAATAATAATTATTATTATTATTATTATTATTATTATTATTATTAATATAATAATAATAATAATAATAATAATAATAATAATAATAATAATAATAATAATAATAATAATAATAATAATAATAATAATAATAATAATAATAATAATAATAAAAAGAACAACACCAGACAATAATAATAATAACAATCACAATAATGACAATGGAATAACAGTAGAATAACATAAATAATAAATACAGAACCAAAATGTTTTAACAAATTCAAATTAATCACAAACACCACAAAATACATTGGACATTTCCCCCCACTCCCACCCCCCCACCCCAGGACCCCCGGATCCCCCAGGACCAACACCGCAACCCCGCTCCGCTGCTAGATAGTGGCCTTTACTTTATCAGCCGTTGCGACCCACAGCTCAATGCTGGCCTGTCCCACCCCAATTACACGTGCAGTAGAGATTTCCATATAGATAACATCCAATAGTGTCAGAGACCAATTAATCATTGTGAGTTTCTCAGGTTCCTTCCACCTCATAGCTATCAGTTTTTTAGCTGCAGTAACACCCGCCAGAATGATAATTTCTTGTTGTATGGATGTTGGTAGTAATGATATATCGTTCAGAAGTAGTGTTGCTGCCGTACGTGGGATTGTTAGGTTACATATGTTTGAAAGTTTAGTTGTTATGGCTTTCCAAAAACAAGCTACTGGTGGGCAATCCTAAAACATGTGCATATAAGTGCCAGTGGTCCTCAGAGAGCACAAAGTGCACAGAGAGTCGGTCACCAGTCCCATAGCAAACAGCTTCCTAGGTGTGATATACTCCCTATGAATATAATTAAAATGTATTTTCTGATGATTAGGGTTGCGGGAGGCTAATGTAACATTTGTCCAAACATCGTCCCAGTCAAACTCAGAGTCTAATTCTGGGATGTCCCCTCGCCAGATTCTATCTAATGATACTTTTTTATATGTGGATTTGATTAAAGTGTATACAAATCTGAGACAAACCCTCTTGAGGTTGTCCTGTCTCCGATAAGCCCGACAAAAGGGTGTGGGTGCAATGCTTGAGGCCAAGGGACGCCATGAGCCTTGAGCGCCGACCTTAGTTGCAAGTAGAGGAAAAATTATTCACAAGGTAGATCATAAAACTCTCTTAGGTCCTGAAACGCTTGAAGGCCATTTTTATCATACTGTATGTAGTGGTGTGGTGGGTCATCTTATATGGTTGTGTGCTGGGGTCTGGTGTGGTGGGTCATCTTATATGGTTGTGTGCTGGGGTCTGGTGTGGTGGGTCATCTTATATGGTTGTGTGCTGGGGTCTGGTGTGGTGGGTCATCTTATATGGTTGTGTGCTGGGGTCTGGTGTGGTGGGTCATCTTATATGGTTGTGTGCTGGGGTCTGGTGTGGTGGGTCATCTTTTATGTGATTGTGTGCTGGGGTCTGGTGTGGTGGGTCATCTTATATGGTTGTGTGCTGGGGTCTGGTGTGGTGGGTCATCTTATATGGTTGTGTGCTGGGGTCTGGTGTGGTGGGTCATCTTTTATGTGATTGTGTGGTCTGGTGTGGTGGGTCATCTCCTATGGCTGTCTGGTCTGGTGTGGTGGGTCATCTTCAGTTAGTTAGATAGTAAATTATAACACTACCTTATGCATACTGCACTTTATGTGACACTGTGAATACTGTATATTTCAGTTAGTTAGATAGTAAATTATATTGACTTATTTGTTTACACTACTTGTGTTGTTTTTACTACCTGTACCCCCCCCCCATCCCTCCATCCCCCATGCTGCTATGATGCCTGAATTTCCCCAAGGGGATCAATAAAGGAATATCTTATCTTATTATTATCTATGGTTGTGTGCTGGGGCAGCAGAATCCAAGCAGCAAAATGCCAACAGGATGGAGAAGCTGGTCAGGGGGACTCTGTCCTGGGAGCTGCCTGGATCCATTGAAAGTGGTGGTGGAAAGAAGACTGGTCTCTATAGACTGTTAGCCTCATACTGGACTCAAACATAAAGCCATTCTACACATCTGTTGTAGCAGCCTTGTATGTAGCATAATTTATACTATGTATATAACTTCTATATTTTTTACCAGCACACCTTACTCTTATCTTATTTGACTATATCATCTCTAATCTAGATTTAATAATTTCAACCCATCATCTTGATTGTGATGATTGACTTTATGCTATCTGTCTTTTTATTGTTCTATAATATAGAATACATAATTTATATTTGTACTTTTGAAATAAATCGTTTGTAGGTGTTGGAAAATACATTAATATGCTCTATTATGTAAATTGGTATATTACCAATTAATTGATTAAGGCCAAAGAGAGTTCAAAGTCAGTTTGCTTTTTACTGTTAAGAATAATACTTGTCAGGTCATTTATGTTATTTGGAACGTATATTCCTAATATACTGACCAGTCCATTAGTTTTATGGGTAAATTACTCAAGAGAGTGAAGCTTGTATTTTAAAATCGGCATCGGCATAGCATCCAGCACCATGGTCAGCGCCTCTCAGCGAGCCTGAACCAGGGTGTGTTTAGGACCCGGGAGCCGTGCTTTCCATTCTACTACAAGTGTCAGCAGCAGGAGCACGGAAGTCACATTGTGGTGAGTGAAACCTTTCTGTAGTTTCACTTAAAAGTAGGGAATGGCGTCTTAACGGAATGGAAATTACTTACTGTTCCTCTCACATGATTTGCTGAGCTTCGCAGACCTTGCTTTTACGGCTGGCGACATGTGCACACTGCACACGAGAACACTGTTTTTAAAGTTAGCCTGCTAGCTAGTCAAGCATTAGCTTGTGTGACTGTGACATAATCCCACTACTGTCTTTGACAGCCAGCATATGCAGTAATATGTCGTTGCTAGATGGCAGTGGTCGATCATGCACACGGTAGCTTTGAATGACTCGATTGCACGTGCGTTGGATTATCACACCCCTTATTTGTTGTCTGACTGGTAACTAGTTTCATTTACTAAAGGCTCTGTTTCAAATGCAGGATTTTGCCGTGAAGTAAAATAGTAGTAGTAGGGACTAGGGAGATGAGTTACAGCTTCCTTCATTCATTCATTCATTCATTCATTCATTCATTCATTCATTCACTATGAATTGAAAATGGGGGACCCTGATGTAAATAAGACAAACGTCTTTCTCTGGTCTGCATTCCCTTAACAATTGTGTGTATTGAGCCGTACTGTATTGTACCCATTCTGCAATCTGTAAAATAACATTTTTATTCATTCATCCTGGGCTGCTAGAGCAAGGACACCTTTAAAAGAAGGTAGGGTTATCACTTCAGAATACCAGCGTGCTATGCTCTGCTTGGTGTCAGACTTCTATTGAAGCCTATATTACATTTAAACATACCAGCTACAGTATTTGAGGAAATATACATCAACCAATACATCAAACGTTAGCTAGTTAACAATGCAGCAAATTGCAGATGATTCGGACACTAATAACGTAAAATGCTAATCCTGTATTTTTACTATTACGTACCCTAATAGTTGAGTTATTTATTTGTTGATGATGAATGTTACTTAGCTTAATTGTAGCTACACAAGGCACATTTGTCTCGCTGTACATCCCACCAAGTTACAGACACCATTGTCACCTTCATCTACATTTCATCAGAGAGGTCAGTGCAGGGTCACCCATAGCCCCTTTCGTGACTGCGGTTTGCAAGCCTGGGGCTTTTGTGACTACAGTCACTTGTTTATGGGACGCAACCACTTTAGAAAATACCAACCAAGCGTGATCGCGTGGATGAAGTTGTGTCAAAAATATATCAGATATGAATTTCAAAGATACCCAGCGTACAATATGGGTTTAACACAGCTTTACAGTGTGGTCTGGAAGCTCGGAGTTGCTAATAAACAGTTTAAAACATTGTTAGAAAAAAAAAGTGGTACTCACAACGAACTTTGGCAAGATGGCGTCTTCTTCTTCTGCAACTTTTTTTGTCGCATGCCTGGTGCGTCCAGCAATCACTGCGCTCCCTATCGGTCCCTGTTGGTCATTACAACAATACACAGGACACGGCCCCCATGACACGCTCAGCAGATTCTACCATGTGGTGTCTTCTGGCGAGAGCATCCCCATGACCTTTCCATGACCTTACCAGGTAATTCCTATAAAAAGGTGTCACGCTCAGGTTTGGTTGATATCTTTTCTGTAGTTGCTAACTGAACAAAAAAAGTAGATATGGATGTGGACAGTGTTCTTAAGGAGGTTTCACCATTTATTTTGAAACCAAAGCAAATAGCTTCCTAACATTGTTTTAAACTGTTTATTAGCAACTCCGAGCTTTCAGACCACACTGTAAAGCTGTGTTAAACCCATATTGTACGCTGGGTACATTCATATCTGATATATTTTTGACACAACGTCATCCACGCGATCACGCTTGGTTGGTATTTTCTAAAGTGGTCACGTCCCATAAACAAGTGACTGCGGTCACAAAAGCCCCAGGCTTGCAAACCGCAGTCACGAAAGGGGCTAGGTCACCCACAGTGCACCACCCCTTTCAGTGCCTTGCTCAAGATCACTTTGACAGAGGTAGTAGGTACCATCACTATCAGTAATACCAGTTATCATCCAGTCACCAGTTCACAGCTGGAATCACAACATCGTTCCGTGTCAGGCTCTATTTCTATCAATGGATATCGTTCTTAGAGTTGGCAACGTTCCTCATTTATCTTACATCTCAGAAAAGGAGATGCCATTTTGAATGTGAGACGCTGGTTTCACTCAAAACATATCGTGTCATTTACCTCCTTGAGAGGGTACACTTCAGCATCCTCCACAGAAAGAGATTCAGAATCGTCTGCTCTTAATCCTCCTCTGATTCAGACAACAACCGTGAAGGGCGCCATCTAGACAAAACTACATTCCTTTTCTTTTTGAATACTTTGCGCAAAAATGTGGAATGGTTTCATGTATGGCTTTGAAATAAAATGTAAAACCAATGCTTGAAATGGGGGGTGGCTGGTAGCGAGAGTGGTGATGCCCTCGGTGACCTAATCCTCTACATCCCTGCTGAAGTGCTTCTGAGTAAAGGCACTCTACGGCAACTGCTCAAAACAATTGAATCAATGGCCTCATGGTTTGATTATCCTCCCATGAGTGGAGACTCAAAACGGACACTCAGTTGGAATGTGTGTGTGTTAGCCCCTTTCGTGACTGCGATGCAAGCCAGGGGCTCGAATACGCAGTCACTTATTCCTCCGTAGTAGCCAGGTTAATTTGCACCACCAAGCACTGCTTAAAAGCTAGCGGTGGGTCCAAAATATATCAGATATAAATTTCAAAGGTACCCAGCGTTCCATTAGGGTTTCACACACACACACGCGGCAGGGTTTGGAAGCTTGGCGTTGCTAATAAACATTTAAAATAATTTTTATAAACTCAAAGCGGCTGTATTTCCGTATTTGGCTGCCTGGTGCGCCATCACAGCGCATGCGGAACATGCACCCAACGCCGGAAATACAGCCGTTTTGAACAGTGTTGACCAGTTTATAAAAATTATTTAAAATGTTTATTAGCAACGCCAAGCTTTCAAACCCCGCCACGTGTGTGTGTGAAACCCTAATGGAACGCTGGGTACCTTTGAAATTTATATCAGATATATTTTGGACCCACCGCTAGCTTTTAAGCAGTGCTTGGTGGTGCAAATTAACCTGGCTACTACGGAGGAATAAGTGACTGCGTATTCGAGCCCCTCGCTTGCATCGCAGTCACGAAAGGGGCTATGTGTGTGACTGTGTGTGTGTGTTAGCTAACACCCCTGATGTCTTTGTTGTAAATGAACACCTTAGGGAGGTGTCCATTCTTGAGATTGGCTGTACTTTTGATTACAGCTTAGAAGAAGCCTTTCTAACCAAAGTGTTGAAATACCAACAGCTACAGCAGACCATCTCACAGCTAGGCTACAGAACTTCTAGTTTTTATCTTTGGCAGCCTAGGGCATGTGCACAGGTTGTGAGGGGCCTACAAATAGCCGGTCTCCCCAAAAGGAAGGCCAAGCAAATAGCAAGGTACTGCTATCAGCTATTATAGGAAGCCGCTCAATTGGGAGGAGGCGTTGTTTCCTTTACCCATGATTCGTGTCCGATGTGTCTGACAAGTAGTTCAGCCATACTGTGTAACAGCGTTCTGCCGTCCATGCACTTTGTAACTGGCTGTTCTTTCATACTTTCTGACTGCACTGGCAGTGTTTATGTCCTTTGTATGAGGCTTCCTTGTACTTCTGTTCATGTGGACATAAATAAACGTGTGTGTGTGCCACATAGCCATTACACAACACAAAGGGTGAGAATGGAGAGAAGAGGTAGGCTATGCAGTCTAACACAGCTAATGGAGATGTCTAGCCTAATGCAAAAGAGAACCATGTCTTTCTGTGGAGCATTGCTTTCTCCAAGCATCATGTCTTTCAGCAGTTTGGAGTGACGCGCTGACGAGGGGGGTGTATAATCACTGCTGTCCCCGTGTCTGTCTGTGTGTGTCAATCAAATCAATATACTGTAGCTGACGACGTCACCTACAGTAGTTGGGGGAGAGCGGCAGTTGCTACAGTAGGCTCATGCACAGGTGTAGGCATCTCTCTGAGCACAACTCTAGTTTTGCCATTGGATCTACCCTGTCAAATGATACAACTCTAGTTTTGCCATTGGATCTACCCTGTCAAATGATTTTGATGATGATGATGATGATTTTCTGCTTGTTCAAGAGGCAAGCATATTAGTTTGTTAAAGGGGCACTTCACCAAAAAACAATGCTATTTTGCACATAATCTCACACACATCCAAAAGGTATGAACAGTTTTGCACACATTCAATTATTTTGACAGTTAGCCCATTGAGAGTAAATTAGTTTGAATATGTGGGGACATTAAATCCTTGTGTTGTATTAATTACAGCTCAATAAAATTATATAGATGAAAGATAGCAATGTCATGTCTTATAGGGACTGCTACCTTATAATTACATTGAGCTGTAATTAACACAACACACGGATTCAATGTCCCTGATGACATCACTGGTGGCCATATTCAAACGAATGTACTTTCAAACTAAATGAATGTGTGCAAACCTATTTA
Source organism: Notolepis coatsorum (assembly GCF_963971535.1). NCBI lineage: Eukaryota > Metazoa > Chordata > Actinopteri > Aulopiformes > Paralepididae > Notolepis > Notolepis coatsorum. Next base: position 84,624,666 of record NC_140182.1, on the reverse strand, counting down.
GATTTTGGATGTGTGTGATTATGTGTAAAATAAATCGGCATTGTTCATGTTTTTTTTATGAAGTGCCCCTTTAACAATTACAAGTTACAGTTGTGTTCCCAATTTAAATCAGTTCAACACCCCTAGAGAAAACCCCAATGTCTGTGCAAACTAGGGCTGAAGTACTGTCACCCAGGAGGACATGTCACATCTGATCCTCCATCATACTTGTGTGGTTCTGGGATACAAACTAGTTTCATACATGAGAAAAGACGATGGCCCTCGACCCCTCGTACCTTCCTCTGGACCACCTGAATGTGAAAAGGACAAACATAATGCTATCTTCTAAAATCTAATTCTGAGACCATGATTATGATCATAAGGGAACACATTGGCAATGTTCAAGCAATTCACCTAAATGTTATTCATATTTTCTTTCATATCTGAAAATCCCAGTTAGATGTTACTGCTTTTTAGGGCTGTTTTGAAGAGCAGGCGTTGATGTTTCTGTGGTAATTATCTTTGAATTCAGGCTAATCAAAGCTTCATTCTTCCCATGCAAATGTTCACTGTGGCAGGTATGAGAGGTAGGCCTCGGGCAGATATAGACCTATACTGTAGGTTTTCTGAGACTCATGACTTAAGGTTCTTGTCTGAACCGATTGTATGTAATGTATGTTGGATTTTTAGATTAGATTAGATTTAGATTAAAATGTATTGCCATTATACAGCACAAGTACAGTACAAAGAAAATAAATTTGGCATCCAACCAAAGTGCAAATGTAGCAGTAAAGTACAACAGCAATATACAATGTACAGGTGATTAAACTAGTGCTAATCAGAGTTGTATTATATTTATAATAGAGACAGTATAACTACTACTGGCCAGCAGCCTAACTAGTAGTAGTAGGATATAGATAGTAAAGGACTATGTGCAGGTAAGTACAGACAGGTGTGGATATATATATATATATATATATATATAAGTCTTTATTTGTCATCAGATTAACACACACACACACATGCGATTGACCCACAGGAACACATGCATACAGCATTATAGTACATGCTATCATACAGAGCTAAGGGTTATGTCGGGTGTTCAAGCAAGTAGGCCTATAGAGGGGTTATATGTAGGTATATTCAGACAAATATGGGTATACGCAGTAATATAAAGATATAAATGTAAATATGCGGTATATACAGCACTGTTGTACATGCTATCATACCAAGTATGGGTAGACAGTGAAGCAGTATGTAGGTATAAGTTGAGTATAGGCAACAGAGTTCAGAATTAAGTAAGTAAGATATTTCTTATTAACACATTCCCCGCTGTACAGCGATATTGAGATCAATATTTCATTTTTTCGCCATGGCATTCATAATTCATATATACACCTCCGGCGCTGCAGCTGGACCCTACGGCTCAATACAACGACGGCTCAATAACGCCGCCTGGTGGATGGTCGGGCGAGTTACACTGGTAAACAGGATATGGCTGCTGTGCGTTGATTAAATTCATCCGGCCGTCGGATATTGTCGCAAGGCTCCCGACAGACACTATAGTACATATCGATCGCTTTATAAACTTAATAATCGATATGATTTCGGCGTTTATTGCGACGTACAAACCGGAAATGGACCTAGGCGATCGTCATATACCTGGGATCTTTCACCGCCAGTCTCATTGAGCACGGTAAGAGGACGCTGACGCTATTTTCAGCCCAATTGTTTATTCATTGCACTGCAAACCGATCTGATCAATATATCACCCATACTACATAAAGCATTTACTGACGATCACGGAATTATAAACGACCCCCCCCCCCTTTCATCCGCGCATGATGACGCATAACGTATAGGATCATATACAGTTGAATTTTTTTTTTATCCACTTTTTCTCACATTTTTCTATATTTTCTCCCATCCCATTTCGTATCATCCAATTCAACCCTCCCCTGTCACGGACGCTGTTTCTTGCCTCCCACAAGCCGGCTGCAATGTGGACTAAGTCATACATAGCACAAGTCCCCTCCGGTACCTGAGGTAACAGCAGTCGCATCTTTTCACCTGCGCAGCTCGATCTCTCAGTGGCGAGGAGTAACGCGTGGGAGGCTCACGCTGCCCCCGACACTTCCTGATTCTACTGCGCAGGCGCACCAACCGACCTGTAGGAGTCGCTGTCCACAACGCCCGATCCCCACCCATCAGTTTCCCACCCCCTAATACGGCCAATGTGTATTAGTACGGACGACCAGCTAAACTGAAAGCAAATGTGGAGCGCTGGGCTCGAACTGACGAGCCCAGCGTCTCCAGCAGTTTGTGGCGAGCGCCTTGCCCACTATGCCACGTAGCCGCCCTTACAGTTGCATTTTTTAATATAGCGTGTATCGGGAATAAACGGCAATTGATAATCTATATGCGTTTATGCCTATAACTCACGTTCTATGAATTACTGCAGAAAACGATAAAAACATACTTATATTCTAGAAGGTATTTTTGGATGAATCTATGAATGAAAAAGTATAACGTTCCTACATCCTGAACGATAGATAATCGATGTTGCATGGGCCATAGTAATGTCAATTTAGCAATACAATTTAAAAAGTTATAGCCCTGCGAAGAAGGTGAACATCTCCATAGGCTTAGAGTGGTGGCAGTGAGGCTACATTGATGGATATAACCAGTGGCAGGGAATGTGTTAAAGTTTGGTAAAAAAAAAAAAAAAAAGCCCTGCATTTTTTTATTTTTTATTATACCAAACCCCAGAAGACAACCTTATCTTTAACATCCTCAGACAAATTATATTTTATGAATTGCCTAGTTTCTGGGTATAAATTTGATGAGGCTATAAAAGAACCGTCCAGAAGAAGGCGATAACAGGGTCATTTAAGACCATAAAGTAAAACAGTAAAAAAAAATAGTATCACCACCATGTTCTTCATGCTCCAGATACCCCTCACATCTGCAAACACGGGTGTGGGCCCCGGAGAGACTAAATGCCCTCCCTGGGCCTGCAAACCCAGTTTGCAAAGCTGCAAGTTGTCATAACTTTAACCTTAAAAGTTGTTTATAACCTGTCCCCAACCTTAACTACTCCCACTACCTACAAATGAAAAATAAATGTAAACATTTTATTCCGGGCTGTGGGTTTGTAGTCCCAATGGGGGCATTTAGCCTCTCCGGTCTGAGCTCGTATTTATCAAACCTCTAAGGAGTAGGAGTACTGACCTATGATCAGACTGTTCAGGTCGTCTGACTGACTATAAAGGCTACACCTCGCTATGACTGGTGTCAGATCAGCACAACTACTGACTGATACTTTGAGATGCTTGATAAATACAGGCCCTGAGCTCTTTTGAAAGGGGTTTAGATACTTAGAGATGTATTGGTAGGCAATTTAAAATAGGCCTATATAATAATATTTTATGGCAGGGAGACATGGAATCAGCGGGAGGGGTTTTGGGACGTTGCAATTGACCTATCTCAAACCCCGCCCTCTTCTCTTGATCCTCCAATCACAACTATTGCTTACCCCAGACAAACGGGCAGGGAACATGTTTTTCTTCTGTGATGTGACAGGTTTCTGAATGCAGCTGGCTGTTCTCTGTGGGCGGGGCTTAACACCAGCGCCGGCGGGGATGGGCTTGATTTGTAATATTGACCCCATATACAAACTGGAGAGTGACAGTAGGGTTGGGTCCCGTTCACATTTGTACCGATACCGGTACCCAACAGTACCTTTTTTCGGTACTTAACTCTCTCTGTAAAATTCAACATTGTTATTTATCTAGAATATTTTGTCATTTATTTTTGTTACACACAAGTCACACAAAATAAATTGCATTTTCATGTATTGTGTTTTTAAATGTTTAAATTTCAACATTATCTGGCCATCCTCAAGTAAATATCAAACTCCTCTGACCTCACCTGGTCTGACCAAAGACCCAAGAGACGGGGCAGTATTATCTATATTTGTGGAAAAGGCTCCCTCTTATCTTGTAATATTACACTCTTATACTAAACATGTAAATGTACTGAAATCTGGTACTGATTGATCTAGCGTGAATCGGTACTCGCCGTAGTACCGATGTAATTGGGTCGGTACCCTTAAAAGTACAGAGTTCAGTACCCAACCTTAAGGCCTAACAAAAATAATAGTTGGTTTCAGGTTGGTTGTCAGTTTGGCCATGGGTAGGTAGGGATTTTTTTTTTATTTTTTTTTTATTCTTTCCCACGGCGACTATGGATAGGGAATTTCTTTATTTAATTAACCCTTTCACTGCCACACGACAGAAGGTTAGCCCTTTACTATCACACAACCGACGGCGATGCTCCATCATTAGCATCATTAGCTCCGCGGATGCGGAGCTAATGATGCTAATGATGGAGCATCGCCGTCGGTTGTGTGATAGTAAAGGGCTAACCTTCTGTATTGTCACAGTGAAAGGGTTAACCGGCTGTCGTGTGGCAGTGAAAGGGTTAAAATGTTCACAACAACATGGATGCATGTACTCTGCCAGCATGTTTAATATCCATAATACTAAATGTTTGACTAAGATTTCTATGAAACTTTATTCTAAAAAAAAAAAAAAAAAAAAAAAAAATGATTTTTTTTTTTTTTTTTTATATATAATTTTTTTTTTAAACTCATAAAATATATTGGGTCGCACCTAAATCGGCAGGGTCGGTCGGCAACCTGAAACCAACCATTATTTTTGTTAGGCCCAACCTTAAGTGACAGTGACACATAGCCAGGAGAGATACTGTTTTAGAAATCTGCTGACACATAGTCACTGTACAGACTTAGGGCTGGACGGTATGGTCTAAAATTTATATCACGGTATAATTTGAAGCATAGACGGTAACAGTATATATCATGGACTCACGGTATATTAACTTATCTTAAAATGTCTATATACCGGTACATGCTTCTGAAGGGGTAAAAGTAAAACACTGGTATGGCAGCTAGTACTGTACTCTTGTATTACTAGGACATATTTCACATAGTACAGAGGTATTTTAAGAACATTTATTGTGCAAAACTGCAATAGAAAAATGCTAAATCTTTTTTCAAGTGTCTGCGGGCAGGTAACGCATATATCGTGTTTTGACCATGTCTTTAAAGCCCTTTCTATCGACAGTTTGAAAAGGAACCATGTCCTTACACAAGTAAACAGTGACAGCGTTTGTTATGTCGGTCCACCGCTGGCTTTTTTTTGTCATTGTTGAAACATAAATAATAATAAAACAACTAAATTATTCTGTTACAGCTGCTAAAGCTATATACTATGCTAATGTCCATCAATATATTCCTTTGGAATGAAATAGGTTCAAGAATCGAATCAGGGTTGTTAGCAGAGAGAGAGAGAGAGAGATATAGAGAGGGAGGGGGGAGAGAGATAGTGAGAGAGGGCTTCTAGGAGTAGAGCCAACGTTAGCTTGCTGAGGCTACATCAACAGGCTGCTAGGAGTGGAGCTAACGTTAGCTCCATACAGTACTAAATGCCTGTATGTCATGTATGTCCCTATGCAGTGATACTGTAGAGCCTCTGCTCTACCGGTGACAAGGTATAGTCAAAATCCATACTGTAGTGCAAATTCATACCGTTTATACCGCCCACCCCCCCCCATAGAGGTTGGAAAGTGGAGGTTCTGAAACCTAGTCACTGTACAGACTCATAGAGGTTGGAAAGTGAAGGTTCTGAAACATATTCACTGTACAGACTCAGAGGTTGGAAAGTGGAGGTTCTGAAACATATTCACTGTACAGACTCATAGAGGTTGGAAAGTGGAGGTTCTGAAACATATTCACTGTACAGACTCATAGAGGTTGGAAAGTGGAGGTTCTGAAACATATTCACTGTACAGACTCAGAGGTTGGAAAGTGGAGGTTCTGAAACATATTCACTGTACAGACTCAGAGGTTGGAAAGTGGAGGTTCTGAAACATAGTCACTGTACAGACTCATAGAGGTTGGAAAGTGGAGGTTCTGAAACATATTCACTGTACAGACTCATAGAGGTTGGAAAGGGGAAGTTCTGAAACATATTCACTGTACAGACTCATAGAGGTTGGAAAGTGGAGGCGCTAAACCCACGCTTGCCTCCTAATGGAGCCTAGTTGTGCTCCTGCATCTGTTTTCTTCCACAGCTGCCTGTAGGCGTGTCCAGGGGAGGCACTTATAGAGTTTACTTTATTACCTACCTCACGCTAACCTGCCATAGGCATCTCTCTGTTCTCAAAGGAGGCAAGGCATTTTCGAAAAGCTACTTGAAGAGAGGAGGAGACGGGAGGGTGGGGTGGTGTTTGTACGAAATCCCACTGCGGTACAGTGTTGGGCTGCATACCTGCACAATCTCAGTAAATGCGAAGATGCAGCGGCCTGTTTAAAAAAAAAGAAAGAAGAAATGATTTGAATCTCTCTAGGAAACAATGATGTGACTTTCAGCTCTGATGAAAAAAACTAAATCTAAATAATTGTAATGTCAACATTTTTTACTAGTATTAATTTATTCTACTATACAATTGGCATAATGCATTTAGTTCAGCTCAATACAAGCTGTTTAGGTGTCATCTCTGAAGTCTTATTATTGATGAGCAGTTTTCTACACACAAAGGTATTTCATTTTAGGCAAGTTCTGCCTGATCCAGCTCTGTCTGCACTGCTACATTTAGAACTGGTAGTATGTGTGTCTCTACAGAGACAATTATGACATCACTCCAACAAGGGCAACCCAGACCCGTGGCCCCCCCTTTAATAGTTGTTTAGTCGATTGATCGGTTGGTTTAGTCTTAGTCAAGGTAAGCATTTGGCCATTTAGCCATTTTTCCATGCTGATTGACTTGTTTCCTGAAAAATTACAAGCTCATCCTGTGGACATTTTACAGATTTGTCGATGAAGCTAAACCATTAGTCGACAAATCCTACTACTATAGACCTGTGCGCTGTTTAAAAATATACCATGTTCGAGCCAATCAGCAATACCAACTGTCTGAGTCACGTGACTAAGTTGCCTCGGACCTGCGCGAGCTGCTGTGCTAAAAGAATACGACGGGGCTCTATGGAGAAACCTTGGCACTCCCCTGACTAAAAGTAGTTTCAAACGAAAACGGCTGGATGTCATTTTGCCAAATCAGCATGGCTGTGAGTGTGTCTTTCACCTTTTACACATCTAGCTTTGACATGGATTGATTGTTTAGATTGCTAGCATGGCTAACAAATGCACATATATTGTAGTCTGCCCTGTTGTTCTGACCAGGATTATGTTTTTTTCTGGCCCGGTGATGCGTGCGCACACTGAGTCTGACGTATTCGGCGAACAGGTCTATTAACTGAATCTAATAAAAATAGATAACAAAAAATTGTCTATTAAAATGACTGCACCGATACGTCAAGACATTGGTGGTAGTTAAATGTTTCAAAGTGTCTCATTTGATGGAAATACAAAAAAAAATTGAAGAATTTCCTTCAGGATTGTTGAAAATGCTCCAAAAAATAAAGACCCTGTTATAGTGCTTTAGCTTGATTTAAAGTGTGCATTCATAGGAAACATTTTAGTAAACTTAAATAAAACATGTAAAATCTTCTTTGGGGGATGAACATTTATCATTTTAGATGTACTGTATCGATAAAATAACCGTTGGATAAATCACTTAAATAATCGTAGAAGCTCTACTCCGACCTGCATATCCAAGGTCATCCGAAAGCATGGATTTGTTGTAATGCTCTTCCAGCTGCGGTGACTTAAGCACTGACTTTAATGTTCTGCATGAGGGACAAATCCCATTCGTGGGCCTGGGCAGCAGTGGGGGGGGGGGGATCCTGTGAGCTCACGCAGTCCAGACCTGACATCCCTGGCTGAGTGAGCGACACCCGGCATCATCACACGACTCCACTCTGGGTGCTGGAGATGAATACATATTCAGTGATTAGGGTGAAGGGATTTGCTCTGGCATATACGACTTATCTTGTAAAGTTAGGCCCGTCACCTAAAATGACAACGCAAAACAGGCTGTTACCATGTGGCCCGTCGCATATAGCCTACTACACATTTTGGAAAATAATAATAATTAGATAATAAAATCATATTTTTAGATACAATATTAGATCATTAAATATATATTTTTAAAAAATAAGGCTCCTACATGCACCTGGCTGGTCTCTGGCCGCTGTGCCCTGGCCGCTGGGCTTTGGCCGCTGTGCCCTGGCCGCTGGGCTCTGGCCGCTGTGCCCTGGCCGCTGGGCTTTGGCCGCTGTGCCCTGGCCGCTGGGCTCTGGCCGCTGTGCCCTGGCCGCTGATCTGGAGTCACAGACGGAGCTACTGAGGTGCTACTTCTCCATCTGCAGAGGATTCTCTTATTTAATTAAGCACTCATCAGGGAAACTCTATCTCCTGCAGGCACTCACTGCTGTCTCCAGGCCTCGAATGGGAAAAAGCTCTTTCGTATTGACAATGGGATTCTCTAATTAGTGCTTTGGTGCTGTGTTGAGCTGAGATGGAGATCAGTGGTGTTTATGAGGGACTTGGTTGACTTGGGCTTGTTTGCTTGTAAGTCAGTCGTGGTTTGTTTTGCCTTATACAATGACATGCACATTTCTTGATTCTGATTGGCTGAAACAGTGAAGTTGCCGGTTGTTATTTCGTATAATACACTCCACGTGACCCCAGAACCCGCCCACAACCGAATAACTTTTTTTCCAAATGAATCCGCCGTTCGTCTTTTCCGAATGAAACCAAGATGGTGGACAATAATCTTTCTGAATGGATGTATTGATTTCGTCATAACGACTCATTCAAAAAAGATACTCACCTGGAATATGTTAGTTGTTTACACAATGTTGGATTATGTAATTGGTTTGTCATGACCCATTGTAAAACAAAATATAAATCCTGAGGCTGAGTGCTCTCTGTGTCGGTGTCTGTCGCGCAAAAGCTGGCTGGCACTGCAGTCTCATTGAATAATATAAGTCTGTAAACGTATACAACAGGAGAAGCCGGAGAAAAAGACATGCTGACATTGACGAAAACTAACTTATCATTGTACATTTTGATCTATGTACATGTATGATGTTACCCCGAATATGTAAAGCCGCGGGCACGTCACGATTTACACCAATCATTGTTTAAGAAGCACAGTGAAGTTACCGGTTGTTATTTGATTGATTGATTGAATATTTTATTAACAGATTGCAGAATGGGTACAATACAGTACAGCTCAATAGACACAATTGTTAAGGGGATGCAGACCAGAGAAAGACTTTCGTCTTGTTTACATCAGGGTCCCCCATTTTCAATGCATCATAACATATATGACATACATGACATACAGATAGACAGTACTGCTACATCTATACATTTATGACATACCAGATTTACAAATACAGTACTGTTTTTGATACAAGAAGAGTCTAAAAAAGAGAATATACATTTGACGAAGAAACTACATTGGAGGAGGTTGGTAGGTAGGAGATTGGTAGGTGGGGTGGAGGGGGGGGGGGGGGGTATTTCGTATAACACACTCCACGTGACCCCAGAACATCAATGTAAATAAACCATAATCACCCTACAAAAACAGTACTGTATTTGTAAATCTGGTATGTCATAAATGTATAGATGTAGCAGTAGGGTTGACCTTCGAATTTTCTTTTGGAATTCGAAGCTTCGGGGCCTTTTCCTTCCGACTCAGAGTTTTTCATTTCATTGTCTCATTAGAGTAGTCTTGAAAATGTTTTCCCCTTTGTTTTTCTCTGGGGGTATTCGGATTTAAGCCATGTTTTTAGATAGTTTAGTAATTTAGCACCGGGAGCATATGGTGCGAGTTGCCTACTGCACTGCCGCCATCTTGAAGTCTGGAACCGAATTTATTTTTTTCCCTTGCGAACCGTGACATCATCAGTGGGCGTGTCATATTCTAGGCTGTCTAGACCAGTGGTTCCCAAAGTCGGGGTCGCGACCCAAAGGTGGGCCGCGAGCAGCCACGGGTGGTCCGCGAGATGATTTAATTATTTTTTTTTTTTGTCAGTTTTTGTCAGGCCACTGAACTTAGAAGCAGGCCAGGACAGTGTTTCTAGTTGTATTCTAAAATTCTATTCTAAAATGTGACTATATGGTTTTATATTAACTTAATAAATAAACAAAAACGAAAAATCTACTTATTTCAACGAACATTTCAAACTAAATAACAGATTATGCACATAAAACGCTGAAAACAACCGAAGCAACAATAGTATTTTAATGAGGCTATTATTATTATCATTATTATTTTGCAACAAGTTAGCCCTCTCATAAATAGCACATATAAATTAATAACTAACTTGAACTAACTTAATAGGATTGAAGTGATATTTGGCTTAAAAAATCGGTCGCCTGGCAAAAAAATAAAATAAAAAAAAGCCTGACGATGTGCATTGGGCCGCGGCTCTCTGATGCCTTATTTTCTGGGTCCTGGCCTGAAAAGTTTGGGAACCCCTGGTCTAGACAAGCGAAGACAGCAAACAGCAGAAGTTCGGCATTGCACTCAATCGATCCATTCAACAGGAAGCGATTTGCGACTTATCTCAAAATAAGATTAGATTTAGGGCTGGACGGTATGGTCTAACATTTTCACAGTATAATTTGAAGCATAGACGTAACGGTATATATAATCACGGTATATTAATTTATCTTAAAATGTGATATAAATGCTTCTGAAGGGGTAAACACTGGCAGCTATTACTGTACTCTTGTATTACTAGGACATATTTCACATATTTTAAGAACATTTATTGTGCAAAACTGCAATAGAAAAATGCAAAACCTTTTCTCACGTTACTTCCATCTCTGAAAAACACTTTTTTCATGAAATACAATAAAATGAAGCGGCACAAAGTGTAAATATAAACTACTGCAGGACAGGAGGTTTCTTTCCCTCAAACAACTCGAACACAATAAAACTCCAACATAACTTAACTTTAGTGTACATGTTTGACAATGTAGAGAGAGAGAGCGTAGGGCTGGGCGATATGACCAAAAACGTTATCGCGATAAAATTATAAAATTATTTTCATATAATTCGATATCGATAATTATCGTCGATATAATGTCCGTCAAGTTTAATTAACTTCTTATGCTGCTGCGAATGTCTCAAGTCGAGTTGATGTCGTCATCAGTCTGCGCACGTTAGCCGACAAGCGGAGTATCTCATGACAATAAATATGAATAAATACTCTCTTCCGCCACAATATATTGAAACGACGTCCACTGTATATCCCACACTACCATAAACGTGGCCTCAGAATTCAAAACACACACATACTCGGCACGTAAATATATAAAACAGTGCCGTGCAAGCTAGTTATCCTAGCCAGCCTGTTGGTTCTAAGCGATGTATTCCATGACAATGTGCTAAATATGACACTAAAATACTCTCTTCCGCCACAATATATTGAAACGGCGTCCACTGTATATCCCACACTACCATACACGTGGCCTCAGAATTCAAAACACACACATACTCGGCACGTAAATATATAAAACAATGCAGTGCAAGCTAATTAGCCTAGCAAGCCTTGTTGTTGAGTGAGTCCTACCTCCTTCCGGGTCTCGGCCATCTCCTTCACTGATTGGTTGTTAGCTGTTGTGCGTAAGCACGTCATCACGTAACGCTGGTTGTTGTTAGTGAGTGTGTTGAGCCGAGGCTGAACGGAGCCAAGCTTGGAAAATCGATATATCGAAACTTTGCGACCACGTTTCATGTTTATTTCGAGGAAATAATTTATCGCGATAGTTATCGTTATCGTTTTATCGCCCAGCCCTAAGAGAGCGTGATGTAATAGGTTTGAGTTTGAGGTTTGAGCGTCCTAAGTTGCCGTAGTTGATGATGTCACACCAAGTTTCAAGTTTCTTTATTAGTTGTCATATAGAAATACAGAATACTTTTATATGAAATGCTTCTTTCTGTTTTGCTCCTGAGTGTGCGCTAGATAAAATGATAAAATAGTATAATATAAGTATAAAATAGAAAGTCAAGTATGTAAACAAGTGTAAACAAAACAAAAATGTTCAATATACATATAATACAATATACAATGCAGAGTAGAGAAAAGGTAACTGAGTTACAATACAGTACAATGCAGAAATGTGATGAGGTACAACTTAGCTTGTGGTGCCACCTTGTGGTGGTAAGGTGCAAGGTGCAATGAGGTATGAGTTGTGGTGCAAATCTCAACTCAATAAATATACCAATATACCAATAAATATAAAGTGTGTCTAAAGTGGGTAAAGTGGGTGCTACAGTGAGTTGTTTATTTAAAGCAGGGGTCTCAAACTCAATTTACCTGGGGGCCGCTGGAGGTAGAGTCTGGGTGAGGCTGGGCCGCATCAAATATTCCACAAAAAAAGGGTTTCAAGTATTCAAAAAAAAAGTACAACTGATCCAATCTTCTCAATCTTTAGCAATAACATTTCAGAACATGAACAGTTCTTCAGAACATGAATGGTTCTTCAGAACATACAGATGCAGCACTGAAAATTCAGATCCCTTCTCCTGCTATTCTGCTGCTCCTCTGCCACTTTAAAACTAGCACTCAGGTGTTATATTTCGGGGGCTGGTGGCTGGCTCCCAAATTTAACAAAGGGATGGTACTTAACTTAAGTGCTCCCCCAGGGAGGGGGTCGGGGGCTACTGCCCTCAAACCCCCAAGATCATTTTTATATGGGCAGTCTGACTTGGGGTACTGCCCATATAGTGTTGCAATGCATGATAAGTAAACAGTGAAAAAAGCTAAGGAATCGGATTGATTGATTGATTGAATACTTTATTTTGACACAATCGTAGGACAAAAACATTTTAAAAGACAAGACAATAACAGTGTCAACATCGCTGGTCAAAAATGGATAAAACACAATAAAGCCAAGGCTTGTTTCCATTGTGGTCCATACATGGAACATAAAAAGGCACAGAAACACAAATGGACATGTACACTAGACAGGACACATCCTAAAAATTTGTATAAAAACATCTAACCTGACAACTCATACAGTTAACTAATGTTAAAAGAAAATCCGCAAACCCTTAAAAGCAACTCATGATAAAAGAAATAAAAGCCAAGTTATGATAAAAGAGATAAAAAACATTTAAGACCAATTTGAGTTGCTGCTGAGCCATGTTTTTAGGGCGGATTTAAATCCGAGAGGGGGGTTCAGGAGTTTTATGAATGTTGTCAGGGCATTCCACATTACCGTAGCCGAGTAAAAAAAATGCATCTTTCCCCATGCATGTCCTGACTCTCGGCGGGACCAGGTCCGTGGGGCTTCCTCTTGTGGCGTGTTTGTGGACATCTCCTACTTTATTAAAATAATTTACTAGGTACTTGGGGACCGTTTCTTTCAGTACTTTAAAAACCAGTAGCATTTTAAGCTGGTGTACCCTTTCTTCAACCCTAAGCCATCCCAGACTGCTAAAGTGGGCTAGCGTTAGGTGAGTCCTAAAGTGAAGGTTGTGCAGGAGTCTCACTAGTTTGTTTTGGGAGGTCTGGAGCTTTGTCTTAATTTGTTTTGATATGTTGCTGTACCATGAAGTGCAAGCATAGTCAAAGTGACATTGGATGAGGGCTCCAGCTAGGGTCCTCAGTAGGGATGGGTACCTTTCACATTTGAACCAATACCGGTACCCAACGGTACCTTTTTTCGGTACTTTAGTCTCAAGAAATTTAATTTGCCTACCTCAGTCGTAAAAAAAATCCAAACTTCAAATAACTACAATTTCGACAGTTTTCGGCTTGTCATTGCTCCGACTGCTTTGTTGTTGAATCAAGTCAAATCTTAGGTAAGCATATATTGTGCGTGTGAACGTTGACATGAAAAAAAAAGTAATTTTTTTTTTAATTTTTTTTTTTTTTTTTTTTTTTTTCAGTATCTCACTTGATTCGATACTCGGTAGTACCGACGTGTTTTGGTTCGGAACCTCAAAAGTACCGAATTCGGTACCCATCCCTAGTCCTCAGAGCGTTTCTATTTATGAATGACAATAAAGTACAATCTAATCTAATCTAATGAGGGAATAACACACACTTTGCCATGGAACAGCTGAGCAGCCAATTGTCCAATTACTTTTGGTCCCATCTGTTCACCTGATTTGGATGTAAATACCCTCAAATGAAAGCTGAAAGTCTGCTCTTAGAGCACATCTTGATTGTTTTATTTCAAATCCATTGTGGTGGTGTACAGAGCTAAAATTATGAAAATTGTGTTGATGCCCAAATGTTTATGGAGCTGACTGTATATTAGTCGGTAAAAGGTTGGCAAGAGGTTGACATTGGACTCTATTCAGTTGGATTTGTGAGCGTTTTAATTCCACATAGTAGAAGGGAATGTTTTTGTGACCCTTTATCTTTCTCCATGTTGCTGTCATGAGCCTGCGCCAGGGTTTCCGTTAGAAAAAATTGTTGCCGGTCTCCGTGACCTGCAAGATTTCAATCTACCGGACAAATGAGATTAATTCCGGTCATAGTTTATTGAGCTTTAAAACAATTGATAGGCAGGCTATATAAAGAATGTCATGTAGATTTATAATATTATTACTTAAAACTAGACTACTTTTGCGTATACAGTCATTAATATATTCCAAATAAAATAAGTCCCTCGATACTCCGTGCTGCTGCTGACTTGAAATAAAATAGACCGTGTATGTGGGCAGTCGGTCCGACACTAAACAGCAGTCTGTTATAATCACATTTTTATGAGCTAACAAATTCCGTTATATTGGACATTTGTATTAATTATATCAAGCGAAGAACTGAGAAATTTGGCAGAGAGACGGCAACATTATCGTGGGTTTGCGTGATGTATATCTCCACCTCCCAACGACTTGGTGCTGGTCATAATGTCCGGTGAAAACAACTCCCTCCAAGCACAACTTGACCACCCGAACCGTACCAAAACAGGCCAAAATTAAATAGCCCATGCGACGAACGATTCATTACATTCGTTTCATCGTTGCTCCACCAAGCAGCCGGTCCAACAATATCAGCGCGAGCCGGCCGCAGTTAGTTTGCAAGAAGCATCCAGCTGCAGACCCGCAGAGCAGCTTTCCAGGTCTGGGGACCGCACTGTGCCAGCAAAGCTGGTGGGTTCTGTGGGTCTGCAGCTGCATGCCTTCCGCAAATCCAGCAGCAAGCTCTCACTGACACAGCGTCGTCATTACCAGACCGGCTGCTTGGCGATGCAACGACAACAAACGCAATGATTGTTTCGTTCATCGCATAGGCCACCCAACTCCAGCCCATCCAAATACAATTCAAATAATCAAACTGTGCCCAGAGGGAACTATTTTCACCGGACACTATGACCGGAGAGATTAAATTTGTCGGACTTCAACAGATTTTGCCAGTCAAATACCGGTAATTACCGGCTAACGGAAACGCTGGCCTGCGCTATGGTAGCCTACAAGTGATAAAATAAATAAAACTTCCAACTCTCG
Organism: Notolepis coatsorum; assembly: GCF_963971535.1. Classification (NCBI taxonomy): domain Eukaryota; kingdom Metazoa; phylum Chordata; class Actinopteri; order Aulopiformes; family Paralepididae; genus Notolepis; species Notolepis coatsorum. The sequence continues at coordinate 84,609,225 of NC_140182.1, read as the reverse complement.
CGCAACGACTCGGCAAACAGTTGCGCGCGGGCCGCACTAACACTAAACTTTGATGTCAAGTAGGGGGCCGCAAAATATCATCCCTCGGGCCGCAATTGGCCCGCGGGCCGCGAGTTTGAGACCCCTGATTTAAAGTGAGTGTGTACATGTGGATGTGTCATGTGTGTGCTGTGAGTGTATTTGATGGTTTCTTACATAGTGTTATTGTCATTGAGCATCCTGATGGCCTGGGGATAGAAGCTCCTTCTGAGTCTCTCTGTGCTTGCCATGAGACTCTGGTATCGCTTGCCTGACCGCAGCAGCAGTTCAAAGAGGCAGTTGTTTGGGTGTCTAGAGTCTTTTATTATTCTCTTAGCCTTACTCTTGCAACGCTTGTTGTTAGGGATGCCCCGATCACGTTTTTTGCCACCGATACCGATCGTCGTGAGCCATATCGGCCGATACCGATCCGATACCGATTGTTTTTGATTAAAAAGAAATTAAAAATTATTTTATATATATATTTTTTTTTATAAAATATATATATTATATAATTAGACTTGTACTTGTTTTATCTGCGAGACATCGCCACCACGCAACAAGTCAAAATGCTCGCTATCTGCAAACAGCTCCACTGTCTGTGTGTACTCTAGTAGCCTCCAGCTCCAAAAAGGATTCTCCTGCCCTGCAGCTGGACCCTATTGGTAACGTTACGGTTCTTTGGTCATTTCACATTCAGCAAGCCCTCAGCTCGAATACGCATTAAATCAATGTTATAAGACATTGATATCAAGAGCTATCTGTAGCTACTGCTAGCCGGCTAGATGACGTTAAGACAGAACTTTAGTTCAATGGGACATTTCGTTTTGAACAGAGAACTAACGTCAGCTAACGCAAGCTAACGGAGGTATGAACATGGACTAATAGACTTTCTGGATAATTTGTTGATATCAGGAGCTATCAGTAGCTAGCCGGCTAAATACCGTTAGACAATGCCTACTAAACGTGAATAGTTGACTGGGTAATTTTGTTTAAACAGTAACGATAGCTAGGTAGCTAACGTTAGCTCAGGTCGAATGCACTACAGACTCGAGCAGAGGAGCCTCCTCTCAGTCCTCAGTGTTTACAAACTCTACACGGGTGTGGGCGGGCTAGGGAGGAGGAGCAGCGGCAGTTTGCAGGTCGTGTGTGTCTGAGACAGACAGCAAGTGAGATCTTCGCTTGATCGGTTTCCGCGATCGGCGAATATGACTCATTATCGGAATTCACAGATTGCATATTTATACTGAGTATCGGCCGATAACGATCGGTGGCCGATCGATCGGGGCATCCCTACTTGTTGTAAATGTCTTGGAGAGTGGGAAGCCCACCTCCAATTGTGCGTTCGGCTGAACGGGCCACTCTCTGTAGTCTACTACGGTCTTGTGCGGTGCTATTCCCAAACCAGGAGGTGATATTGCCTGTCACGATTCTCTCTATTGTGCATGAGTAGAAGTTCTTAAAGGAAAACTCCAACATTTTGGGAAATTAGCTTATTTAACATCTTCCCTGGAGTTAGACAATAAGATACATACCTTTTTTCGTCTCTCTGCATGCATTAGGCTTAGGGAACGCCTGGACCGTTAGCCTAGCTTAGCTTCATCACTGGAAGTGGGTCAGACATTTACCAGAGTTCCCTACAGTCACGAAATACACACTCCAAATTCAATCAAAATACAACTCCAAAACGTTCCTGTAAACATGTTCTGACCTGTGTATTTACCAAGTCTCCCAGTCACACAAGTCACACAAGTCTCCCAGTCACACAAGTCTCCCAGTCACACAAGTCTCCCAGTCACACAAGTCTCCAAGTCACACAAGTCACACAAGTCTCCCAGTCACACAAGTCTCCCAGTCACACAAGTCTCCAAGTCACACAAGTCTCCAAGTCACACAAGTCTCCCAGTCACACAAGTCTCCAAGTCACACAAGTCTCCCAGTCACCCATGTCTCCAAGTCACACAAGTCTCCCAGTCACACAAGTCTCCCAGTCACACAAGTCTCCAAGTCACACTAGTCTCCCAGTCACACAAGTCTCCAAGTCACACAAGTCACACAAGTGCATGACATCTCAAATGCAAATACCACACTTGAAATTAACTCTAGACCTTTTATCTGCTCCTCCTTGTAAATGAAATAAGGAGGAAAAAATGAATGAGGACAGCTCACACCCTGGCTTCCACCTGTTCGACCTGTTGCCATCGGGCAGGCGTTACAGGTGCATCAAAGCCAGAACAAACAGGCTCAGAGACAGTTTCTTCCCCAGAGCCATCACCACCTTGAACTCTAATATGCACCAATAATTCACCCTTTCCCCCTCCTCCCACACTGTGCAACATCCTACCCCTCAAGTGCAATATCCACAGTGCAATACCCACCCACTACCGTCTGACACTGTGATTGTTATTTTGTATATTGTTGTTATTTTGTATATTGTACAGTATTGTAACATTGTTTTATTGTATAAGTATTTTATGTTTCTCTCTTATTACTTGTGTGATTTTATATTCCACTACTGCACCTTAAGTTTGAGTCCCAAATCTAGTTGTATGCAAATATAATGAATTAATGACAATAAAGTACAATCTAATCTAATCTAATCTAATGAGGGAATAACACACACTTTGCCATGTAACAGCTGAGCAGCCAATTGTCCAATTACTTTTGGTCCCATCTGTTCACCTGATTTGGATGTAAATACCCTCAAATGAAAGCTGAAAGTCTGCACTTAGAGCACATCTTGATTGTTTTATTTCAAATCCATTGTGGTGGTGTACAGAGCTAAAATTATGAAAATTGTGTTGATGCCCAAATGTTTATGGAGCTGACTGTATATTAGTCGGTAAAAGGTTGGCAAGAGGTTGACATTGGACTCTATTCAGTTGGATTTGTGACAGTTTTAATTCCACATAGTAGAAGGGAATGTTTTTGTGACCCTTTATCTTTCTCCATGTGAGGTTGGACACAATTACATTGTGTGATTTACTTTAGAAGTGCAGGGGATCCAGGGAATGATCTTTGAGTAATGGAAAATGTACCTTACCTATGTAGCCTACCTGTTGTACAATGTCTGTTTTTGCGATGCATTGCGATACATTGTTTGGTTTTAATGCTTACAAAAATAGGGGATGTTTTAGTGAACCTTTTATAAGAGTAGAGTTGGACACTACATTGTGTGAATACTCATATTACTGAGTAATGTTACATTTAGCAGGTCAATATGGCCATCTGTTGTTGCATATTGGGCTTTGCCATGTTATGATTATTTGCAGCATATTTCTTTTATGCTATCTGTCCACTCTCATGTTGATACGTTGAAAAATATCCCTCCAAGGTACATTTTAAACGGATAGAAATATCACAATTTACTATGGGCAATCATGCGATTTAATCGTAATAAAATATTTTAATCGATTGACAGCCCTAATATTAAACACATGTTTATTGTGTGTTTAATTTGTGTGTTTAATTTAATTAATTGTGTGTGAAGATCAAGAAAAGAGGGTGGGTTTTGAGAAAGGTCAAGTGAAACTAAAAGTCTTGGTAACCCTGCCCCCTTTCAGTAGGCTACTTGTTCCTCTGGGCTAATAGCTCTCGGTCTTTAAGCTCTCATCAAACTCTTTCTCTGGGTCATGGGTTTCGTGTGGCTCCTCTGAGTGCTTTGCTGCAAAGCTGCAGGAACTGCTGTGGAGGCAGAACTAGCCTAGAGAGAGAGAGAGAGAGAGAGTTTTGGGCAAATCCAGCCATGGTTGGCTTGTAATCACTATCCCTTCGGTGCCCTGCTGCCTTAGCACATGTCATCCCTAGTGGATTTATTGGTCAGAAATGTCTGGAATAAAACCTAACTAATTTGGTGAAATTGGAACTCGGCCCAGAGATGCAGAAGTCAAATTCCTGCAAATTCCACCTAAAATAAAGACTAAGAATGAATCCAGTTGATTGTATCTGGTATCGGTATTAGGTCTCCAGTCAGTGATATGCTATTTAGCCTCTACTGTATACGTGTACAGTAGGCTATAGGCCTAAGCCTAATCTGAATATATAATGTTATCTGCACACTGCACACTTTGTTAGAATTGTACATCGTCACCTTGCTGTTATTTTATCTTATTTTATTTTATTCTATGCTATTTTTATTTTATATTATATATTATATAATATATAACTGACGATACAGTAGTGGTGGGCCTGATCTCTGCAAACAATGAGAGGGCCTACCTGGAAGAGGTAGAGGATCTGGCGCGGTGGTGTCAGGAGAACTGCCTCTCCCTGAACGTCAGCAAAACAAAAGAGATGATTGTGGACTTTAGGAGGTCGGGGGTCAGGGAATACAGCCCCCTCAGCATCGACGGGGCACTGGTCGAGAGAGTGAACAGTTTTAAGTACCTCGGAGTCCACATAACCGAGGATTTGACATGGACCACACACATTGACAGTGTACTAGTCAAGAAGGCACGGTAACGTCTCTACTTCTTTAGGCGCCTAAGGAAGTTCAAAGTGAGTCAGAAGAACCGTAACACATTCGGGGCTATTCGATTAGACGGGCCCCACTCTAGGACGCCAGCTTTTCATTACAACTTTTCACTGTGCGTGAGGTTGTTTGTAGAGCTAAATCTATATTTTATATTATTGCTATGTGTCCATTGTCATTGTCAATTGACAGTATAAACCTTCCCTTCAATATGCCATAAAGAATACTTTTTTTTATCAATACGTTCCTGTTTTATAGCGTCCTGAATACGAGCGTTATATCGGAATGGTCTGGGATAATTCCTGCAAGGCTACTTATAGGGCGCTAAGCTAATAACGTTAAATCGATTGGCGTTTTGTCCCTACACAAGCTAGAGTTAAAAATCTAAATGCATATGATCGGTATCATGTTCCACCATGAATGCATGAAAGGGGGGGGGGGCGGGGGAAGTTGTTTCTGATGATTGATTACCAATAACGGCATTCGTTATTACAACAACATACGCTGACCGAGTAGATGGCTATGAGAACAAGGCCCGATCAGGCTGAAATGTACGTCAAATCGCTCTTACCTGTGGCCGGTTGGATTCCAAAAATAATTTCCCAGTTATTTGATCGCCATTTGGTAGATCGATATGTCCATTGGCTGATGCTATATTACTTTACTGCATACTGAATTCGGCGTCGCAAAAAGTATTCCAGGCGATCTGGTAAAGCCATACCTTCAGGCTAACAGAAAAGCTAACCCGGAGCGAAAAAAAAGTTACACCAGGTCTGAAACAAGGATTACTGCATTCTCGAGACAGTGCCACTACCAGGATCTGGCCGGTACTGCACTTTCCGAGTCCCAATATGCCTTTTCCAGCCAAAATACAGCTCTGTGACATTGAGTAGGATATTAAAATGGAATAAAAGCTAAAACGAGTTTAACGCGTATATATACGTGGTTGGCCTTCAAACGTCGGCTCCCAAACACGTACAGTATATATACGTGGTTGGCCCCGAACCAGTTAAGAACTTGTACTCATGCACAATAGAGAGCATCCTCACTGGCAATATCACCTCCTGGTTTGGGAATACCACCGCACAAGACCGTAGCAGACTACAGAGAGTGGCCCGCTTAGCCGAACGCACAATTGGAGGTGGGCTTCTCACTCTCCAAGACATTTACAACAAGCGTTGCAAGGGTAAAGAGAATAATCAAAGACTCTAGCCACCCAAACAACTGCCTCTTTGAACTGCTGCGGTCAGGCAAGCGATACCGGAGTCTCATGGCAAGCACAGAGAGACTCAGAAGGAGCTTCTATCCCCAGGCCATGAGGATGCTCAACGACAATAACACTATGTAACAAACCATCAAATACACTCACAGCACACACATCCACACATACACATTCACTTTAAATAAACAACTCACTGTAGCACCCACTTTACCCACTTTAGACACTTTAACACACTTTATATTTATTGGTAAAGAGATTTGCACTACAACTCATACCTCATTGCACCTTACCCTAAGTTGTACCTCATCCCATTTCTGCATTGTACTGTATATTGTATTGTAACTCAGTTACAAATTTTTTCTACTCTGTATTGTATATTATATATGTATATTGAACACTTTTGTTTACACTTGTTTACGTACTTTTGACTTTCTATTTTATACTTATCTATTTTTTATTTGATCTAGCACACTCGCAGGAGCAAAACAGGAAAAAGCATTTCATATAAAAGTATTCTGTATTTTTGTATGACAACCAGTGTTGGGCAAGTTACTTTAAAAAAGTAACTAGTTACAGTTACTAGTTACTTCTTCCAAAAAGTAACTAAATTACTTACTCAGTTACAAATTATAAAAGTAACTAGTTACTTCAGAAAGTAACTATTGTGTTACTTTCAATATTTTTTTTTTTACATAAACAATATACACAAATCTAAACTATTTTAATGTTGCTGTGGGACAAAGTGAGACTAGCCTCCAATCAAATGCCATGTATGTAGATATTATAATTACTATGTTTATATAGTGGATCATACAAATACAATAGATGTTTTGGAACTTTTGATATGTATTGCCCCTCAACAGGCCACAACTGGGCAACATTAAATTACACACAATTGTTAAGGGGATGCAGATCAGAGAAAGACTTTCGTCTTGTTTACATCAGGGTCCCCCATTTTCAATTCATGACATTTATGACATACACAACATACAGATATAAGAATCTAATCGAATCATTCTAAACCAGAGGTCTCAAACTCAATTTACCTGGGGGCCGCTGGAGGTAGAGTCTGGGTGAGGCTGGGCCGCATCAAATATTCCACAAAAAAAGGGTTTAAAGTATTCCAAAAAAAAGTACAACTGATCCAATCTTCTCACAAACAAACTCACTAAAACCTCACAAACACCAGCAACTGAGCATTCTCAGTGGTGTCAGTGGACTCATCCACAGCTATGGAAATGCATGTGCATTTTTTTAACAATAATTCTGCTTGCAGCTTGATATGATTTCATTCCATTTATTTTTGTGGTTCTTAGCACTGAATTAGGCTGCATCAAAATAACTGTTTTGTTTCATAGTGGCGTTTCAAATTGCTACCGTTTCTTGGTGCTGGGAGGATGCACGCTTATTTTTTAGTCCATGCACCATTGAATTGCAGCAATTTTCACTGTCGACTTTTCTTTTACTTTCTTTGAACATGCCACATTTTTCTACTAACTGCCTGCTTGCGAAACTAGGCTACTAGCTACATTTATCTCACGGGGATACAACTGGGAATGAGGTTACTAGCTACAGTACCTGCAGATTAGACTACCTGTCGATGCGCTGTCAACTCGCTCTGACTGGGACCCGCTGAACGACAACATGCATTCCGTGAAGACCCGCCCTACTCTGCTCTGATTCGCAGACTGTGGGTGGGGGGGGGGAGAAACGCTGACGGGACGCTGAATGTGATTGGACCAGAGTAGGCAGACACAGACAGTGGAGCAGTGCTTGCAGAGGAGATGAGTGGAGAATTTGCGCACTAAACAAGGAAGAACATTATTGCCCCTCAGACAACACAACAGGTTCATTCATAGTAACGCGCCGCATTTATTTGCAGTAACGTAACGGCGTTATTGAGATTGGAAGAGTAATCCGTTAGATTACTCGTTACTGAAAAAACTAATGCCGTTAGTAACGTCGTTACTTATAGCGCCGTTATTCCCATCACTGATGACAACTAATAAAGACACTTGAAACTTGAACTTGAATATTATACTCTTTTCTTTGCTGTAAAAGGTACTGAATGACAATAAAATTAATCTGAATCCATTTGTTAAATGAGTAGCCTAAATTAACGGAGGGTTATGTATATAACCTAGTTCTATGAGTTAAATGGTGTGCTCAGCACCTGTTCTGCACTGTACTTCACTTCGTGCACGTGCACTGAATAAAAAATTCCACCATGTACCTTTACATCCCAACATCCGTCTGACCACACCCCCTTCCGCTTACCTTCATAAGCAGGTGTGTGGTCACCTACTCGCCTCCTTCCCAAACTTTCACCACAAGGCGAGATCAAGGGCCGCAGCGGCGTCCAGGTGCTGAGCGCACCATTTAACTCATAGAACTAGGTTATATACATAACCCTCCGTTCTATGACGTTAATGGATTGCTCAGCACCTGTTCTGCAACAGGGGCTGAGCGGGAGCCATAGCCCGACCAATGTACCCCGCTGAGGCCCCCCACAACCATCAGACCGGGGAGGACCGAGCCCCCCCAACCCTCCCTAATGGAGGATACCCCCCCTATTGGAGGTTCACGGGAGGGCGACGGATCCAACCGTGCGAAGAGCCACTCAAGCAACCCAACGCACAGGGTGAGCAGACCGTGGCTTGACCCCATGACTACACACACGCACAACCCGCATGCCACCCGGGAACGAACGAGGGAACAACCTCGTTACTGCCCCCAAAATCACGGGGTCAAGAGCCAACCCAACCCCGTGGCAAGGCCGTAGCAGCGGAGCACGAAGGAAGACCCAGACCCACTGAAGGGACTGGATCCCCTGGAAAAGGGGGCCCGGAAAGGTCAATGACGCCAGGCATCAAGACCCCACCAGGTGGTCACTTAGTGACACCGCCCCCCACATCGCCTGCGTATTCGGATAAGGCCCCTCCAAGAGCGGGCCCTTTCCCCCCAATAGCACACCGCCTGGCATACTGACCCTGCAGAACAGGCAGTCAGCATGGCCGTAAGCACTCAAAAGGTTAACCAACGGAAGCAGGCAGCGTACCGGGGAAACCAGGCAACAGGCTGTAACCTGAGCCTGGAGCACTGCGGACGAGACAGGCGCCAAAGGAGTCAGCTGGAACAGCCCTCCCGGCAGAAGGGGCGGACGCTGGCGTTGTTGATCACCATGACGAAGCCTCCATTAAAAAAAACCCACCCAGAGGGGTCGAGGCAGAGAAGGCTGATATGATTGGCAGACGTCATGAACGTGCAGGGGCACACTCAACCGGGTAACCCGGGAGTTGACTCTGCTCCAACACACCAGGGAATCAACCACCCGCTCGGTACAGACGGTGGTTGTTCCTATAACCCCTCAAGAAAAAACTCCAAAACACACCTGCGGGTATACACTGGCTATACCGCAGTACAAGTGTTTCAGTTTTCAAACAAGGGTTATCCCAGGCCTACGGTATCAACGAAACTTTACTTCAGACCGGGCCCGGCGGCACGGGAAGCACAGGATTACCAGAGGAGGTCCAAGACCACCCCAACAGCCCTCTCTTCGCCACGCGTGAGAGAGGAGCGAAAAGAATGGAGAACCAGCCCTAAGCACACCGCACTTGGTATTCCCAGGCGGTCTCCCAACCGAGTACTAACCAGGACCGAACCTGCTTTAGCTACCGAGATCGGACGAGATCGGGCGTGTACAGGTTGGTATGGCCGTAAGCCATTACGATAGTGCAGAGTACAACATGTACCCAACAAAGGGTCTCCATAACGCCTAATCCTGTGACACCCGGACCGACCCGGCATTTTTCCCCCCGAAAAAAGCACAAGTCCCTCAGGGTACCAGAACAGCAGATCTGCATCCCCGGCGGACAACGGGTTAACTGACCTGGACCAGCGTGACCAGACCAGTCCCGTGTCCTAACCACGCCGACATGCCCACTCCAGAAGAGGGGGTAGGTATGCGTGTCGATCTAAAACATGAAAAGAGGGCGCCACCCAGACGGTCCCCATTTAGACCGTGCTCAGTGGCCCACCCCAAGGGCGTGAGACCCCTCTACCTATGTTTTGATCTATTCCGTTAACATCCCCCAGATATGAACGAGAATTCATTGAGACAACCTAGTAAACTGGCGCTCAGAAGAGACAAAACTCCATCCCAGTTGCCCTATAAAAAACGCTGTTTTAACAAGCAACCAAGGCGCACTTAGCCCCTGTGTGATTCTTTAACAGAAACACACCGAGCCAGCACTATGTATGCGTCGAGACCCAAACACATCAATGGATAGTCTAGCAAGACACCAAACATTGTTCCTCCAAGTCGCCTGGGAGAACGACACGGAGCCGCCGTGCTTCATGTACCTTCCTCTTTTTATTCAAAAAAGAAAGAACACAGACTGACATGAATCCCTCGTGACGCAGCTGAGGGTAATTTTTTTTTACATTTTTACATCCCACCACCCTCCCATAGGGAGGAGACGGAAATCCCCAGAGAGACTTCCCACGCGAGCTGTATAGATTGAAAAGAATATATTGCAACATTGAGCTATGTAAAATTTGGGTTAGGGCTCTCTGAGGTGGAGGCACTGAACCAATACACACTCAATAATCGAATTGAATCGAATACACACACAATAGAGCAGGACTCCTTTTTGAAGTTCTACTCACCTTGACAATCTGAGGAGGAGGCTCTGAACTCTGAGGAGGCTCCCTCACAGGGAAGGAGAGTCCTAACTCACAGAAGGCCCGAGTAGGAGCTTCGTGAGGAGGAGCCCTGACCACTCCCTGAAACAGATCCATCATATGGACCTGAACAACTCACGGAAGTCTTACCAACAGAGACGCGCACAGTGACGTACTCTATGGCGGGGGAATTTCTGCGGTGCACACGCCCAATTTTCCAGGGCGTGGGACCAGGAAACTCCCTCCCCCCCTCGTACCCTGTAACGTGCCGAACAGCAATGTGACAGGAACCTTGAAGGACAGGAGGTTTTAACCCCTGCCCATCAAAAGGGAAGGAAAGGATTACCAGTTCACCCCTTTACGACCCCACACCCATGATACGATGTAATGACAAAAAAGAGCATGACACAGTCATAGTCAGCTACATGAAGTGTCTAACAGCTTCACACAGCTCATGTGCTAACCTGCTATCTGATTTTTACTAAGGAAAAAACACGGAATAGAGAGGGCCCCCTTAAGAGCCCCGGTACCAGACTTACACATGTGCTTCTGTGGCCAACCTAACCCAGTTGTAGATCACAAGACACATACAACCCTTTATCACAACAAAAAATGGCAAGTACACTCCTGCTACAGAGGAACGCCATTTTTCATAACGAGAGAATACAGAATCCTCGATTAGTATCGGCCACATGCCTTGCTAAGCACACACGAAAAGCGACCAAACAATCTTTTCTTTAGGAAAATATAGTTTCTCAAGCGGTTAGCACAACCCCAGCAACTAAGCTAAGGGTTACATCGTATCCCCACAAACACAGTGACACAATATATTGTAAACAACATGTCTGAGAGGAGGGTGGGGAAGCCCCAGGGAACCGGGGGGATCACCCCTCCTACCTTACCCTTGATACGGCCCAGTTGAACAGGTAACCCTGTTAATATGTGAACACACTGTTCATTGTCATTACAGGCTGAGAAAAGAATTCATTCTTCACTCATATGTCACTAAGCATAGCTTTATAGGTTAAATAACCCCCTTAGTTGTGAGTACACGGTACATGAACACACATGATGTTCTCAACACAACTAACCAGATCATTTTTAACAACAACCCGATTTGTATGGAGAAGAAGCTATATCAGTGACGAGACAATTCACACACAACACGCGTCGTATCCTCAATGTATTGCAGCAACACCCGTTTTGGAAAACATCGTTATTACAAAACATTTAGAAGGGAAGGAAGAAGACGTGTTTAAGGTCTGGTCGGGACCTTCCTACCGTGAGCGCAGGCCAAGCGAACTGCAGTCTGGCTAACGGGGCACCGACGTTAAACACAGCATTCCTGTGTTGACGACAAGGGCAGCGTCGCTGCGCCACCCAGCCGCTACGGTTCTCCATGTTGACGCAATTCCTCGCCGGCCGGGCTCCCGGTAGGTTCGACTAACATCCTCTGTCAAAGATGACGTCGTAGTCAGAGTGTTTAAGGCATGTTATAGTCACAGAAAACGTTCAACAGTGTAGCATTAAGCTAACAGCCATTCGGCTGATAGCAACAAGCTAACGTATACCAGCCTGGTAAACACAGCAAACTAACGCCGCAGCTAACAGCTGCGCAGCTAACAGCTGACTGGCTAAAACAGTAGTCCACAACTAGCACGCAAGCTTAAGCAGCTATCACCTGAACTGTATACAATGACATAACAAGCCACACTTCAGACAGGCCGCCGTCTGAAACCCTCCTCATCCTTTAAGAGAGAAGAGAAAAAGAGATGTCAACACAGTTTACAACGGTGATTTTACCAGACATCCGGCGGAGCCAGCACAAGTCCCATCTGGGCTGCAGCCGACTTGAACATGGATCTTCCGATAACGAACATCCATGCCCACATTTCCTCGTTAGGGTATACTCTCATTTGTATATGAAATATGGGGCCTACACAGTGAGAGAGAAGCATCCGCTCGTCCAGAGAATCCTGGGATCACCAGTTCCTGGGCGCGGCCCACTAGTTGACTATAATGGGCTTCAGACCAAGATCCTCCGCCGTCGCCTAAGAGGCTGAACAGAGGACCCTAATCTGGGGCCGGCTTTTGTAAAAATTGTCAGCTAGCCCCCATAGCACTAACAGACAAGTGGTGCTCGCAAGCAAACATTACTCACCCAGGCTTGAAAACCAATCAGTCCCTCACAACAGACTTCCACAGTCCAGCTGCATAGCAGGAGGGTCAAACCCATCCAGCCGCAGCAAAGGAGGACTGCAGTTTGGGGAGTATATTAGCGACGCGAGCCCCTAATACGAAAAAAAACGGTGGAGGTTTAGAATGATCATCATCTTCCAGACACTCCAGTAACGAAGACAATATCGCCGTATTTTCTCGAAAATAGTGAGAGAGAAAATAAAGATATGATGTCAACGTATCTCTTGTTTTCCAACTTTCTTCTACTAACAACCTCGTCAAGTGGGGATCTACCGAAGGCACTTCCTTGTGGTGAAAGTGAAGAAGGAGGCGAGTAGGTGACCACACACCTGCTTATGAAGGTAAGCAGAAGGGGGTGTGGTCAGACGGATGTTGGGATGTAAAGGTACATGGTGGAATTTTTTATTCAGTGCACGAAGTGAAGTACAGTGCAGAACAGGTGCTGAGCAATCCATTAACGTCATAGAACAAGTATTATATCAAATCAAACCCCTGGAGAAACCGTTTTTAGATGCAAAGAGCCTAACTCCACCCTTATGCCTAGGCAAGAGATTAACTCGTAAGTAAGCCATGGGAGTCCGGTCTTCTCTCTTGTGCAATTCTGATATTGAATCTCGGGGCACTCGATCTTTGGGTGGCGTTGTATAATAATAACATCAAATAAGTGCTGGTTTATGATAACCTGTCTAGTATTATTGCCACAGCTTGTTTTACAGAGCTCGCCTCTGCATATTGGGCATTGGCATGAATACAAATGCTGAGAGAGAGATGTGGCGCATTAACTCGCTTGTCACTGTGTCTGCGATATTAATGCGTTTTCTTCAGCCCTGATAAAGACTCCCCCCCCCACCCCCCCCCCCCCAGTCGAACTCACTTTAATGTGCTTGAGTGCAGTTGTCACATCGCAGTAAACAATGCCACGCTAAGGCGCCCAGTGCGCTATTGATACAGATAATACATAACAACCCTCCCTGGCAGCTTTACAAGAGAGACCATGTTCCAGGCCAATGGCGGCAAATACTGAGGTGTTGGTCTTTTTCTTTCTCCCTGGTGAACTTGGCCTATCAGCAATACTGGACCTTGTCATAATCTTCCACATAAAAGGTTGTTTATAAGCATAACTCTTACCTTAACCCTAACATATTATGTCCTTTACCCTGTTATGTCCTTTTCCAAAGCTCACACTATAATCAGATGTGTCTTCATTTTGTTCTACTGAGGAAACGTTTCCAAACCGTACATCATATGAAACATTATAGTGTCTTTCACTTTGTGTTATCTACGTTGCCCAGGTACATGGTTGGGGTTAAATGGGATGTGTGGTGTGGTACTGTGGTTGCACTGAAGACTCCAGTTACATGGTTGGGGGTAACTGGGATGTGTGGTGTGGTTGCACTGAAGACTCCAGTTACATGGTTGGTTGGTGGTAACTGGGATGTGTGGTGTGGTTGTGCTGAAGACTCCAGTTACATGGTTGGTTGGGGGTAACTGGGATGTGTGGTGTGGTTGCACTGAAGACTCCAGTTACATGGTTGGTTGGGGGTAACTGGGATGTGTGGTGTGGTTGCACTGAAGACTCCAGGTACATGGTTGGGGGTAACTGAGATGTGTGGTGTGGTTGCACTGAAGACTCAAGTTACAATAGTTGTTGATGAATAGGGGAACATGCATCAAGAGTTCTCTAGTTTAAATAGACACAGAGGAGAGCTTGTCATTAGACATTGAATGCAAGATGCAACTCAGCATTTTTGCGTTTTTATTGGAGTAAACCTTGAAGCCCTCCCTCCCGCCTGATTGCTTTTACCAAACGCTTCGTTTTTCCGCGTTCCTGTTTTGTGCTCCGATTGGCCACTGACGTTTCTGGTCATGTGACATGTGCGCCCAATCGTGTGACGGCAAGTACTTTGGACGGTTAAGCTTAGGCGCTCTTTCGAAGTTGGTTAAGGTTGGAGTTTGTATTAGAGCATGGCGATAGAACGCCAGCCCTGATTCCAAACTCTAACCTTAACCAACTGCGAAAGAGTCGCCTAAGCTTAACCAGTGATAAACTAGGCATTAGGTCGTTTGCAGGCTGTTTGACGCGGAAATGGGCTAAGACACTGCTCGTCATGCGATTGGGCGCACATGTCACATGACCAGAAACGTGCGTGGCCAATCAGAGCGCAAAACGGGAACGCGGAAACACAAACCGCTTGGTAAAAGCATAGACGCCTCCCTCCCATCCTGCACTTTAGGAGTGGGGAAATAAATCGATAAAACAATATATCGTGATATTTTGCATGCCGATATTATATCGATACAGTATCAATATCTTTTGTATTTATTTATTCATTAATACATTTTTTGCTTGACAATCCCATTTTACTGCAATACAATTATTGGAATGACTGAAAACCACATCTTATTAGATAAAACGGATATATTTTTATTGCGGATGTTAACAAAGTGTTTCATTGGGGACATAAATTAATAAATTGCAATTAGTTATAAATGATAATATCGTGGCTCTAGTATGGTGATAACATGGTACCGTGGAGCCTCTTGGTGACTCTCACCCCCACTTACTCCTCTTCCCTCCTCGCTCCTCTCGTCCTCGCTCTCAGTCCTCTCGTACTGTTTTCCTAATAGAGTACCAGGCTATATGGAACAGTAATGGCAGTATGTTCATGTCAGGATGGATGGTTCTGCTAGAATGGATTTTCTGCTTGGATGCTGTAGTGCTTCCCCCTCCAGCACATAGTAACTGATGTCGTACAAGACCCTGTGGTGAGGTTTGGAGAGGAGATTGCTGTGTTTAATAGGACGTAGAATATACAGGGGCCAGGAAAACCTTCTATTTGTTTGAGGAAGCTGTTGGGGAGAGAGAGATATGCAGGTTGACTCCACCTGCTCTGTGCTTGGCCTTTTAATTCATTTTATTACATCAGGCTGACTGGGCTCGGAGGCAGAACATGGCGCTGCAGGTCTGTGGTTCTGTCCTCTTGTTGGCCCGTTCTCTTCCCGGTCTGATACAGTATTAAGCAGATTCTCTAGCTAGATGGAACGTGAAGGAAAAAGTACAAAGAAATAAATAAAAGACGGACAGAAAGAAAAAACAAACAAAGACAACAACTTGGTCTTAAATTGAACCTTTTATTAACTCAATCAGTGCCACCCACGTAATATTACGTGATTGCCCGCCAACCGCTGGGTGCCAGACCACGTAATATTACATGTTTGGTTCATTTAAAAAAAATTTCGATTTTAATATCCTATTTAACACTTTGAATGCCACGAGGTGGCGCCAGAGCAGGGCTGTACGCTAAGCTTTTTCACTAGGGGCACACTTGCCCCTAAATGAGAAATTTAGGGGCAAAGAATATTTTTTAGGGGCACATTTTTAAATAACAATTTTACCATTATAGTAGGGCTGGGCGATATGGCCTCTAAATGATATCGCAATATTTTGACATTTCCTCTAAAGCACTTAAAAATGCTTGATTTAACCCTTTGATGCATACAGTCACGCCAATATGATGATTATAATAAGTCCCTGCAACATATGTTTGCATTATTAAACCATGAAGATGCTCTAAAAAATAATTTAATGAAAATGTACTAAGAGTAGTCTACTGACACACTAATAAAAAAAATTATTTACATCTAAGACAATTTATATAAAAACTCTTGGGTGCCTTTTACACAGTACTGTGTTTTCTATCCACTTTAGCCAAACACGCACATATATATATATATATATATATATATATATATATATATATATATATATATATATATATATATATATATATATATATATATATATATATACTAGAGGTGGGCATAGATTAATGTTTTTAATCTAGATTAATCTATCTGCAATCCTGGATTTAATCTAGATTAATCTAGATTAAAATGGCTAAAAAAAAAAAAAAAAAACCTGCCGAAGGCATTCAAAATATGTGTGTTCTACCCAAATAATGACCAGAAGTAAGTCCTTACTTTTTCTTTCCTCCTTATGTTTCTCAGGCCAGGTGGCCCATTACACCATGAGCCCATCTCCTGTTTCCAAAATGCATTACAGACTGTTTGAAAAAGCTGTTTTGCTATGATAATTGGTAATGAAATATCAAAATAATGTTCAATAAGATGTACTTGTGTTTAATAAGTTGTTTTATTCAGGAGTTAACACAAATAAATAATATTACCAGTACAGTACAGTATCTAGCACTCTCAGGAGCAAAACAGAAAGAATCATTCAACTGCTCCAGTGGAGTTGCTCAGTGGCCAATGGTGTCAACTGTGGTTGTACTGGGCAGCTCCCAGGTGTGAATGGAACTGTGTGAATGTGAAGCAGGGCGTTCCTGAAAAAGAGCATCTGTGCTCAGCGAACCTACCCTGGGTAAATAAAGGTAACATTTTTTTTTTTTTTTAGATTAATGCGTTAATTATATTATCGCGCGATACTAGTATAGCGTTAACGCAGCACGTTAACGCCGTTAACGGCCCAGCTCTAATATATACACACACACTACTGTGAGAAAATAATAATCACACAGACTTAATGATTTTAGAATATTTCAGATAATGAAATTAAATGTTTATATCATCAACTATCCAGTTAGTATTTATACTGTGTGTAACATTTGGCTACTTTAAATCATTGAATGTAGAGAGAGAGCGAGCGAGAGAGAGAGAGAGAGAGAGAGAGAGAGGGGGCGAGAATGAACAAGAGAGCCAGCCCCCCCCTTCGGGTTTTGTTCTAGGTTCGCGTTTTGATCGTCTAAGCTGCCGTAGGTGATGACGTCACACTCGAATGTAAACAGGAAGAGATGGAGATGGAGACACACGGAGATGGAAATTGAATGATATACAGAAATGAATAACCAATAAATATGAAGTTATGTTTAAACTTCTGTTGTCAAGCGTTGTCAATATAACCCACCCCCTTTCCTCACGAATGGAACTAGTCTTGTGGAGTCCGCTTTGACCGTTTTCCAGGGTTAGCAGAGATCGCTAGTTAGCTTAGCATAATCCTAATGGATACCTTGGTTAGCAGCTACCGTTAGCTCATTGCTCGTGTCAATTAAATTGCATGTTATTAAAGGTCCGCGCTGGTCTGTCTAATGAAATTACAACCGCAACATTATATTGCACTGTACAGCCCTGGTTGTAGGCTAATGTTTTACTATATATTTACTATATATAACAATCAAGTGTCGTCCTTTCTTCCTTCCGAGAGAGTTAACGGCGATCATCCTTGTAGGAGTGTACATTCCACCGCAAGCCAGCGATAGTGTCGCGCTCTCCAGACTTCACGATGAGGTAAACAAACTCCAAGCCGCGAACGTTAACGCGGCCATTGTGGTAGTGGGTGATTTCAATAGCGCCAATCTGAGAAAGGTTTTGCCTGACTTCTATCAGCATGTGACTTGTAACACCAGAGGCGGTAACATTTTAGATCACTGTTACTCGCAATTCAAGGGTGGCTACAAGGCTCATTCTGCTAGTGGCTTTGGTAAGTCTGATCACGCGGCCATTTTCCTTTCACCAAAGTACAAACAGAGAATCAAGAGCACTCCTGTAGTCTCGCGAGAGGTGCAGAAATGGGATGTGACGTCAGAGGAGACGCTCCAGGCTGCGTTTGAGTGCACAGACTGGAGCGTGTTCCGCGACACAGATAACATTAATGTCTACACGGAGACAGTGCTGGACTATGTTCGTACTTTGGTGGAAGAAACAATCCCCACTACCACAATTAGAGTTTACCCAAATCAAAAACCCTGGGTAGACAAATCCGTCCGTGAAGCTCTGAAAGCGCGCACCAAAGCATACAACGACGGCCTGGTGGCAGGCAACATGAATGACCACAAGGTGGCGCGATACAACGTAAGGAGGACAGTGACAGAGGCCAAACGGCGCTACAGAGATAAAATTGAACTCCAGTTTGAACAGGCTGACTCCAGAGCTATGTGGCAGGGGCTCAAAACGATGACAGACTACAAAGGCACCTCCCTCAAACTGAACAGTGACATCTCCTTAGCAAATGACCTCAATACCTTCTATGCGAGGTTTGATGCTGGTAATAACAACACCAGCCCACAAGCCACGGCAATGGGGGGGGGGGGTCTGCTGCTGATGGAGACTCAGTGTTCAGGGTAACAGAGCATGAGGTGAGGCGGACCTTTAAAAAAAGTGAATATCAGGAAGGCAGCAGGACCGGACGGCATCCCCGGCCGCGTCCTAAAAGTCTGTGCCGACCAACTGGTCCCGGTATTCACTGACATATTTAACCTGTCCTTAGAACAGGCTGTCATCCCCACCTGCCTGAAGAAGTCCACTATTATCCCTGTACCCAAAAAACCCAAGCCTGCTTGCCTCAACGACTACCGCCCTGTAGCTCTCACCTCCATAGCCATGAAGTGCTTTGAGAAGCTAGTAAAGGGCTACATCTGCTCCTCCCTCCCCATCAACATGGACCCCCTGCAATTTGCATACCGCCCCAACAGGTCCACGGAGGACGCCATAGCCCATGTGCTGCACACAGCAGCATCACACCTGGACAAGAGGAAGGGGAACTATGTGAGAATGCTATTCATCGACTACAGCTCGGCATTCAATACCATAGTCCCCTCCAAACTCATAGCCAAGCTCAGGGCTTGAACTATGACCTCTGCCAGTGGGTCTTGGACTTCCTGACGGGCAGACCCCAGGTGGTGAGAGCAGGCAACTGCACCTCCTCATCCATCACCCTCAACATAGGGGCCCCCCAGGGCTGTGTTCTGAGTCCCCTCCTCTACTCCCTGTACACACACGACTGTGTGGCTCAGCGGAGTAGCAACACAATCATCAAATTTGCCGACGACACAGTGGTGGTGGGCCTGATCTCTGCCAACGACGAGAGGGCCTACCTGGAAGAGGTCAAGGTGTTGGCGGGATGGTGCCAGGAAAACAGCCTCTCCCTGAACGTCAGCAAAACAAAGGAGAATATTGTGGACTTCAGGAGGTCGGGGGTCAAGGACTACAGCCCCCTCAGCATCGACGGGGCACCGGTTGAGAGAGTCAACAGCTTTAAGTACCTCGGAGCCTACATATCCGAGGACTTGACATGGACCACACACATTGACAGTGTTGTGAAGAAGGCACGACAACGCCTCTACTTCCTCAGGCGCCTAAGGAAGTTCCAAGTCAGTCAGAAGATCCTTAAGAACTTCTACTCATGTACAATAGAGAGCATCCTGACTGGCAACATCACCTCCTGGTTTGGGAATAGCACTGCACAAGACCGAAGCAGACTACAAAGAGTGACACGTTCAGCCGAACGCACAATCGGAGGGGGGCTCCCCACCCTCCAGAACATTTACAACAAGCGGTGCAGGTGGAAGGCTAAGAGAATTATTAAGGACTCGAGCCACCCGAACAACTGCCTCTTTGAACTGCTGCGGTCAGGCAAGCGATACCGGAGTCTCAAGGCGAGCACAGAAAGACTCAGAAGAAGCTTCTATCCCCAGGCCATCAGGCTGCTTAACGAACAATGAACACCACACAACAACAACCATCAAACGCACATAGCACACACATCCACACGCACACACTCACTTTAAACAAACACACTGTAGCACCCACTCCCCACACTTTATAGCACACACTCACTTTAAACAAACACACTGTAGCACCCACTCCCCACACTTTATATTTATTGATGAAGGATTGCACTACAACTCGTACACCTTACTGTAAATTGTACCTAAATTGTACCTCATCCCATTTCTGCATTTCTGCTTTGCACTATATAATATTGTACATTAGTACACTGCATAGTATTGTATATTATATGATAACTCAGTTACGTCTATTCTGCATCGAACATTGTACATATGTCTATACTGAACACTGTGACCTCATTTTCTACTTCTAATTTACATGCTATACTATGTTATTTGATACTAACTTGTCTAGCACAGTCTCTGGAGCGTAACAGTAAGAAGCATTTTGTATGAAAGTATTCTGTACTTCTGTATGACAACTATTAAAGAAACTTGAAACTTGAACTTGAAACTACTACAATTTGTATGGATTAATTTAGGAGTGAAATGCGAATGAAGGGTTGAAATCACCACTCGCAAGCTTGCCCCCAGATATTATTTTAAACTCTCACGGACCAAATTAGGGGGCAATTTGCGACCATATCATCGCAGTGTACAGCCCTGCAGAGGTATCGCTTCAATGCCACCATCGGCGCCAATGTTACGCTTAATATCACCTAATCTATGTTTTAAATTATGGCTATGTGTCTAATCTGCCCGTCGCTTATCAAAGAATCCTTTTCCAGTCAGTGCTGTCAAGGCAGATTGGTTTTTTATCGCTTCATTTCCGTTTGAGAGCATTTTGAAAAGCACTCGTTTTGAGGTAAAAAACAGTTCATTCTAGACCATTTTATGATAATCGTCTTTTACTGGAATATTCCAGAACGTTGATAATTCGTCTGCCTATTTATGAATCGTTTTCAAATAAACGCTAGATGATCAATATTATACGTGCACGCAAGCACATTCGAGCCGCGCACGGATAATCACCGTGTTCATTTCCTCTTGGACTTTTACAGTGAAACCGAAAGAGCCCATTTCACAAAATAGCCTATATCTTCATCAAAATTAGTCTGATTATCCTAACACTGATAACATAGATTCCTTACCTGACATCAGATGGTATCCAACTGGTATATTCCAATTCCTGATCACCATTCTAAAAAATCGATAAGTATATGGATCCAACGTGTGTACAGCACAGTACATGATTCCGCGGGGCTGAGAGGCTCCAGAATGAACTGTGGTAACTAGGGATGGGTACTGTACCTTTCACATTTGAACCGATACCGGTACCGGTACCTGTGAATCGCTACCGGTACCCAACGGTACCTTTTTTCGGTACTTTAGTCTCAAGAAATTTCAAATAACTACAATTTCGACAGTTTTCGGCTTGTCATTGCTCCGACTGCTTTGTTGTTGAATCAAGTCAAATCCTAGGTAAGCATATATTGTGCGTGTGAACGTTGACATGAAGAAAAAAAAAGTAAAAAAAAAAAGAAAAAGTAAAAAAAAAAATCGGTATCTCACTTGATTCGATACTCGGTAGTACCGACGTGTTTCGGTTCGGTACCTCAAAGGTACCGAATTCGGTACCCATCCCTAGTGGTAACCCCGGCTGCATCAGTGGACTGGAAAATGTGGAGTACAGGATTTTTTTCCCCATCCATTTTCATTGAGTCCATTCCAAAATCCCTTATGTCATCTGGGAGACGATAGGGGGCGCTTTTTTCCACATCTGATCGCCGGCGGTGCTCGGGTATACTCGGGTAGGCTCGCGTGATGCAATATGATTTCAGATCGCAAAAAAAATAAAAATAATTCAGAGAAATCTCGTGAGTGGCTTTCAACATAACTATTGGAAACCCGAGATATCTCGTGTGTGGCAGTGAAAGTGTTAATGCCAGGGACCCGTATGTGGACGCTGAGGGTGCAGTACCGGCCAGATTCTCCCAGGTGGCGGTATCGAGCTGCAGTAAACCCTGTTCCAGACCCTTGTGTTACACTGTAAGGTCTCCGGGCACAGATTTTTACCAGACGGCAAGGCTATAGGTTCAATCGGTCGCATCCAAATGTCTACGGGACATCCGATGCATATGCTGTGATTGATTATGCCGTGGCCCTAATCGACATTGGATGTACCAGATGGCAATTTCAAACAATTGGAATATTATTTTTGGAATACTCCTGGCCACAGGTAAGGACTATCTGACGTAAATTCTGGCTTGATTGTGCAATGTTTTCATACCGATCCAGCTGATTAGCGTTTTAGCATTCAATACTAATGTCGTTACTGGTAATCAATAATCAGAAACTACTTCCTCTGCCCCCCCCCTTTCATGCATTCATGGTGGAACATAATACCGATCAAATGCATTAGAATTTTTAACTCTAGCTTGTGTAGGGCCGAAACGCCAATCGATTTAACGCTATTAGCTTAGCGCCTTATAACTAGCCTTGCAGGAATGATCCCAGACTATTCCGATATAAAACGGGAACGTATTGATGACATTTGTTTTTCTTTATGGCATATTGAAGGGAAGGTTCATACTGTCAATTGACAATGACATTGGATACATAGCTATAATATAGAATATAGTTATAGCTCTACAAACAAGGTGACACACTCCTATCTTTTAAAGCGTGGCATTGCTATGACGGGCCCGTCTAATAGCTGGCACTGATTGAGTTAAGGTAATGTATGTATCCACCAAAATCCTCAATAAACTACAATACGTCCAAAACTCTGCTGCTCGCATGCTCACCTCCACTCGCCACTCCAACCACATCACTCCCATCCTCCACGATCTCCACTGGCTCCCCATCATGTACAGGATTCAGTTCAAAATGATACTCATCACCTTCAAAGCCCTCAACAACCTGGCCCCCTCCTACCTCTCTGACCTTCTCCACTACACGCCTACCCGCTGCCTCAGGTCCGCAGATGCTAACCTCCTCCAACCCATCAGGACTAATCTCCGGACCTGGGGCGACAGGGCCTTTGCTACAGCTGCCCCCACCCTCTGGAACACCCTTTCCAACCATATCCGTCATGCAGACACTGTCTCATCATTTAAAAAAGCCCTCAAAACCCACCTTTTTACCCTTGCCCTCAAGCCTTGAATTCCTTCCTCTCACCTTTTTATATAATTTAAAAAATATATATTTTCTCTACTAAAACTATTGTTTGTTTTGTTCTGTAAAGTCTCTTTGAGCATTCGGAAAAGCGCTATACAAATTTGATGTATTATTATTATTAATTATTATTAATCCCCCTGGGGAAGTTCGTCCTCTGTATTTGACCCGTCCTATTATTTAGGAGCAGTGAGCAGTGAGCAGTGAGCAGTGAGCAGTGAGCAGTGTGGTACCCTGGGACCAACTCCAGCTGCAATGTCAGTACCTCGGTCAAGGGCAACGGCAGGATATACCTAGCATGCGCGTCTTTTGGTGTGGGAGGAAACCGGAGTACCCGGAGGAAAGCCACTCAACCACGGGAAGAACATGCAAACTTGCAAAACATGCAAACACGGAAAAGCCCCCTGGGGTTTGAACCCACGACCTGGCTTCTTGTTGTTAGTGCTAACCACTGTGCCACCGTGCCGCCCGAGGTCCACACATCTTCTCTGATGGATGAAGTCTAGGCTCAGGCTAGCAGGCTACATCAGCTGCATAGTGTTGTAATAATAATAATAATAATAATAATAATAATAAACTTTATTTGTATAGCACCTTTCATACAGAAACTGTAGCTCAAAGTGCTTCACAACAGAAAAAAGACAGGCATAAAATGAACACAAAGTGCAGACATAAAATATCACAGTTTTTCACATTAGGATCTAACATCCCAACAGGCCACCTTGTTTATAGTTTGATTCAGTTTTAAATAGACAATAATAAAAAGAGTAAGATGAAATAGAGTAAAATAGTGCAATAATGCAGTGCAATAAAATTGTAGAATAGAACAGATATATATATTTTTTACAGTGCAATAAAATAGTTCTGGATTACTGTTCAACAGTTCAAAGTCGTCTTTACCTTCTCTGTTTGGTATCCACAGTTTAAAACTTGACAGTCTTCCCTCCTGTTTTATACCCACTTTGACCCTTCGAACCTCCCACTCAGGGCAAACCTCCCTCTCAAGGCGCAGTTCCCTCTCTCAGGGTGCAGGGCCTGGGTCCTACACAGTTTTAAAGCCTGACAGTCTCTTGTTTGATACCCACACAGTTTAATACCTGACAGTTTTGAACCTGTAATAAAAAGTAATAGACAGAGTAAAATAATACAGTGCAATAAAATAGTAGAATAGAATAGATAGTAAAATTATGCAATAGAATGGACAGAGTAAAATAGTGCTACAGTACAATCAACGATAGGTTATAACTATAACCAAGTTCTGTGAGTAATGGTGACGCTCAGCGTCACGACTGCACTATACTTCACTCGTGCACGCGCACTGAATACAAAATTCCACAATGTACCTTTACATCCCAACATTCGTCTGGCCACACCCCTCTCAGCTTACCTTCATAAGCAGGTGTGTGGTCACCTAGGGCTGGGCGATAAAACGATAACGATAACTATCGCGATAAATTATTTCCTCGAAATAAACATGAAACGTGGTCGCAAAGTTTCGATATATCGATTTTCCAAGCTTGGATATGAACACACGCACTAACAACCAATCAGTGAAGGAGATGGCCGACAGTGAAGGAGACCCGCGGTGCACCTCTGGGTAGAGAGATAGGACTCTAGTAGTAAACAAGGCTGGCTAGGATAACTAGCTTGCACGGCACTATTTTATATATTTACGTGCCGAGTATGTGTGTGGAGTGAATTCTGAGGCCACGTTTATAGTAGTGTGGGGTATACAGTGGACGTCGTTTTAATATATTGGGGCGGAAGAGAGTGTTTTAGTGTAATATTTAGTACATTGTCATGGAATACACCGCTTAGAAACAAGAGGCTGGCTAGGATAACTAGCTTGCACGGCACTATTTTATATATTTACGTGCCGAGTATGTGTGTGGAGTGAATTCTGAGGCCACGTTTATAGTAGTGTGGGGTATACAGTGGACGTCGTTTCAATATATTGGGGCGGAAGAGAGTATTTTAGGGTAATATTTATTAAATTGTCATGAGATACTCCGCTTGTCGGCTAACTGCTAACGTGCGCGGACTGATGACGACATCAACTCGACTCGAGACATTCGCTTAGAAACAACAGGCTGGCTAGGATAACTAGCTTGCACGGCGCGGTTTTATATATTTACGTGCCGAGTATGTGTGTGGCGTGAATTCTGAGGCCACGTTTATAGTAGTGTGGGGTATACAGTGGACGTCGTTTCAATATATTGTGGCGGAAGAGAGTATTTTAGTGTCATATTTATTAAATTGTCATGAGATACTCCGCTTGTCGGCTAACTGCTAACGCGCGCGGACTGATGACGACATCAACTCGACTCGAGACATTCGCAGCAGCATAAGAAGTTAATTAAACTTGACAGACATTATATCGACGATAATTATCGATATCGAATTATATTAAAATAATTGTATAATTGTATCGCGATAACGTTTTTGGTCATATCGCCCAGCCCTATGGTCACCTACTCGCCTCCTTCCCAAGCTTTCACCACAAGGTGAGATCAAGGGCCACAGCGGCGCCTGACGCTGAGCGTCACCATTACTCACAGAACTCGGATATAGTTATAACCTATCGTTCTGTTTCGTAATGGATCTCGCTCAGCGTCACGACTGCACAAGGGAGGCTGAGCGAGAGCCATAGCCCGACAAATGTACCCCGCTGAGGCCCCCCACAACCATCAGATCGGGGAGGACCGAGCCCCCCCGACCCTCCCTAATGGAGGATACCCTCCCTATTGGAGGCTTACGGGAGGGAGACGGATCCGACCGTGCGAAGAGGCACTCAAGCAACTCAACGCACAGGGTGAGCAGACCGTGGCTTGACCCCACGACTACACACACGCACAACCCGCATGCCACCCGGGAACGAACGGAAGGAACAACCTCGTTACTGCCCCCAGAATTACGGGGTCAAGAGCAAACCCAACCCCGTGGCAAGGCCGTAGCAGCGGAGCGCGAAGGAAGACCCAGACCCACTGAAGGGACTGGATCCCCTGGAAAACGGGGGCCCGGAGAGGTCAATGACGCCAGGCATCAAGACCCCACCAGGTGGTCACTTAGTGACACCGCCCCCCACATCGCCAGCGTATTCGGATAAGGCCCCTCCAAGAGCGGGCCCTTTCCCCCCAATAGCACACCGCCTGGCACACTGACCCTGCAGAACAGGCAGTCAGCATGGCCGTAAGCACACAAAAAAGGTTAACCAACGGAAGCAGGCAGCGCACCGGGGAAACCAGGCAACAGGCTGTAACCTGAGCCTGGAGCACTGCGGACGAGACAGGCGCCAAAGGAGTCAGCTGAAAACAGCCGCCCCGGCGGAAGGGGCGTATGCTGGCATTGTTGATCACCATGACAAATCCTCGATTAAAAAAAACCCACCCAGAGGGGTTGAGGCAGAGAAGGCTGACATGATTGGCAGACGTCATGAACGTGCAGGGGCACACTCAACCGGGTAACCCGGGAGTTGACTCTGCTCCAACACACCAGGGAACCAACCACCCTGTCGTTACCATATGCGGTGGTTGTTCCTATAACCCCTCAAGAAAAAACTCAAACACACCTGCGGGCATACACTGGCTATACCGCAGTACAAGTGTTTCAGTTTTCAAAAAAGGGTTATCCCAGGCCTACGGTATCAACGAAACTTTACTTCGGACCGGGCCCGGCGGCACGGGAAGCACAGGGTTACCAGAGGAGGTCCAAGACCACCCCAACAGCCCCCTCTTCGCCACGCGTGAGAGGAGCGAAAAGAATGGAGAACCAGCCCTAAGCACACCGCACTTGGTATTCCCAGGCGGTCTCCCAACCAAGTACTAACCAGGACCGAACCTGCGTAGCGTCCGAGATCGAACGAGATCGGGCGTGTACAGGTTGGCATGGCCGTAAGCCATTACGATAGTGCAGAGTACAACATGTACCCAACAAAGGGTCTCCATAACGCCTAACCCTGTGACACCCGGACCGACCCGGCATTTTCCCCCCCGAAAAAAACACAAGTCCCTCAGGGTACCAGAACAGCAGATCTGCATCCCCGGCGGACAACGGGTTAAGTGACCTGGACCAGCGTGACCAGACCAGTCCCGTGTCCTAACCACGCCGACATGCCCACTCCAGGAGAGGGGGGAGGTATGCGTCTCGATCTAAAACATGAAAAGAGGGCGCCACCCAGACGGTCCCCATTTAGACCGTGCTCAGTGGCCCACCCCAAGGGCGTGAGACCCCTCTACCTATGTTCAGATCTATTCCGTTAACATCCCCCAGATATGAACGAGAATTCATCGAGACAACCTAGTAAACTGGCGCTCGGAAGAGACAAAACTCCATCCCAGTTGCCCTATAAAAACGCTGTTTTAACAAGCAACCAAGGCGCACTTAGCCCCTGTGTGATTCTGTCACAGAAACACACCTGAGCCAGCACTATGTATGCGTCGAGACCCAAACACATCAATGGATAGTCTAGCAAGACACCAAACATTGTTCCTCCAAGTCGCCTGGGAGAACAACACGGAGCCGTCGTGCTTCATGTACCTTCCTCTTTTTATTCAAAAAAAAAAGAACACAGACTGACATGAATCCCTCGTGACGACGCTGAGGGTAATTTTTTTTACATTTTTACATCCCACCACCCTCCCATAGGGAGGAGACGGAAATCCCCAGAGAGACTTCCCACACGAGCTGTATAGATTGAAAAGAATATATTGCAACATTGAGCCATGTAATATTTTGGGTTAGGGCTCTCCGAGGAGGAGGCACTGAACCAATACACACTCAATAATCGAATTGAATCGAATACACACACAATAGAGCAGGACTCCTTTTTGAAGTTCTACTCACCTTGACAATCTGAGGAGGAGGCTCTGAACTCTGAGGAGGCTCCCTCACAGGGAAGGAGAGTCCTAACTCACAGAAGGCCTGAGTAGGAGCTTCGTGAGGAGGAGCCCTGACCACTCCCTGAAACAGATCCATCATATGGACCTGAACAGCTCACGGAAGTCTTACCAACAGAGACGCGCACAGTGACGTACTCTATGGCGGGGGAATTTCTGCGGTGCACACGCCCAATATTCCAGGGCGTGGGACCAGGAACCCCCCCCCCCCCCCCCCCTCTTACCCTGTAACGTGCCGAACAGCAACGTGACAGGAACCTTGAAGGACAGGAGGTTGTAACCCCTGCCCATCAAAAGGGGAGGAAAGGATTACCAGTTCACCCCTTTACGACCCCACACCCATGATACGATGTAATGACAAAAAAGAGCATGACACAGTCACAGTCAGCTACATGAAGTGTCTAACAGCTTCACACAGCTCATGTGCTAACCTGCTATCTGATTTTTACTAAGGAAAAAACACAGAATAGAGAGGGCCCCCTTAAGAGCCCCGGTACCAGACTTACACATGTGCTTCTGTGGCCAACCTAACCCAGTTGTAGATCACACGACACACACAACCCTTTATCACCACAAAAAATGGCAATACACTCTACGCCGTTTTTCATAATGAGAGAATACACAATTTTCAATTAGTATCGGCCACAGGCCTTGCTAAGCACACACGAAAAGTGACCAAACAATCTTTTCTTTAGGAAAATATAGTTTCTCAAGCGGTTTTAGCACAACCCCAGCAACCAAGCTAAGGGTTACATCGTATCCCACAACACAGTGACACAATATATTGTAAACAACATGTCTGAGAGGAGGGTGGGGAAGTCCCCAGGGAACCGGGGGGAACACCCCTCCTACCTTACCCTTAATACGGCCAGTTGAACAGGTAAACCCGTTAATATGTGAACACACTGTTCATTGTCATTACAGGCTGAGAAAAGAATTCATTCTTCACTCATATGTCACTGAGCATAGCTTTATAGGTTAATTTAACCCCCTTAGTTGTGAGTACACGGTACATGAACACACATGATGTTTCTCAACACAACAAACCAGATCATTTTTACATCTGTAACAAAAAACCCGATTTGCATGGAGAAGCTAATACCAGTGACAAGACAATTCACACACAACTCGGGTCGTATCCTAAATGTATTGCAGCAACACCCGTTTTGGAAAACATCGTTATTACAAAACATTTAGAAGGGAAGGAAGAAGACGCGTTTTAAGGTCTGGTTGGGACCTTTCCTACCGTGAACGCAGACCACGCGAACTGCAGTCTGGCTAACAGGGCACCAATAGTAAACACAGCATCCTGTGTTGACGACACGGGCAGCGTCGCTGCTCCACCCCGCCGCTACGGTTCTCCTTGTTGACGCAGTCCTCGCCGGCCGGGCTCCCGGTAGGTTCGACTAACATCCTCTGTCAAAGATGACGTCGTAGTCAGAGTGTTTAAAGCATGTTATAGTCTCAGAACGTTCAACAGTGTAGCATTAAGCTAACAGCCGATCGGCTGATAGCCACAAGCTAACGTATACCAGCCTGGTAAACACAGCGAGCTAACGCCGCAGCTAACAGCTGCGCGGCTAACAGCTGACTGGCAGTAGGCCATAACTAGCACGCAAGCTAACCAGCCAACACCTGAACTGTATACAATGACATAACAAGCTACATTCAGACAGGCCGCTGTCCCAATCCCTTCCCTAACGGGGAAAAGAAAAAGAGATGTCAGAACACAGTTTCAATGGTGATCCAGACACACACAGGGCCCTTTGAGCATGGAACTCTCGATAAAGAAGATCTTATGCCCACATTTCCTCGTTAGGGTAAACTTTCATTTGTATATGAAAGATGGGGCCTACACGGGACAGAGAAGCATCCGCTCTAGAATCCTGGGATCACCAGAAGCTAGCGCGGGCCACTAGATTAGTCATCATGGGCATCAGGCCAAGATCCTCCGACCACCGTTTTAAGCCGAGCAGAGGACCTTAGCCTGGGGTCGGCGTTTCGTAAATTGTTAGCTAACCCCCATAGCATCAACAACAACCAGAGCTCGCAATCAAAACAGTACATGCCCAACCTGGAACCCACCGCTTCTCACATCAGTCGGTGTGTCCTACAGTCCAGCTGTGTTGCTGGAGGGTCTTACCCCATCCAGCCGCAGCAAGCAGGATTGTAGTTGGGAAGCATGTCAGCGGCGTGAGCTCCTAATACGAAAAAAACTGTGGAGGTGTAGAATGATCATCATCTTCCAGACACTCCAGTAACGAAGACAATATCGCCGTATTTTCTCGAAAATAGTGAGAGAGAAAATAAAGATATGATGTCAACGTATCTCTTGTTTTCCAACTTTCTTCTACTAACAACCTCGTCAAGTGGGGATCTACCGAAGGCACTTCCTTGTGGTGAAAGCGAAGAAGGAGGCGAGTAGGTGACCACACACCTGCTTATGAAGGTAAGCTGATAGGGGTGTGGCCAGACGAATGTTGGGATGTAAAGGTACATTGTGGAATTTTGTATTCAGTGCGCGTGCACGAGTGAAGTATAGTGCAGTCGTGACGCTGAGCGAGATCCATTACGAAACAGAACAGCGGAGTGTATTAGAAGGCTATGGTGAAGAGGTAAGTTTTTAGCTTATTTTTGAAAATATTAAGAGATCTAGCTTCCCTAATGTCCATAGGTAGTGTGTTCTATAACTTTGGTGCATAGTTTGCAAAGGCTGCATCCCTGATTGTCCTTAGACTGTGGCTTGGAACCTTCAATAGACCAGTAGTAGATGATCGCAATGTTCTAGGAGGCACATACTGTAGTTTACTAGAGAATTTGCAATGTAGCTTGGTCCTGTTCCATTTAGTGCTTTGTATATAAGGAGGAGGAATTTTTTTTTTGATCAAATGTTTTATTTTCTCTTTTTTTTTTTTACACGAAACAAGACAAAAAAATACAGTAACAGTAATAATCAACAATAACTCACAGGACAATAACAGAAATAATAATAACAATAATGACAGTCCGGTAATTAAATCAGAATGAAAATAGACTAAAAGACATAAAAATAATAAATACAATACATGGACACTCGCTCGCTCTCTCTCTCGCTCTTTCAAGGAGGAGGACCTTGAAATCAATTCTAAATGTTACCGGAAGCCAGTGTAGGTTAGCTAATACTGAACTGATGTGGGGTCTTAGAAGACTGCTGAACTTGAGAGAAACATCTATAGGGATGCATGCACCCCTACTGACATTGGTATTGGATTACCCAGTGAATTTCCTCATCACTCACTCATTCCTTCATATCGACAACATTGTCATTGCAATGTGTGTGCAGGTGACATTAGTGTAATAGTGACATTGCATAGGACGCAATGTGAGGCAGAGTCTAAATAGGATTTTTGCTGTAAGTGGTATTTCTTTACATACGTTTACATAAGTGTTAAATAGCTCTACATTCCAACAGCCATCACTGATATAGTGTTTGGTCGGTAACACGGGTCTCCCAGTCCCTTCCCCTGCAGTAAACAGGGTATCCTGTTCCCACTTTATCCAATCAGGAGAGAGAACCCTATATATTTTTACTTATTTCAAGAAATCTTGCAGAGCCAAATGTTCTTACTGCAACTGGCAGATTATTGTACTTGTTTCAAGCACATTATTTGCTTTTCTCTCCTGATGGAACCAGAACATTTATTTAGTGTTTACTACATAGCTGAGGGACTAGGAGACCCATGTTACTGACCAAACACACTATATCAGCCTATCTATATTAGGCTACTTTGTGTTTTGTCATATCGCAATATATACTGCAACAAACTCCAAAAATCGCAATACATTTTTTTCCCAATATCATTCAGGCCAACTCCAATAGGTAGATTTCCATCCACCTCTTTTTATGTGAATTTTTTATTTGCACAATGGACAAGTTGACACAACGATAAAGAGAAGAAGCAATAAAGGGTGATTTTTCAAATAAATTACAACATGCTGGGTGGAGGCCATGCATGCTTCCAGTCAGTTTACAAAAAGTAAAATAATAAAACATTTTAAACACACACTATTATGTGGTCAGAAGAGGAAACGAGAGTAATTAGTTGAATTAGGCCTAATTCATGAAACTAACAGAAATACCTAATAAATGAGAAGCAACAACCAAATGCCTTGATGTGCCAGGATTTTCCGGATGTTGTTTCTGCCACGGGCTTCAACAAGCTGTTCCGTCTGTTTGGATGATGCTCTTTTGATTACGTAATCGTGTTGTATGCTCTTCAGAATATTAGCACAAGTAGCTGGTGGATTTTAATTTATTCAAATTTTCTTTTGCCGAATTTGTGGATTTTGGATGCTAACGTACTGAGCTAATGTCACCAACTCAGTCACTCACTCTATTGTGACTATGCGAGTTCAACATCGACTGCGTCTGAGAGAGTAGGACCATTAAAGCACTTGCAGAATATTACCCAGAAACACCTGAGCGTTCATGCCTCCATTGTTGTTTTGCTTTAGGTTGTTTTGACTGGCATCTCAAATGACACATGTTATTTACATAACATTAGGTGGGAAAACTGATCTGCTTTTTTGATGAATCTGAAATTCTGTGAACTAAAAAGGGACTGGGGGAGATATGTTGCAATCTGAAGCAAATCTCCAAACCGGGAATTGGCTCAAATCCAGAGATAGAACCACTGGAGCGCTCTCTTTGTTGTTGGCTCTGGTCATTACCTCCCTGCATTTCACGCTTGTCTGCGCCGTCCTGCTGTTGTCTTGTGTACAGCAAAATGGATACAAGAGAAATTTCTGTAGAACAGACCTGTGAAGTTTCCAATGGAACTTTCTGATTCTCTTATTTGTTAGGTGTAATATATATACAGTAACTCTTGAAACAACCAAAATAATACACACACGCAACCCCGCGTTGATTGATTGATTGATTGAACACTTTATCAACAGATTGCAGAATGGGTACAATACAGTACAGCTCAATACATACAATTGTTAAGGGGATGCAGACCAGAGAAAGTACTAAATTACTAAATTGAAAGTACAGAGAATTGTACATTGGAGGTGGTTGGGTGGGTGGGGTGGGGGTAGGAGGGGTGGGTGGGGAACACTGTACAACTGTACAAGCAAAACTGTACATTGGAATATTGACAAAACCATACTTGGTAATTTACTGTACATTGGAGGGGGTTGGGTTAGGACATTTACAGGGGCCAGTTTCGAATTGCAGTCTCCCGTAGGTGTTCTTTGAGAGTGGTTTTGAAAGTGGGTAGTGATTCACATTCCTTTACAGCTGTGGGTAGGGCGTTCCACATTGATGTGGCATAATTGCGAAACGTGTTTAGTCCCTTGTTTGAGCCGAATCTGGGTTTAACATGATTTGTGGAGCTCCCTCTGGTGTTGTGGTCGTGGTATTCACTGACCTTTGGGAAGTATTTTGACATGTACATGGGTACCTTTGTCGTGTAGTGAATCTTGTAGATCAGGCCCATTGCAAGTTGCTGTACTCTGTCGTCTACTCTAAGCCATCCTAGGTTGTCAAAGTGGGCAGGGGTGAGGTGGGTCCATTCTGAGGACAATGGACCAAGAAGTCAACAATTGGAGCCACGGTGCATTAATGACAAGATAAAAGGACAGAACACACATAGCCAATGACTATAGGGCTTGGAGGAGGTATACTACATTTGAAGGTCTTTTTTTTTTTTACGATACCGTTGTCTATGATATGTACGTATCAAATAATTTTTATATATTTTTTTATATATTTATTTATTTAATAGAAACATTTTCCTTGCAGCAGTAGAAGAAAATTGATTATTTGGACTAAAATAATATAAAGACATAAAAAGATGACATATCAGGCGGCTACGTGGCGTAGTGGGCAAGGCACTCGCCACAAATGACGGAGACGCTGGGCTTGCCTGTTCGAGCCCAGCGCTCCACATTGCTTTCAGTTTAGCTGGTCGTTGGCCGTATTAGGGGGTGGGAAACTGATGGGTGGGGATCGGGCGTTGTGGACAGCGACTCCTACAGGTCGGTTGGTGCGCCTGCGCAGTAGAATCAGGAAGTGTCGGGGGCAGCGTGAGCCTCCCACGCGTTACTCCTCGCCACTGAGAGATCGAGCTGCGCAGGTGAAAAGATGCGACTGCTGTTACCTCAAGTACCGGAGGGGACTTGTGCTATGTATGACTTAGTCCACATTGCAGCCGGCTTGTGGGAGGCAAGAAACAGCGTTAGTGACAGGGGAGGGTTGAATTGGATGATACGAAATTGGGATGGGAAAAAATATAGAAAATGGGAGAAAAAGTGAATAATAAAAAAAAAAATATGACATTAATTTGTAGTGAAAAACGAAATACTGTCAACTACCGTTATACCGCCATGGCATTGAAAAACAAAGACAAATACAGTGATATGATATTTTGACCCCCATCTCCCAGCCCTACTGACAGTTTTCACATGGACGTAGCATGCTTCCATTGTGACTGTGTCTCTCTGTCTCCCAGCCCTACTGACAGTTTTCACATGGACCCCCATCTCCCAGCCCTACTGACAGTTTTCACATGGACCCCATCTCCCAGCCCTACTGACAGTTTTCACATGGACCCCATCTCCCAGCCCGACTGACAGTTTTCACATGGACCCCATCTCCCAGCCCGACTGACAGTTTTCACATGGACCCCATCTCCCAGCCCGACTGACAGTTTTCACATGGACCCCATCTCCCAGCCCTACTGACAAGTTTTCACATGGACCCCATCTCCCAGCCCTACTGACAGTTTTCACATGGACCCCATCTCCCAGCCCTACTGACAGTTTTCACATGGACCCCATCTCCCAGCCCGACTGACAGTTTTCACATGGACCCCATCTCCCAGCCCGACTGACAGTTTTCACATGGACCCCATCTCCCAGCCCTACTGACAGTTTTCACATGGACGTAGCAGGCTTCTGTGTGACCGTTTGTGTGTCTCTCTGTCACCAGGTGATGGCTCAGCGGGCGTGGGCCGGGCGCAGGTATCTCCGGGCGTTTGTCAGTGGCTTCTTCGTGGCAGTGCCGGTCACGGTCACCGCACTGGACCGCTTCGCCTACGTGGCGCGAGTGGAGGGAGCTTCCATGCAGGTGCGACGCTCACCCGTCTTCACATCTCACTGGACATTCACAGAAGCGATGACCTCATATTTACATTTAGTCATTTAGCTGACACTTTTATCCAAAGCGACTTACAGATTGTGAATAACAAGGCAGCAGGAGGGGTATAGCATAGTAGTATAGACATAATTAGCATGATAAGTAGTAGTATAAGTTTAGTAGCATAGTAGTAGGGTACATAATAGTAAAAAGGCAGCTAATTACCTTAAAATGGAGAATCCACACTGAAATGGAATTTCCATTCTGTGTGTTTTTCCTACAATATGGAACAGTGCAGTTTTGATTTGTAAATATGAATAAAGTCTCTCTTTAAGCTCAATGCCAGAGACAAGACACTAGTGATGATGTCATCAAGAGACAAATCCTGGAGTTATATATATCCAGAGAATAGTGGAACAACTCCTAGGACACTATGACAGTAGTACATCTTCTGATTCACAGCTCTAAACCCGACATTTAAAGATGTAATGCAATCATACATCCAATAATTTGGATGTACTGTAATAGCTCAGACTAAATAACTATGAGCCAACAAAGTCGGCCACTAATTCATTGTTACTTGATGACGGATCCAAGTCTTTTTTATTTATTTAATTGTTTACAATAAAACACAAGATACTTCATAATTGATAATTACCCTAATGATAATGATAAGCGCCCAATGAATAAACCCACTCCCATTGCCAATACATGCCTATAATTTATAAATACTTATACTATGGAATTAAACACTACAAATAGGGACCATAACGGCCCCCAAACAGCATTGCCAACTTCAACAGATCCTTGTAATCAAGCTCTGATTTCCAGCCCGGGGAGACAGATGCCCATGTTTATATTGACTTAACTGTCCGAGATCATTGGAATAGCACAATGTAAATGATGTTTTATGGTGGACGTTCACTCTAAATAGTCATTCCTATTCATATGTGTGATGATGATTTTGCTGTGAAATTCTAGAAAAGACAATACAAGTATTATCTTACCTTATCATGCCAAGGCTATGATAGCTATGGGAAAATTCACTCTGAAACAGATTAACATTATGTTACTCATATGAACTTAGACAGCTCAGTCCAGGTTTGTGGACATGAACAGGTTTCATAGTACAAGAGAACTGAGACACTTGATGATTTTGTGAGGAAACAAACTTTTGACGCTGTGCCAGGCATAGATGGTTTATGGGAGATTGTCTTTGTGGACACAGCGACAGCACCCAGGGATACGGGCACATTTCCTGGTTCATGACTGCCATTGTTATGGTGAAATTGGTCATTAGGATTTTAAAGCTCAAGCAGACACACAGTCAGTTCCCAGTTATTTGTCAACAGAGATGCTCCAACTATAACACCATTTCTTGTTTATGAAATGGAGTTGTTCAGACAACTAACCTAATCTCTGCAATATATTGAAATACTAGGCCGGATCTTTGACTACTAAAAATATGAAATACTACACATTCCTAAATGCTCTGTACATTATAGTATTTACTGCAGAAAGCCTGAGGAGTTAACTCAACAGGTGCGCTAGTGCTTTATAGGGTGTGTGGAGGTTTTCTGCAGGTAGGCTCCCTGCTTTTCAAACTGCTGAAGACCTGCCCCTCACAAACCCCCCTCATGTATTTAACTTGTGTATTTTATTAATTAATGTACATTAACATCTGACTTTGTGCATAATGAACAAGTAACTGTTCCACCACTAGGCAGGGCCTGACTGGGGAAATCATTTAGACCAGGAAATATAGTGCGAAATATAGCCCCAGTCAGGCCACTTTTTAAGCGGGGGGTCCCCCACCAGGAAAATGTTAGTTACAAAGACTTAATTTCCTGCATTCTGGTGCAGGAATTTTTGAATTTGTACCCTTTAAATGCCAGTGTTTGTGATGGCATCACAAATTATTGTTAAATTATTATAATAAAAAAAAGAAATCAATATATCAAATGCAAAGTGAATGGTGAAAGTGAAGGACAGATAGAGTTAAGTTGAGAGGAGGTGAGGTAGGAGCGAGATATTGAGAGAGAGATTGTTGTTGACGGAGTTGTGCGAGGTGAGAGGTAGTGAGAGGAGAGGTGAAGGCGAGAAG
The DNA here is from genome assembly GCF_963971535.1 of Notolepis coatsorum. Taxonomy (NCBI): domain Eukaryota; kingdom Metazoa; phylum Chordata; class Actinopteri; order Aulopiformes; family Paralepididae; genus Notolepis; species Notolepis coatsorum. Next base: position 84,571,813 of record NC_140182.1, on the reverse strand, counting down.
GTGTTCATTGTGTACTGGACCCTAGACTGGCTGAGAAACCCCCTTGTGTACTGACCCTGGACCGGAAGACAACTCTGAGTATTGAACAATCCTTTCTTTTGTTCGAGAGCCTGATACGTGTTTTGACTCTGGACTGTTTTTGGATTACCCTATTGCCCATTGGACTTGTGCTGATAAACAATAAATATCCTTTATTTATTGAAATTGTGCTTGTGTGGACATTGAAATTGTCTGTTTTGGTCCGTGTCGAGCTTGAACAACACCAGGCTCGTCACAATATATATATTGTGGCAGATATCACCCCCCCTCTCATGGATATGTGAAGGATGGGAGATATTATTGCCACGGAAGGAGTAGAGACAATTAGGTAGCTGATTAGTACTGATAGAACACACCTGCGTATCATTAGTTCACCCACATCTCACGTGCACACACCCCAGACACACACACTACAAAGCCACTAGGTTAGTCAGAAGTAAGTTGAGCGGAGGTGAGGTTGGAGTTGTGACATAGAGAGAGAGAGATTGAGATATTCCAAGTTGTGTAAGGTGAGAGGTAGTGAGAGGAGAGGTGAAGGCGAGAAGGTGTTCATTGTGTACTGGACCCTAGACTGGCTGAGAAACCCCCTTGTGTACTGACCCTGGACCGGACGACTACCCTGAGTATTGAACAATCCCTTTTTCTGTACGAGAGCCTGTTTTGTGTTTTTGACCATCGGACTGTATTACGACCATTCTCTTGCCTATCTAACTGGATTCTGCCCTTATTCAATAAATATTCTTATTGATTGATATTGCTCTTGTGTGGACATTCAAATTAGTTTGTATTTGAACTGTGGCGAGTCTGAACCCCACCAGGCTCGTCACAATATATATATATTTTTGTATATGTGCAGGCCAGGCCACCGGGAAAACTCCCGGTGCTCGCGATGGCCAGTCCGGTTTGGATTTGAGCGATTCAGATTTTTTTATCTTGTTCTTAACACTTTGAATGCCCAACCCGAGTTTTCTCGGGTTAACCCCCCACGGGTTGAATGCCCATAACGAGAATATTAGTTTTTTCTTGTTTCTTTTTTTATTAGCGATCTGAATTCATATTTCATCAACCGAGTCTACCGTTGGTAAATCAGCCACCCCAGGCGCTCAGGTGTGAAAAAGCGCCCCCTATTGTCTCCCAGATGGTAATTCACCCTTTTGGATTGGACTCAATGAAAATGAATGAGAAAAAAAAACCCGGACTCCACATTTTACTTCTCACTCATGTAACCGGGGTCGATCAGCTTCATGCTGGACCCTCAGAGCAGCGGGGATTATGTTTTTTACAGTATACGCGTGGGATCAATAAAAGGATAGATTTTCGGAATGGCGATCAGGAATTGGAATAATCCATTTGGATACCATCTGATCTCAGGTAAGGAATCTATTTGACCAGTCTTAGGATAATCAGACCCGTTTTCACGGAGATATAAGCTTTTCCCCTATAATGTGATATGGCTGTTTGACTCTAAGAGCGATCAGGAACTGAGAGAATCGATGTTCAGCGCGCGGCACCAGCGTGCACACGTACACATATACTATCGATAATCTAGCGTTTATTTGAAAACGATTCATAAATAGGCCGAAAAATTACAACGTTCTAGAATATTCCAGTAAAGGGCGATTATCATGGCATCTCTTCTTTTTTCCGTGAAAACAAGGGCTTTTCAAAATGCTATCAAACGGAAATGAACCGATAAAAAAACAATCCACTTCGACAATGTTGACTGGAAATGGGTCATTGATAATGCGACGGGCAGATTAGACACATAGCCATAATTTAAAACATAGATTAGGCGATATTAATGCTAACATTGAAGTGGATATGGGCATTCAAGCACTAAATGAGCGCCCCCTGCTGGGCACTGAAAGTGTTAACAATTCTTGATTCCGGTTTTTTACAGGGCAGGGTCAAAACAGGTAAAACATTTTTTTATTGTTTTTGTTTTTTAAACCTTTACACAAGTCATATTCATATTCACAATTGACTTCATACAGTTGAACCTGTAAATGATTGCATACTGTTTAATTTGTGTGACTGAAGAAGCAATCGAGTGAACGCAAACACACATGTACTTAAATTGTTACAGTATCACGTGTGGACTCCCTATTTGTCATAAATCACCTGTTTGTGACAACTGTACACACACACAGCAACCAACCAACGAATGAATGAACAAACCCTCAAAAAACAGTGATTACCGTAAATTATTTAGCCTAACTGTACAATGAAACTACAGTGTAATACATTTTGTTCTCTGAAAAGTAACTGTAGGAGCTATTTGATTGTTTTTGTGTTAAGTCTGTAGTGTAGTAGATTAAGTTCATCACTGGGTGGCAGAGCGGAGCGCATGGGTTTTGAATAAAGGCACAGGTGTAGGCAATGGCAATTAAAGTATCTAGGTATGGGTGACGGAGAGATCTCACGTTTTTTCCCGCACGAACACACGCACGTACCCTCGCTCGTTTTCAGTATTATTAACAGCATTATGCAGAAATTATTGTTTGGCTCATCACATGTATTATGTTAAATACTTCAATTAAATGGGAACTTCACCCAACGGCAGGTGACACCGACTCGACATTGTGTTTTTTCTAATTGCGCGTCAAAGACGAGGAACCCTGCACCCAACCGAGCGTCTACCAGGCCATCAGGATAGTCGCTACAGTAACGTTAAACCACTGTTATCTAACTACAGTAGGCTACTTATTCATAATAGGCTATTCAATCGCAGACATCTTGGTCGAAAACAACAGATGATTATAATCAAATAGCAGGTGTTTATCATGACAATCATGGCCAATGAGCTGTGGCATTGAGCCATATCTTATAGCAAAACACGTCATGTGGTCACGATTCAAATAAAAATCTATTCAATACATCTATTTGATTCTAGAGTTGAGTTACTTTTGCCATTTGACACTTTAATAGGTTTCAAAGAAAAAAAATCACACTGAATCAAATGTCAACCTTTACTCATGTAAACCTTGAGTACGATTTATTTTCCAGTTTAGTCCACTCAATATGAAACATAAATGCATCATTTGAACAGAAACATGTTGCTGGCAGTCTACTGCAATAATAATTTAGTAGGTGATAGAATCGTGATTCTTATGTGAATCAATTTCTAACACCCCTAATAATAATAATAATAATAATAATAATAATAATAATAATAATAATAATAATAATAATAATAATAATAATAATAATAATAATTCAAATACAAATATTTGATAATTTTTATAATAATAATTAATTACATTCATATAGCACTTTTCTAGACACTCAAAGCGCTCCCCACAATGTAGGGTGGAAATTGCCTCCTTCACCACCACTGGTAGCACCCAACCTTGGGCTACGCAGGCTCAATGGCTGCCATACACTGGCACCAGGCACACATCACACTACACAATGGCTGAACGGCTCAGGAGACAGGGATTTATATCAACCAATTAAGGGGAAGGGATGATTAGGTGGCCTTGATATCAGAGACCTGATTGGGAATTTGGCCAGGAACGTCGGGGAACCCCCTACTCTTTGCGATAGGCGTCCTGGGTTCTTTAACGACCAGGATTCAGTCAGGACCTCGGTTTAGCGTCTCATCCGAATGAATGAATAGCCATACAAGGTAGGAGAGACTTTATTGTGAGTTAATTTGCTTACATTACAGTACAGTAATTATAACCAGATGCCTAGAGCTGCGGTATACAGACTCATCTCCACCATAGCATTGGCTGACAGTGTTTCTCATTACCAATACAACAACCCAACATGTGTGGGTTCATTAAGCTACATGTGCTACTGATTTACGCATGCAAACTTCTATATTTAATGCACATGAATATTAAAACCACGTGTAGGTAATTATTACAACCTATTACTTTTGCCTCACTGGCTCGGCCAGGTCCTCTTTATTACCTTATGTATGGCAGCGGTGTATATAGTAGCAAGCTTGCAAAAATATAGAGATCTTCATAATCTTAAATGATGCAGATGTTGCTACAGTATTGCCGAACTGTATACATGCTGCTATATTGTACTCTGCTGCTCCACCCAAAGAGCACCATGACATGATGTAGATGAAAAATAGCAATACCTTGTCATTTCATTGAGCTGTAATTAATACAACACAGTGATCCCTAGTGGCCATATTATTCAAACTCATTTACTCTCAGCAACTGTCAAACAAAAGGAATGTGTGCAAAACGTTTTGGATGTGTGTGCGATTATGTGTAAAATAAATCTGCATTTTTATTTTTTGTGAAGTGCTCCTTTAACCTTTTGCAGTGTCTGGGTTGATTCTCAGGGAAATTGCCTTGTCTAGACTTGTAAATGCAACTATGTAAACTAAAACCCCATTGGCTTCCTATTTGAAATGCATTGTGTTCCTTACTGCTTCCACCACAGGCTCTTATTTATACATGCAGCTGGGTTTTCACAGTGGCAGAATTGAAAGGCCTAGATAAACACATTTAAAAGTCAATTGTACAACCTGGAGTTCCTGTTGTGTTTCATGTCCATTGTGATTTAATTATTGTACCAAATAGTTGCTATGCCATTTCCATAACATTTCGTGTAGAAGAAAGTGCAAAGGCAAATTGTTCTGCCTGTAGAAGGTAATTATTGACCTCTAATTCCGCTGTACTTAGTGGATCAATAGAGACACATGCTGTACTGGAGCATGTTAACGTGTTTTTGAATACCATACTGTATGTCTTAGAGACTCTGCGATACCTCGCTTGCCCTTCTTCCTCCTTGTTAGAGAAAGACCGTGCAAACAGCCAGAGTCAAAAGTGCACATTTGAACTGGTAATCAGACAATCTTATACAATCACACTTCCCCTGTTGTTATTTCTCATTTCTATATGAATCCCAGGCACAGTGGAGCTAGCACACCAATCATTTCTGTAACAGTATAGCACGTAACATGGTGAAATACGAAAGTGAAAATGATAATGTATCCAGCTGTAACAGATATATTCCGTGGCTGGCAGCACTCATAGGGATATTTATTTTCGGCAGACAGATAAGAGATATTCTGTCAATTACCCTGGCAAGCGTGAAATGGCTTGTGTGCACATCCTGTTTAATGAATCATGCTGCCTGTGTCATGTCTCCCACTGGTTTGAGTGGGCTTTGTCACACACTACTTGTTCAGTAAAGTGACACAAACTAAGTTGTAAGAATACATAATTTTTTTGTGGGGGTGTTGTGGGGGATTTCAGAGACAACCATGTGATTGAGTTGAAGTCATGGCTATTTCGGAGAGTCCCGCCATGCTGCACACACAGACAGCAAAGTGGTTAATTTATAAGTCGGTTACACGAAAATATGGAGACATACAGTACAGCAACTCTGTGCCGTCAAGATATGTTGTGAAAGCATTTCTCGTTGTTGCAGGCCGGTCGGACCAGGCAGAGCAGTGGACCAGAGGCCTAAAAATGGAAAATCTGACACTGAATTGTGTACTCGTGTCCGTCACCCTTTTTTCTGTTGCCAGGCAACATGTTTTTGAACCTCTACTCTGGAACTTTTGGAGACTTTCATCATAACTCCATTATATGGCTCACTGAATAGAGACCCCGGAATGGAATGGCCACTTGTACTCTTTTAGCTGGAAACACGGCTGCCTGTGACGACTGGTAACCACTTTGGAAAGGAAATGCCTAATTTCTCTGTAGTAGTAGAGCAGGTGGTGCAGTTGAAAAGCATTATATTTCCTTTCTGCTGTGGCTTGTTTACAAGATCCTGTCAGAGCTACAACTTTAAACAGCTAGTCTAACATGTCTGTCAAAGCTACAACTATAAACAGCACAGTAACACATCTCTGTCAGAGCTACCAACTATAAACAGCTAACATCTCTATCAGAGCTACAACTTCAAATAGCATAGTTATGGTAAAACATCTCTTGTCAGAGCTACAACTATAAACAGCATAGTAACACATCTGTGTCAGAGCTACAACTTCAAATAGCATAGTTATAGTAACACATCTGTGTCAGAGCTACAACTATAAACAGCATAGTAACACATCTGTGTCAGAGCTACAACTTCAAATAGCATAGTTATAGTAACACATCTCTTGTCAGAGTTACAACTATAAACAGCATAGTAACACATCTGTGTCAGAGCTACAACTTCAAATAGCATAGTTATAGTAACACATCTGTGTCAGAGCTACAACTATACGTAGTAGAAAAGACTCACGCACATCCAAAGTATAGTCACGGGTGCTTGACTCAAATAGATATGTAAAGTTGTGAAAAAAAAGTCAGCACACCGTCTGCAGTGTTCCCAAGTTTAATATAATTTAACACAACGTTCAGAGATTCAATCTTTATTTATTTTTTTGATCACATTTTTTATTATTATTCACATGAAACAAGACAACACATTAACCACAATCACAATACATAGAACTTCACAAGAAAATAACAAAAACAATAATAATAATACAGACTAACAATTTATACAGACAAAGAGAAAAGAAAACAGAGTTCAACCTTCTAAATTTTAATTCCAAGGGGTACTATCTAATAAATGGTATTTCCCAGTGTTCAGCCCCGATTCCCGGCCGTGTGACCCTATATTAATAAAACGTACATCTCCAATCCACCACAAGGACCATTTTTTGAGAACACGACCCGAAAACAGAGCAATGAACCTTCATGAAAAAACAAAAACCTGTAGAGGTGTTCCATAGATTCACAGAGACCGTGTAAAAGTGGCCCAACAGTGAAGAAATAGTTAATTAGCTGCCCCCCCATAATATCCCCAGCTAAACTCAAGATGACAAGACAAAAGACAAGACAGACAAAACATTTCCTCCTCCCCCTCCCAAGAGACCGCCGGACTCACCCGAACACGCACCTCAACCCCGCTCAGCCGCACACTGTGGTCTTTACCTTCTCAGCTGCTGCGAACCACAGGTCAATTCCAGCCTTCCCTACCCCAATCACCCGGGCTGTGGATATCTCAAGATAAATCACATCCAATAGAGTTAGGGACCAGTTAATCATTGTAAGCTTCTCAGGCTCCTTTCATCTCATTGCTATCAGCTTCTTCGCTGCTGTGACGCCCGCTAGGACAACCCTTTTCAGTTGTACGGAAGCGGGTAGTGTCGTTATATCGTTTAGGAGTAGCGTAACAGCTGTGAATGGGATAGTTAAGCCACACAGATCTGAAAGTTTGTCCGTTATTGACCTCCAGAAGCGGGCCACTGGTGGGCAATCCCAATACATATGCATATAAGTGCCCGTGGCCTTTTGAGAGCACAAAGTGCACCGAGAGTCGGTTATCAGTCCCATAGCATATAGCTTCCTAGGTGTAAGATAGGTCCTATGAATATAATTAAAATTAATTTGCTGGTGATTGGGGTTGCGGGAAGATAATGCCACATTTGCCCAAACATCATCCCAGTCAAACTCGGGGTCCAACTCCGGGATATCCACACGCCAGATTGTATCCAATGATACATTTTTATACGTGGATTGAATTAAGAGCGTATAAAAGTCGGAGACAAACCCTCTGGATGTCGTCCTGTCCACTATGAGCCTGAGGAAGGGGTGTGGGTGCAAGGCTTGAGCCCACGGTACGCCATGCGCCCTCAGTGCTGACCTTAGTTGAAGGTAAAGAAAGAAGGACTCGCCGGGAAGATCATAAAATTCTCTTAAGTCCTGAAACGCACGGAGGCCGTTCTTATCATAAATATCCTCCAGAGTATGCACTCCCCTCCTTTGCCATTGAGGAATATTAACCGGCTTGTGTCCAACAAGTAATTGCTGGTTATTAAAAATTGGAGAGTCCAGGTGCCAAGGGCATTTAACCCCACACGACCTCTGTACATTACGCCACGTTTGGATCACGTGAGTTATGATCGGTCCATACCTCAGCCGGCATTTCGAAATAGAGACAGTGGAGTACACTACATCCTGCAATCTTAGCGGAGATACCGCCGCCGCTTCTAAGGAGCGCCACGATACAGCCTCTACAGGGTCTAGCCAGCACATCAGAGGTCTCAGTGAAAAGGACCAGAAATAAAGTTTAAAATCAGGGATTGCGAGGCCCCCATCTTGTTTTCTACGTTGAGTAGTAGCCCTTTTGATTCTCGGGCGTTTGTTATTCCAGATAAACTTAGATACCATCGATTGTACCTTGCGCCAGTGGTCTATTGGAGGGGGCAGGGGGAGCATTGAGCTAATAAAATGTATCCTAGGCAGGATGTTCATTTTGATTATGGAAGCCCGGGCTTGTAAGGAGTTAGGAAGGGACGACCACCTGTCTAGATCCTGGCGTATTTTATCATAAGTACCCGTGAAGTTGTACTTAGTAGTTTGGTTCAGCGTGGGGAATATCTCTATGCCCAAGTATTTAAAATGTTCTACTATGGGGATATCAGCTGGTAGTCGTACCGCCTTGGCCAGTTCATTAAGAGGTAGGCAGGCTGATTTGTTCCAGTTAATCTTAAAGCCTGACAATTTACCAAAGTCGTCGATTATCCTCAATAATTTTGTCGCCGACCGGGAGGGGTCGTCCATGAAAATCAGCAGGTCATCCGCATAGAGAGCAATTTTGTGTGGAGTATTATTGACCATTATGGGGACGATGTCCTCCGATTGCCTAATAAATTGGGCCAAAGGTTCGAGGGAAAGCGCGAACAGTCCCGGGCTCAGAGGGCAACCCTGTCTAGAAGATCTGGAGACTGGAAAGAGTGTGGAACAGTTTTTGCCTGTCAGTATCATCGCAGACGGCGAGGCATACAGGACTTTAATCATATGAATAAAACTCTTTCCAAGACCCATGACCTCAAGTACCTTCCACAGGTATGACCACTCAAGTCTGTCAAACGCCTTCATGGCATCCAAAGACAGAACTGTGGATGGAGTTGTATTGTCTTTACTGTTATCGATTACATGCAACAGCCTCCTAAGATTATCTGCAGCCAGACGCCCCGGGATAAAACCAGTTTGATCGCAGTGTACCAATACAGACATAAATCTCTGCAGGCGACGGGCCAGCACCTTGGCAAACACCTTTAAATCGGCCCCGAGAAGACTCAAGGGTCTATAGCTACCACAATCATTGGGATCTTTGTCCTTCTTGAGAAGTAAAGAAATCAACGCCATATTGACATCTCTTGAGAACTCCCCTTGTTCGATAGCGTAATTGATCATATCGAGCATCAATGGACCCAGTTGGTCCCAGAAAGCTAAATACACTTCGGGTGGAATACCATCCCAGCCTGGTGCCTTACCCCTCTGCATTTCAACAATCGTCTCCCTCAATTCTACGAGAGTAATCGGTCTCCCCAGTTCCTTGGCCTCTTCCTCAGAAATGTGGGGTATCTCAAGCCCGCCAATGAACGATTCAAATTTAGAGTCATCAAGATTACCCTCTGAGCTATATAACTGTGAGTAAAACTCTTTAAAAGTGTCATTGATCTTTTTCGAATCAGTAGTGACTGCACCCTGGCTCGTCCTAATCGAGGGGATATCCGAGAAATGATAATTTGAGCGTATTTTCATTGCCAATAGATGGCTAGGTCTGGAGCCGTGAAAATAGTAATTTTGTCTTGTCCTATGTATCAAGAACTCAGACTGTTGTTTAAGTATGGAGTTTATTTCTTTTTTGACTATCTTACGTTGTGTGTTTAGTCGTTCATTATAGTTAGTTTGCAAGGATGCGTATAGGTCCGCATATAATGATTCCAGTCCTTCTAGCTTTTTTGACCGGGATTTTCGCAAATTGGAGGCAAATAGTGTGACATGACCCCTGATAAATCCTTTCAATGCGTTCCACAGGACCCTAGGGTCTTCTACTGTGCCAACGTTGATCTGCAAAAATTCAGCTAGTTTACTCCTGAACTCAGAACAGAAGTCATCGTTCTTTAGCAAGGTCGAATTAAAACGCCATCTGGGAGCTCTTGCGGAGAGCCTGCCAAAGGTTGCCGTAAGGAAAATCCCCTTGTGGTCTGAGAGAGCCAAGGGAACCAATGAGACATCGAAACTATCAAACATATTAGGGGACGCGAATGCATAGTCAATCCGAGAGAAGCTTTTGTGTCTGGCTGACAGGTGAGAGTAATCTTTGAGGGTGGGGTTGCATAAGCGCCAAAGGTCTGTGAGCCCCGTGTCTTTGGCCCACATCCTAAGGGCCTTAGAGGCCCGTTTTTGGTCGCTCGTTTCAGAGGGCCCGGACCTATCCATCTCCGCATCCCAGCACGCATTAAAATCGCCACCCACAATGAGAGCGTATCCATTAAGTTCCAACATATTCTTCGTGATTGTATTATAGAACGCTGAATCAAATGTGTTAGGAGCATACAATGCTATTATAGCCATCTTCCTATGCAAGAATTCAACTTTTGCTATAGTAATCCTTCCCTCCGTGTCCGACCATACATCCAAGATTTTGATATCAAGGTTACGTCTTGTAACTATGACTACTCCTTTCGTCTTATCATCGGCTGAGGATGAGGAGATAACGTGATATTGCCGATTTGCCAGTCTTGACACGTCACCTACCAATAAATGCGTCTCACTAAGGAGAGCAAGGTCAATATTTCTCCTCTTCAATAGCCAAAGGACACTGGCACGCTTGTGTGGGGCGTTAAGCCCTCCTGCGTTCCAAATTAAAATATTCAATTTAGCCATGGTCGAGCTTGTATAAATGCGTAGAGAACATACCAGTGCAGCCAGGCTGAGTACAGAGGCGCTGATCCCGGCGGGCCCGGACGGTCAATCCCAGGAGTTCAGAGGAGGAACAATTACACACATATAAGACAACAGTACATAAAACACATAAAAATACCACCCCAGCTACAACCCCCCCCCTCCTTCTACTCTAAACCCTAACCCACCCGTCCTATTATAAGGCCCCCTATACCCACTCTCCAATCCCCACCCTATGCCCCATCCACTGAGGATGGTCATCTTCCTTTTTTTTTGATCCACTTTTTCTCCCATTTTTTTTTTCTATATTTTCTCCCATCCCAATTTCGTATCATCCAATTCAACCCTCCCCTGTCACGAACGCTGTTTCTTGCCTCCCACAAGCCGGCTGCAATGTGGACTAAGTCATACATAGCACAAGTCCCCTCCGGTACTTGAGGTAACAGCAGTCGCATCTTTTCACCTGCGCAGCTCGACCTCTCAGTGTCGAGGAGTAACGCGTGGGAGGCTCACGCTGCCCCCGACACTTCCTGATTCTACTGCGCAGGCGCACCAACCGACTTGTAGGAGTCGCTTGTTCACAACGTTCGATCCCCACCCTTCAGTTTTTCCCTCCCCGTAATACGGCCAATGTGTATTACTGCGGACGACCAGCCAAACTGAAAAACAATGTGGAGAGCTGGATTCGAACACGCGAATCCTAGCGTCTCCACACTGGTGGCGAGTGACTTGTCCACTACACCACCTAGCCGCCCTAGGATGGTCATCTTCCTATCACTTCCCACTAGAGACATGGATCAATAAGACGCTCCCCACTCCAACCCCCCTCTAGATAAACCCCTGAGTAAACCCCCACTAGTCCAATAAACACAAATAATAATAATAATAAAAATAAAATTCAATAAAGATATCGGTCGAAACCCACCTGAGCCCTGGCCCCAACATGAGACAACCATAATGGTAAAAATAGCCATTATTAAATAATAACTCCACATCAACCTGCAGCCATCTATTTCCGAATCTGCGCTTCAACGTCGCATTGTTATAGCCCAAAAGGGTATAGGAAAATTCAAAACAAAATTAAATTAAAGCATCCCAGCCGATAGTCTAAGGCAGGATCGGGTCACAGGTTAATTGTGCAAAATTGTGTGAACAATGTCAATTAACAATGACAAAAATAAGACAGGGAAAAAAAGGGGTTATGGTCAAAGTGCACCCCTGTAGCTGTCCCTCTGATCAGGCACAACGGCTGAAATGACATAACCTATGTAAGAATAGAATTAAACACATTCATTAATCCGGGGATGGTAATAGGCAACACCTGACACCACCTGTTATCATACATTGTTTCAATAAAGATATCGGTCGGAGCAGTTAGTCCAAGGTAGGATCGAATCACAGTTAAATTGCTCATTCAAATGCCATTAAAACAGCGACAATAATTATTATATAATTACTCAGCATCAACCCTGTAACCATCTACCTTGGAGTCTGCATATTAATGTCGCAACGTTATAGCATAAATGGATCACGGAAAATTCAAAACAAAATTAAGGCAAATCAGCAGTTAGTCCAAGGTAGATGGCTTTAAATGGATCACATTTAAAGCGACAATAAGAAAGAAAAAAAGAAAGGAAAAGAGGGTCATGGCTAAAGTGCAAGCCATATAACCATATAGCCATGAAGTGCAAGCCATACCCGACCCAACCTGTTATCATATATTGTATATGCATATTCAACCGACCTTGGCTTCTACTATGGATCCCAAAGCACAAAACAACCTGGATATAAAAATAAAAGCATACCAGAAGTTAGTTAGGGACTCGACCACTCTTGAATTGTGCAAACCAATGTCCCTTTGAACAGCAACAGCAACCAAAATACGTAACCATTAACGGGTCTCGAATGTCTCAGCGCAGACTATAGACGAAGCCCGCTGGCTAGCCCGAGGCTAGCGCGTAAGCTAGTGATGAATCCGGATAGCACGTTAGCCTATTATGTACACTGTTCAGCTAGCTCGTTAGCTTCCAAAGAGGCGATACACAAGTACGACCATGAGGTCAGCTTTAGCAAGTAACAGAAGTCATTGGGAAGCCCCGCTAGTTGGATGGGCATTGGGCAGTTAGCATGTCTGGGCATGACAGCAAGTATTTGTGAATAGTCGGCCTAATCAATGCATATAAGCCCACACCGCCAAGTCACTCACCCGCCATAGATATCAAGCAACAGACTCGGGTATCCCCGCGAGATATTCCTTCGCTTTAGCCAACGACCAAAATGAACGCTGACCACCGACCTTCTCCAACACAGATAATTTCGCGTGAGCGAATAACGTGGGCCTCAGGCCTAGTTTCCATAGCTTAGTCAGGACCACCTTGTATTCGCCTCTCTGTGCTTGAACCTCCGGTGTAAAGTCTTCGAAAATGGCCACTTTATGATCGCCAAGCCTCAGATTACCCCTTCTGGTACGAGCCGACCGCATGATGAGTTCTCTCTGCTGAAGTCTGTTCAGCTTGACTATGATGGGCCTCGGCTCTTTGTTCACGCCGGGAGAAAACCTGCCCGCTCTGTAGGCCGATTCACAGACAGGAGGCGAAGGGAGGACGTCCGTCCCTAGTATTTTCTGCAGCAGTTCGGGCACGGTCTCAGAGAGACGGCCTTCACCGCTGGTCTCCGGTACTCCAACAATCCTGACGTTGTGGCGTCTATCCCGGGACTGCATCTCATCCATTGCCGACTGTAGTTTGTTGACTTCAGCCTGCCTAGCCAGCAGGGCGGATTCGAGACCCGCCATCTTCTTGCACTGTAATGATACCTCCGTCGTTAGCATGGCTAGTCCGTTAGCATTAGCCGAGGAGACAGCGTGCATCGTCTCCATCTTGTCTGTCAGCGGTACTACCGCCAGCCGTATTTCCTCTGATATCTCACGACGGAGGCTGACACAAAAATCCGCCAACACTTTCTTCTGTGCTTCAGCGATGCGTGTCTCAGAGTCTGCGTGTAGCTTGGTCATGACCAAGAGCACAGCTTCGCTTAACTCCCCGACAACGGGCGACGATGCGGCCAGGCCCGGTGGCGGTGGTTTGCTGGTTGGGGCAGTCATGGCTCTGGTTTCCACCCCCGTCATCGTAGAAAGTCGAAAAAAGTCGATGAATGTATACTAAACACGACGACCTAGCAAACAGATAAAAAACAAATAAAAATAAAATAAAGACTAATGGGGAGAAACGTATATTCAGCACGGTAGAAGGGAGCTCATGTGAAACACGTCTACTCCATGATCGCTCAGCTCCGCCCCAGATTCAATCTTTATTTATACTCGATAATACACTGAGTAATTAAACTCATTTACAGTGCCGTCGAGATGTCACATACACAAGTGTCACAGTGTGTTTATAAATATAAAGACATCAGACAATCAGAATAATTAAGAGCACATTTTAAAATACATTAAAAAAAATAAAGAAATCTTTTTAAAAGAATAAAATAGCTAAAAATTAAAACAGAGGTAATAATTTAAAAACAATTACATATTGTGGTGACCTGATTGGTCATTAAGGTTCTAAACCGATCCATAGACACTAGAGTGTCTAGTTTCAGTGTTTCCTGCAGGGTATTCCATGATGTAGGGGCAAAAAAACCAAAAGCAGATCTACCAAGTTCAGTACAAACTCTAGGCACTCTAAGTGTAAGCCAAAAACTGGATCGTGTACGACAGGGTCCAGTGGTCCATTCCAATAAAGAACTAATATAATTTGGACAATCTCTAATTATGGCTTTATAAATAAATTTCCCATTTTCACACACTGAAATCTTTCTGTTAAATAGTTTTGAAACCAACTGCAAGCACCTGTATCAAAGCCAACACTCTGCAATCTTTGTAATAGGAGAAGGTGGTCAACAGTATCAAACGCCTTCGACAAATCTACAAACAGGGCAGCCAATGCTTTCCTTTGTCAAGGGCTGATACAATGTCATTTATAACTACAGTAGCCGCCAAGATTGTACTGTGTTTTTCTCTAAAACCAGTAGGGCTGTCCTAAGCTTCGAAGCTTCGTTCGATGGCACAAGCTTCGAACATTAAAAAAAAAATCGAAGTTTAACGTTTTTTTTTTAAAAGTTTTTACTTTGATTTGTGTGTGTGTGTGTGCGTGTGTGTGTGTGTGTGTGTGTGTGTGTGTGTGTGTGTGTGTGTGTGTGTGTGTGTGTGTGTGTGTGTGTGTGTGTGTGTGTGTGTGTGTGTGTGTGTGTGTGTGTGTGTGTGTGTGTGTGTGTGTGTGTGTGTGTGTGTGTGTGTGTGTGTGTGTGTGTGTGTGTGTGTGTGTGTGTGTGTGTGTGTGTGTGTGTGTGTGTGTGTGTGTGTGTGTGAGAACTACCCATCCCAGTTAGGACAGCCGAATCCCGTCCAATCTTTCGCCGTCGACTAAAGACTCACTTCTTCAACCATTATCTGAAATGATTTAAAAAAAATATAAATAAAAAATCGAACCATGACTAACCTTACTGTCATGCACTTTTCCTAATAAACTAACCTACACTGTAACACGCAACACTTTGATAAACATTGTTACTCAGCTGATAGAGTTGTACCCTTCTTGCTGTCTTGTCGTACAGAACTTGTACGTCACTTTGGATAAAAGCGTCAGCTAAATGACTAAATGTAAATGTGTGTGTGTGTGTGTGTGTGTGTGCGCGCGCGCATGGGGCCATTGGGTGGGGCCGGGGGACAAATACACTGGAGGAAAGTAACCCAGCTCAGCACTGCCCAAATTATATCATCACTATTGCCTGTTTGAAGGATATCATCCTCAAATACATATACACCTACATGCCTTGTAGAATTCCACACATAAGAAAGAAAGATACTGGGATGAATAAACAAAATAGGAAATAAAATTTAGATAAGGTGCTACTGAGATGTTTTGGTGAGTTCTTTGTTTTTTTGTGGAAGTTGCCCTTCTTAAAAATGCATGAACATTCACTGATAATTGGTCTGTAGTGGAGTCTACAAGGTCTACATTGCCGGACCATGTAGAATCCGGACCTTGTAGACTGACATAATTCTGTGCATAGTTTAGTCTACACAGGCCATATTTCAAATAATCTAAATCTTACTTCATTCATCTTAAACATTCTTGATTTGGGGGATTGGTAGTTCCCATGAAATCTGAAGTTGTTCAAACGACAACAGCGATCCACCTTGAATTAAATCACACAGCCGAGTGAAACCTTGTTGGCTCAGTCACGAAAGGGGCTACTTAATTAATTAATCCAACCCAACATTTAAAAACAACAAAGTTTATGAAAGTGCTGTAAAAGTCCCACAACATAAGATAAAAAAAAATATATATATATATTTTTTTTTCGAAGCTCGGCCCCGAAGCTTCGATTGCCAAAAAAAGTTTCGAAGGTCAGCCCTAAAAACCAGATTGGTGAGGGTTTAATATAGAGTGCTTTGTGATTAATGTTTTAAGTTGGTCGTTTACCAATGACTCCAGGATATACTATAAACAGCTGGTCTAACATCTCTGTCAGAGATATACTATAAACAGCTGGTCTAACATCTCTTAACCAGTCTCCCATCTCCCACTGACGGATATGGATGAAATACAGTGCATCTCCTGATGATAAAGTATATCACCTTCCAGTAAGGACAGTGTAGACTCAACCATGTACAAATACGTAGAATAAATATTATTTAGTCATACAGTCCTCATTCCACTGGGCCAGCAAAGAGGACTGTGTCCTGTAACTGTACACGGTTATCTACACAGTCCTCGTTTCAAATTATCAAAAACATCTCAGAGCATGACTTTACTTTATTTACATATCCGCTATCATGTAGTAGGTACCTACAGTACACAGCAATATAGATACAGTGGCACTCTAATCTAGGTGAACCCAGTTCCACCATTGTACCCAATTTAATTTTAATTTGATTTATCCTTTATTTATCAAGGAATGTCCCATTGAGATACAAGATCTCTTCTTCCAGGGAGTCCTGACCAACACGGCACACAACAAGTTTCAACATAAAAACAAGGGCATTAAACAAAAAACATACAAATCAAATACAAACACAGGCCATTTGTGCAGTGGCAAGAAGCATAATCAGATCAGCAATAACATCAGTTATATTATCGTCCTTGGCCATCGCGTCCCGCTCTTAAGCCAACGAGATATCCCTTATCTCATGTACCTACTGTACTCCACTAACGAAAAACAAATACGCCCACACCTGCCGGGTCCCGCCCCTATGGAGGCGTAGCCTATAAGACACTAGGCATGGTCACCAAACACTCTTCCTCTATTTCGTTTCCATCATAATGGTCGCAGTGCGCCTTATGTAACTAGTTGTTATGAAAAGATTAGAGAAATTGCGTAATGTTGAAAGCTTACCGGAGGTTTGTTTACCCCTGGAATCTTCGGGGCATGTTTCAGCGACACGTCGGGCCTATGTTGATGTTTCCTCGTCTGACGGCAGCAGACCAAGGGGCAGCGTACAAGGTTTGGCTATCGGGCCAGCTTGTACACAGGTAGGTCCTGTGTCATCAGGCATTGATGTTGGTGTTAGTAATGCTGTGAAGTGTGTTTCGGCGCCAGGGCCGGGGTGGCTTAGTGAACGTTCCACTGCAGTGGACGATTTCCTGGCTATCCTGGAGCATGCTGCTTACACTAATGCTACTAATGCTACTGCTAATGCTAATGTTGATGCTGAAATGGGTTGTTGTTCTAATACTCCCCGCCGAGGGACGTTGCTGCTTTTCCCTCCTCTTGCCCGGTTCATTGATGAAGGTCAGTCGGTTGCTAATGTGGGGGGTTTCGCTGAGTCTTATTTACCTTTTTTACGGGTAAAAGGGCTAACAACAGGGTGCAGGCCGGGTGTACCGTGGCTGCGTAGCCAGGTAGCTTTGATCCTGTGTCCCGGCGGGGATGAACGATGTCCCACCCGGCCGATGCTTGAGAGCGAATCGGCTCGGAGGGTGGCAGTATGGACGGATGAGTGGTATACTGCTGCAGGATGGTTTGTAGCGGCGGCCAGTGTTATGGCTCAGCTGGCTAGTTTCCTATCCACATTGTCATCGGGTAGTGGGGCTATGGGTCCAGCCGACATTGTAAACATGTTGCATGTTTGTGGTGTTATAGAGATCTTGACTCAGTCACAAGCTATAACTGCAGGGAGGATTAGGATGCTATCAACGTTGTTGTTAGGCATGTTTGGTTGGAGCACTCTCCTCTTGGGGAAGAGGATAGGTTTTCTCTCCTCACGACTCCTTTTTCCACGGAAAGTCTTTTTGGTCATTCTGTAGAGGCGCAGGCGGTTGTTGATCTGGGTCCCACACCGCCTCACGCTGTGCAGCCAGAGGTGGGAGCACGGCCTCGTCAACGACTGTGGCGAGGCCCTCGACAGGCGGCCATGTTTCCCCCGCCAGTGGTGCCCTGGGCGGAGAGTCAACAGGGATCCACAAGGCCGACAGCCTTGGCGGCCGAGGGATCGGCCATTTTGGGTGTATGCGGCTTGGATAAAACAAGCCGTTGTCATTCTGCCGCGAGCAGCCCGCTCCCCGTTCAATCCTCTCTCTGTTACCCACGGAAGCGGGGCTCTGATCGTTTTCCTTTGGCTGCGGGCCGCGAACCTTCTTTGAAGCGCATGCGGCCCCATTCTTCACTTCTCATGGGGACAGGGGCTGACACCCAGTTAATGGCTGAGCCTGGGTCTGTCCGTGAGAATGTTGTACTGTCGCATGGCTCCTGCACCACACGGTGTGTGAGGGGGGAGTCTGGTGTTACGGCTGCCACTAGCTACAGTGGTCAGCAGGGGGACTCGAGGCCTTTTCTGTTGAATGCACAGCAAGGGTTACCCCGGCCTTGCCTTTGCCAGGCGGGGTATCACGCTGATGCCTCCCACTCCCGTGAGAGCGGCAGTGGTCTGCAAAGAAGAGGCGAGCGTGATTTGGGTGATAGCAATATCACTGCAGGGCTTCAGCGTGTAGGAGCCCATGGGGCTCTCATGCCTTGCGTGTCTAGCTGTAGAACAACTCCTCAGCATGCGCTAGAGGGGTGTTCAGGGGGGGGGGTGTGTGTCAACCAGTTTGATGACCGCTTCTCCCGTATCGAACCGGCCCTTTCTGTCGGGGTCCCCCCTTGGGTGCGTCGCACAGCGGGAGGGACCGGGCCAACTATCTACTGTTCCTTGCGGCCCAGCGTCAGTTGACGGCGGGTGCGCTGTGGGATTATTTTCACATATGGCGACAAGAATGCCGTTTGGGGGTGTGGATAGAGAGAACGTTGAAAGAGGGGCTTGTGTTGCAGTTCGCGCAACCCCAACCTCCGTTCTCAGGTTTGGTGCCGACCCTATTGTCAGGGTCAGAAGCAGTGAAAGCCCTGGCCGACGAGATCCAATCTCTGTTGGGAAAGCAGGCCGTAGTCGTGGTCCCGAGAGAGGACGCGATGTCAGGCGTCTACTCCCGTTATTTTCTGGTGCCCAAGAAAAAGGGGGGGGTCAGACCTATACTGGATCTGTCCGCGTTCAATCGGTTGATTGTAGCGAGACCGTTCAGGATGTTGACCGTCAAACTCCTTCTGCTTGCTGTCAGAAGGGGAGACTGGTTCACCTCCATAGACCTGAAGGATGCGTATTTTCACATCCCGATTTTCCCTCCTCACAGGAAGTTCCTGCGGTTCCTGTTTCAGGGCGTAGCGTACGAGTACCAGAGGTTGCCGTTCGGCTATTCTCTGGCTCCCCGCACATTCACCACGTGCGTAGCGACTGCGCTGGAGCCTCTACGTCGTCGGGGAATACGGGTTCTGTTCTATCTCGACGACATTCTACTCCTCAGTCGTTCGGAGGAGGTTGCCAGGTCTCATACCAGGCTGGTGGTGGAATTCCTCACCAGGCTGGGTTTTGCTGTGAACTGGAAGAAGAGTACGCCTATTCCCAGTCAACAGGTGGAGTACTTGGGCTTGACGTTGAGGTCAAGGCCCATGATTGTAACCCTCTCGGAGCAGCGGCGGGTCTCTATCCTTCGCACGCTCAGGGGTTTCCGTCTGGGAGGGACGGTCACGGCGCTGCAAGTGATGCGCCTGCTCGGTATGATGGCATCTGCTCACACGGTGGTTCCTCTTGGCCTCCTCTTCATGAGGAGGATACAGAGGTGGTTTTTCTCTATGGGAATAGATCCGGTGAGGGACAAATGGAAACGGTTGACGGTTCCTTTGTTGATATGGGGAGATCTCGCCCATTGGAGGAGGCTGGGTATCCTCACCATTGGGGTCCCCATGGGCAGCA
The DNA here is from genome assembly GCF_963971535.1 of Notolepis coatsorum. Taxonomy (NCBI): domain Eukaryota; kingdom Metazoa; phylum Chordata; class Actinopteri; order Aulopiformes; family Paralepididae; genus Notolepis; species Notolepis coatsorum. The sequence goes on along the minus strand of NC_140182.1, from coordinate 84,551,815 downwards.
GGTGCTCACACGTCACGGTCTTCACCGACGCCTCTCTCACGGGTTGGGGAGGGACGTGTCGGACTCACGCAGTGGGGGGCAGCTGGACGAAGGTCCGTGCTGGCCCGTCTACCCCGCACATCAATGTGTTGGAATTGAAGGCGGTCCTCCTGGTCCTCAAACGGTTCGACCGCCTGGTGGTAGGCGAGCACGTTTTGGTCAGGACAGACAGTATGACGGCAGCGGTGTATATCAACAGGCAGGGTGGGACTCGTTCCATCCGCCTGCACCGGGCGGCAGTCAAACTTTGGCTATGGGCATCTTGCAGGCTGCGCAGTCTGAGGGCGCTCCACATCCCTGGTGCAGAGAATGTGGGCGCGGATATGATGTCTCGGGGCGGTCCTCGTTACGACGAGTGGGAACTCCGCTCCGACATAGTCAGACAGATCTGGGATCGTTTCGGGGAGGCCTCGATAGATCTGTTTGCGAGCCGACGCTCTCACAAGTGCCCCTTGTGGTTCTCGGTCAGTTGAGCAGATCATCCCCCCTTGGGGGTGGATGCCTTCTCGATCTTTCCATGGCCGCCCGGTCTTCTGTACGCCTTTCCTCCTGTACAGCTGTTGGGTCAGCTGTTGGAACGGATACGGAGGGAGCGCAGGACGGTGATCCTAGTCGCGCCGGACCGGGGCACGGCAGTGTGGTTTCCGGTCTTGATCCAGCTACTCGTCGCTCCGCCTTGGGTTATTCCTTGGTCGGCGACGTCCCTCTCTCAGCAACACAGGTCGCTGTTCCAGTACCCGGTGTTGTGCCAACGCCTGTCGGTGTGGCTGGTGAGAGGGTAGGTCTGGAGAGGATGGACCCTTCTGTGGTTAATATCATCCGGAATGCGCATGCTCTCTCCACTGTTGCGCTTTACGCGGGCAGATGGCGTATGTTCCAAGAGTGGTGTAAGGCGGGGGGCCAGGACCCAGTCTCCTGCCCCCTGGATGCTGTCCTTAGTTATCTTCAGTCTCTCCTTGGTAGACTGTCAGCTTCGACGGTGAGGGTATATGCAGCAGCTATATCCTCCTATCATGAGGGGTTTGAGGGGGATGTCTTGTTCAGCCACCCTCTTGTGAAGCGTTTCCTGCTTGGCGCTCGACGCGTTAAGCCGGTGCAACGCTCTTTGGCTCCGAGTTGGGATCTTCAATTGGTCCTCGGTCGGTTGTCCTTGGCCCCGTTTGAGCCGCTTGAGCAAGCGCCGTTGGGACAGTTGTCCTTCAAAACCGCGTTCTTGCTGGCTGTCACCTCCGCTAAACGCGTGGGTAAGCTCTGTGCTCTTTCGGTACGTCCAGAGTGCCTGTCTTTTCGTTCCGATTGCGGTGCCACTCTGCGGCCTAATCCTGCTTTCGTGCCTAAGAATATCCGGAGTTCCTTCCACTCCAGGGATATTGTGGTTCAGGCGTTTCGTCCGCCCCCTCACGCTAGTGAGTTAGATGCGGGCCTTCACCTGTCATGTCCGGTCCGTGCTTTGGGAATTTACCTCAGCCGTACTCAGGACCTCAGGGTTACCGATCAGCTTTTTGTCTGTCACGGTGGTTCTCGTGCCGGTAAGGCACTATCGAAACAGCGCCTGTCCCATTGGTTGTGCGAGGGCATTGCCCTCTGCTACACGTTGGCCGGGCTGGATCCCCCTGGGGGCGTCAGGGCGCACTCCACTCGTGGGGTGGCTGCCTCTGCCGCTCTGCTGGGTGGGGCCTCAGTGGAGGACATCTGTGCTGCAGCTTCATGGTCCTCCCCGGGCCCCTTTGTAAGGTTTTACCTCATGGACATGACCGGGGGTTCTGTCTCCCAGGCGGTTCTGGGGTCTGTGGCCTTTCCTGCTTCCCGTCCTTTGGTAGGGTAGCAGGAGTGTGTGGGTATGGGCCACAGTGTGTTAGTTCACACGTGGTTCCGCCTGTGCTGTGTGTTCAAGGGGTTCTAGTTCCCTCTTGCTCGCACTCGGGTGGAGTTGACTGCGCCCCCCCTTCATTAGGAAGGATAGGGTGACGGGACTCCCCAACCCCTTGATGTGGGCTTACGGGTCCTCAGGGGGTGCATTTGTCGGGCCTCGCGTCCGCTCTACCCCATATCTCGATAGGCTTAAGAGCGGGACGCGATGGCCAAGTACGATAATATAACGTAAGGTTATGTATATAACCTAGTTATATGAGTACTGGCTGAGTGTCCTGCTCTTAACGGCCCTGAGTCCCCGTTTTGAGGAATCTTTTCCTGGAAACGGGTTTTTTGGCGAGGAAGAGTGTTTGGTGACCATGCCTAGTGTCTTATAGGCTACGCCTCCATAGGGGCGGGACCCGGCAGGTGTGGGCGTATTTGTTTTTCGTTAGTGGAGTACAGTAGGTACATGAGATAAGGGATATCTCGATAGGCTTAAGAGCGGGACGCTCAGCCAGTACTCATATAACTAGGTTATATACATAACCTTACGGTAAAACAGTTACATGTTTCATGAAGGGCTAGTCGTAGCATACCATTCACAGTAGGAAGTGCCTCTAGACAAAGTTTCACTTGCAGTGTATTCCATAAAAAGGGAGCATAGTAGGAGAATGCAGCTTCATCAAGCTCTGACTGCATCAAAGGAACATTTAAAAGCATCCCATTTGCTGCTCATGGTATTAAAAAAGCAAGTATAAAAGGACAGAAGTCTGGAGATATATAAGGGCAGCTAGCAATGACTTCAGGATAAAAATCAACATGTGTGATTGTCTTCTTTGATACAGAGAGGACCATCCTAAAGACTGATACAAAGTGCAGTGGTTTTTTGTTTTTGTTTTTATTAAGGATCCCCATTAGCTGGTGCCATGGCTCCCAGCTAGTCTTCCTGGGGTCCACACAACACAATACACAAAACAGTTTATGCATAGATCAATACAAAAGATAAAAACAAGGATTTAGTATATAGCAAATAAGCTACTTTCACAGATGCTATAGATAGAAATAAAAAACAAAACAATTAACTAAAACATACAATAAATATCCATTTTTAAAGATACAAAATGAGAACCTGTAGGCTAATAGGCAAAAACTAGGGATGCTCGATATTGGCTTTTTTACCGATACCGATATTCCGATATTGTCCAACTCTTAATTTCCGATACCGATACCGATATCAACCGATACCGATATATGCAGGGTTTCCCCCCAAAAAAACGGAATAATTTCAGGTAACTAATAATTTCACTGGATGCATTCAAAAGGCTTTCTAAATGTAAGCATTATCTGTGCAAAATATGATAATTAAAAAAGTAAAAATTAACATTACATATCTCTTGTTGTTGAATTAAACCAACATGCATACTTTTGACAATAAATAAAATAAGACTTGGTTCTTACTTGCTTGCCTGGGTAAATAAAGGTTAAATAAATGTAAAAAAAAAAAAAAAAAAATTGTTATTGTTTTTTTTTGTTTTTTTACCGATACCGATATTTTCCGATATCACATTTTACTGCCGATATCGGCCGATAATATCGGTCGGCCGATAATATCGGACATCCCTAGCAAAAACCCATACACAAATCAAGTCATGTGACTAGTGATGCACCGATGTGAAAATTGTGGCCGATACCGATAACCGATATTAATATTGCTGTTCTGGCCGATACCGATGTCGATATCTCTGTATAGAAAACACTTTTTTACGATAATCAAATAAAGAGCTATTTTCAAAACGCATTTTTTATTTTTTTTTACTTTTGTAACTTATTTTCAGAAATTACTGATATTTTGAAACTATAATTTAGACCAAAACATGTAAAAAAAATTTAATTAAAAAAGACAAATCTAATTTATAATATTTATTTTTAATATCGGCCCTATCTTGATATCGGATCGATACCGATGTGTAAAAAAAATGACTATCGGCTGATATTATATCTGCGGCCGATATATCGTGCATCACTAGGCATGTCCCTTCCAGTGTCAGAATCGGAGGGACAGCTGTATTAGCTCAAGAGCGAGAAAAGGTCATGCACTTGGTCTTTTTTTGCATTAAGGACCAGTCTTAGCCTTAGCAAGGCGTGTTGCAGTGTAGCTCTGACAGAGATATGAGACCAGCTGTTTATAGTTGTATCTCTGACAGAGATGTGTTACTATTAGGGGTGTAACGATGCAACCTCACAACGATTAAATTCGATTACGATTCTTCAGGCAACGATTCAATGCATCATGAAATCTCTTTATTTGACCACGATTCGATACGATTCGATACATTTTCTATCAGTTAATTCCCCAAACAATTTTGAATACACAAATGTGGCTGGGGGAACTGATTCACTCAGCATGAATGGACTATAGGTCAATAAAAACAATACAAAAAATAAAATTATAAAAAAACATTAAAAAAATTTAAGTAATTTTTTTTCATTTAGATTATAATCGATTATAACATTTTCGATGCAGTTGAATCGCCACATTAGAATCGATGCATTTCGATTAATCGATGCATCATTACACCCCTAGTTACTATGCTGTTTATAGTTGTAGCTCTGACAGAGATGTTAGACCAGCTGTTTATAGTTGTACTGTAGCTCTGACAGAGATGTCAGACCAGCTGTTTATAGTTGTAGCTCTGACAGAGATGTCAGACCAGCTGTTTATAGGTGTAGCTCTGACAGAGATGTCAGACCAGCTGTTTATAGTTGTAGCTCTGACAGAGATGTCAGACCAGCTGTTTATAGGTGTAGCTCTGACACCGATGTTAGCTGTTTATAGTTGTATCTCTGACAGAGATGTGTTACTATTACTTCTGTGGTGTTAACCTTGTCTTGACACAACTATATTTAGGCCTCATTAATGCTACCCATTCCCCCCAGTGATGTTTGACTCATCTTGCCTCACTGTGTGTGTGTGTGTGTGTGTGTGTGTGTGTGTGTGTGTGTGTGTGTGTGTGTGTGTGTGTGTGTGTGTGTGTGTGTGTGTGTGTGTGTGTGTGTGTGTGTGTGCGTGTATGCGTATGTTGGTGGATGTGGGCATCTCTGTGTGTGTCTATGCGTATGTGGGTGGGTGTGGGCATGTGTATGTTTGCGTGTGTGTGCATGTGTTTGTGTGTGTATGCATATATTTGTGTGTGTGTGTGTGTGTGTGTGTGTGTGTGTGTGTGTGTGTGTGTGTGTGTGTGTGTGTGTGTGTGTGTGTGTGTGTGTGTGTGTGTGTGTGTGTGTGTGTGTGTGTGTGTGTGTGTGTGTGTGTGTGTGTGTGTGTGTGTGTGTGTGTGTGTGTGTGTGTGTGTGTGTGTGTGTGCGTAAATGTGTGTGTGTGTGATGTCTCCGACAGCCATTCCTGAACCCTGACGGCACGTCGGCATCAGACGTGGTGCTTCTAAACCGCTGGACTGTGAGGAACTACCAGGTGCAGCGCGGTGACGTTGTGTCCGTTGTGTAAGTAGACTTTAACACGCTGGACACACAGTGACCCCACCAGCACACTGGCTCCCTGCACTGGGACATGGCTGGAATAGGAAACGATGATACAATGTCAAAGAACAGACCGTAGAAGAAGCCTTTACTGTGCTCCACTAAGAACAGACTGTAGAAGAACCCTTTACTGTGCTCCACTAAGAACAGACCGTAGAAGAACCCTTTACTGTGCTCCACTAAGAACAGACCGTAGAAGAACCCTTTACTGTGCTCCACTAAGAACAGACCGTAGAAGAACCCTTTACTGTGCTCCACTAAGAACAGACCGTAGAAGAACCCTTTACTGTGCTCCACTAAGAACAGACCGTAGAAGAACCCTTTACTGTGCTCCACTAAGAACAGACCGTAGAAGAACCCTTTACTGTGCTCCACTAAGAACAGACCGTAGAAGAACCCTTTACTGTGCTCCAGTAAGAACAGACCGTAGAAGAACCTTTTATTGTGCTCCACTAAGAACAGACTGTAGAAGAACCTTTTACTGTGCTCCAGTAAGAACAGACTGTAGAAGAACCCTTTACTGTGCTCCACTAAGAACAGACTGTAGAAGAACCCTTTACTGTGCTCCAGTAAGAACAGACCGTAGAAGAACCCTTTACTGTGCTCCACTAAGAACAGACTGTAGAAGAACCTTTTACTGTGCTCCAGTAAGAACAGACCGTAGAAGAACCTTTTATTGTGCTCCACTAAGAACAGACCGTAGAAGAACCTTTTATTGTGCTCCACTAAGAACAGACTGTAGAAGAACCCTTTACTGTGCTCCACTAAGAACAGACTGTAGAAGAACCCTTTACTGTGCTCCACTAAGAACAGACTGTAGAAGAACCCTTTACTGTGCTCCACTAAGAACAGACCGTAGAAGAACCCTTTACTGTGCTCCACTAAGAACAGACCGTAGAAGAACCCTTTACTGTGCTCCACTAAGAACAGACTGTAGAAGAACCTTTTACTGTGCTCCAGTAAGAACAGACCGTAGAAGAACCTTTTATTGTGCTCCACTAAGAACAGACTGTAGAAGAACCCTTTACTGTGCTCCACTAAGAACAGACTGTAGAAGAACCCTTTACTGTGCTCCAGTAAGAACAAGACCGTAGAAGAACCCTTTACTGTGCTCCACTAAGAACAGACTGTAGAAGAACCTTTTATTGTGCTCCACTAAGAACAGACTGTAGAAGAACCCTTTACTGTGCTCCAGTAAGAACAGACCGTAGAAGAACCTTTTACTGTGCTCCAGTAAGAACAGACCGTAGAAGAACCCTTTACTGTGCTCCAGTAAGAACAGACCGTAGAAGAACCTTTTACTGTGCTCCAGTACCTTCCCGTTGGATGACTCTATGGTCCTCATTTGAGGAGCACTGGTCCTCATCTGAACAGGTTTAAGGTCGCATTCACACCAGAGCTGTTTGGTCCGCTTTAAACGCACCAGAGTTTGTTTCCTCGGATAGTCCGCTTGGTTTGGGGTGGTGTGAAAGCTCATTCGAACTCTGGTGCGGACCAGAGTTTGCTTTTTTGGTCCGCACCAGAGTTCGAATGAGCTTTCACACCACCCCAAACCAAGCGGACTATCCGAGGAAACAAACTCTGGTGCGGACCAAATAAGCTAACTCTGGTCCGCCTGAAAACGTAGGTCTCGGTTCGCTTCCAAGTGAACCCTGGTGCGATACGTTTGTGGTGTGAATGCTCACCGGACCAAATGCAAGACCAAATATAGGAAGTGACCCGATAAACTGCATCTTGGGTAGAAGGAAACAAAACAAACACTGCGGCGCACACTGATAATTGGAAGCACGTGTGAAATATTTCTCGTGGACAGACGTGGCCGAATGAGGAGGTAAAAGCCCTGATTGAAATATGGTCAGACGAGCAAATTACACAGCTGCTTGTGGCCACTCACAAAAACAACGAGGTGTAAGAGCAGAAATCCCACGGCCGCATAAATGTGATGTTGCTGCATGTTTGTGTTTTCGCGGATTTCACTCCTGAAGGGGAGGGATTTCCACGCTCTATTGTGTCCCTTTTCGATCGTGTGACATTGTTCAGAAAGTTTGGTGCACTTGACAAATTGCAGTGTGAAAGCAAACCGAACCAAATGAAGAATGCAACGATGTTGCAACTTCACCCCCCCGAATTGCACCTAGTCCACTGAACTATATGTGAAAGCGACCTTAGTTATTTATTTATTTGTTACCAAGGGACAGTGCACATTAATCAACATCTTCAGTTTCCACATCAATGTAAATATGCCAGAATTAGCTAATGAGCTAGTTTTCATCTGTAGTCCCTGCCTACCATGTGAACTCTCTCAAGGTCAAATAACAGACTATCAGCTTTAATCTGAGGATGTTTTTACCCAATTTTTGTGTGCCCCAAATAATATTTTTTTATTATTAGTGCACCATAATGATGCTTTTATTACAAATTGTGAACAAGTCAGCAAGAGAGGTACCTCTCTGGCAGCCAAGGGTCAGTGGCGTTGTTCATCAACTAGTAACGACTAACGAGCTGTACAGTCCGAGCTCCTAGAAACATGTACAGAGCCTCCTGCCAAATGGTTTCCGGTGGAAACAGTGAATTCTATCAAGACGGAACGTCTTGTCCTACGAGCTAAACAATAGGGATGGATCACTTGAACAGAGTGTCCTTATCTCTGACTCTCCTGTTGAGCTCAACGGGGAAACTGGTCAGGGTAAGTAGTCGACCCTATTCGCCTTGTGTTGCTAGGCAATGTGTCTGCCGATTAGTCAACCCATCCTGACTAGTTAGGAGCAGTGGGTGGACGGGGTAAATAAGGTTAATAAGCAGAGGTCAGTAATGGGTGTGATGTTGGTGTTGCTGATCTGACCTGAGACACTTCCTTGGTAGCTTATTCCAGGTTGTAGTATTGAGGTTCCCGGTTCGATTCTGGCTTCTCTCGGCAGTATGTCGAAGTGTCCTTTAGCAAGACACTTAAACCCTAACTGCTCCCGATGAGCAGGTTGGTACCTTGCATGGTTGCCTCCGCCGTCGGTGTGTGAATGTGTCAGTGATTGTGAGGCATAAGTGCGCTGGATAAAAGCGCTATATAAATGTATACATGTATCCATTTGATACATTGAAATGAGAAGCGTTGTGGCTTTGGCTGAATAGAGTCTTCTGTCACTGATGGAAATAGTATAGACGTGTTTTTGACAGGATAGGAAAAATAACAACTTTATTTTATACTTTCAGCATCCTTACATAGGGGAGGGGGCAGGTACAGACAATGTGTTATATTATTTTGACTAGAGGTGAAACGATTCCATTTAACAACAATTTGATTTAATTCTGATGTTTTGAGAGACATAAGCTGAATTTATATATATATATATATATATATATATATATATATATATATATATATATATATATATATATATATACAAATAAAAGTGTATAGTTATATATAGGTATATATACACACACACACACACACACATACAGTATATTTCCCATCTGCAGGTGGTTTTGCAGATTGTGTGTACTTTTTCACAAGGAACATGATGGTGGTCTTAGCCTTCAGACCCTGGGAACACCACTTGGCAGGCCAAATATTTCCGATTGGCCAAAAAAAACACCTGCTGGGAAATATATACAGTATTGGGGGGGGGGGCAGCTTAAAGCTGCTGGTGTCTCTGGGAGTCTGTGTAAAACCTTTTGTTGCGTGTGTATGGGCTTGAAAAGAGCTGCAGAGCTTGCTCTCTTTCTGCTGGGCAGGTAAAGTAACTCTTGCTCATTTCTCAAAAGTTGCCTACTTAATCTCTTTAAATATATATTTTCAGTTGTATGTACCCCAAGATCACTGGATTTCCATATTCATACTGAGGCATCGCATTACATAGGGTGACCATATTTTGATTTCCAAAAAAGAGGACATGCTGGCCCCAGCCTCGAGATGCATAATGATACTCAAAGTTTACTCAAATATGCCTTATTGTTATACTATATTTAAAGTATGCCTCCTCTGTATGGATAGAAAATTATTATTTATATTATTTTATATAACACAATAATATCTCTCTATAACCAAAGACACACCAAACCAAAGTTACTCAACAATCAACAATCATTTATTATACCAACATTTTTCTTTCTGACAAATCACAATGGCACAAGAATAACTTAAAAATCAACCTGTAACAAAATAATAGCTCTCTTTTCAAGTCTTACTGGACAACAATAAATAACAAAAAAATAATGAAATAATGTTCTAAATAATACCTCTTCTGTAGAAAATCCAGATTTAACAAATGATCTCTGTATCTTTTCAATGTAAATAATAAAACAGTATAACCTCACAAAAAATCTAATTATTTTAAAAGTGCACTATGCAGTTTTGGAATTACATTTGCATAACGTTCCATTAGTGAACATGACATATTTACATTTAGTCATTTAGCTGAGGTTTTTATTAGGGTTAGATTCATTTTTTAAATCATTTAAAAAAAAATCAGATAATGGTTGAAGAAGTGCGTCTTTAGTCGACGGCGAAAGATTGGACGGGTTTCGGCTGTCCTAACTGGGGTGGGTAGTTCATTCCACCATTGTGGGGCAAGGACTGAGAAAAGGCAGGTTCTCCTTGATGACCCTCCCGGAGCTCGGATATGAGTGGGTCTGAGATGGCCAGAAGATATAGAGCGTAGGGGTCTTGAGGGTGTGTAGTTAGAGACCATTGACCGGAGGTAAGCGGGAGCGGTTCCCTTTGCCGCACGATATGCCAGGTCGAGGGCCTTGAAGCGGATTTATGCAGCAATGGGGAGGCAGTGCAGGTCCCTAAGAAGTGGGTGACATGGGCTGACTTCGGTAGGTATGAGATCAGGCGGGCTGCTGCGTTCTGAATCAGTTGAAGAGGCTTGGTGGCAGTGGTCGGAAGGCCAGCAAGCAGTGCGTTGCAGTAGTCGAGGCGGGAGATGACTGTTGATTGGACGAGGAGTTGGGTGGCTTCTTTTGTCAGGAAGGGGCGGTGACGTTACTCAGGAGGAATCTGCAGGTTCTGGTTGTCGCTGCGATATGAGCGGAGAAGTTCAACTGGTCGTCGAGGACAACACCAAGGTTCTTGGCGGTCGGGGACGCGGTCACAGCTGCATTCTCAACTGTGATGGAAAGGTCGGTCAGAGGGGAGGATTTGGCTGTTTTGCTTAGGTTCAGTTTGAGGTGTTTGGTCGTCATCCAGGCGGAGAAGGCATGCAACGTGATAATGTTACCCAGTGATTTAGTGTAGAGGGAGAAGAGAATGGGTCCTAGGACTGAGCCCTGGGGGACACCCGTCCGCAGGGGGCGGGTGGCTGACAGGGTCCCTCTCCATGACACTTGGTAGGAGCGGTCATTGAGGTATGATGTCAGCCATGTCAGCGCAGAGCCAGCCACTCCCATTCCTGTGAGGGCCGTGAGGAGGATCTGATGGTTGACTGTGTCGAAGGCTGCAGATAGATCTAGGAGAATCAGGACAGGGGAGATGCCTTTCGCTTTTACTAAGTGAAGTGCCTCTGTGACCGCAATGAGGGCCGTTTCTGTGGAGTGGCCAGTCCGGAAGCCTGACTGATTAGGGTCTAGGAGGTCATTCTGTAAGAGATAAGCAGTAAGTTGGTTGGATACAGCACGTTCAAGTGTTTTAGAAAGGAAGGAGAGAAGAGAGACAGGACGATAGTTGCCTAAGACGGTGGGGTTCAGGGTTGGTTTATTTATGAGCGGTGTGACTCTGGCTTGTTTTAGGGAGGTGGGGACCACCCCCGAGTTGAGGGAGGAGTTGATGGTTGCAGTTAGGAATGGGAGGATGTCTTGTGTTATGGTCTGGAGGAGTGGGGAGGGTAACTGGTCCAGCTGGCATGTAGTCGGACGGTTCGACGTTACCAGTGTCAGGGTCTCTGCTTCTGTAATGGGAGAGAAAGATGACAGAGTGAAGTATGAGGTTCTCGATTCAGTATTTGGAATGGATGGGGGTTGGGAGAAGGAGCTGCGGATGTTCTCCACTTTTTCCTCAAAGAAGATCGCAAAGTCTTCGGCAGAGAAAGATGAGGGAGGAGGGGGTGGGGGAAGTGGGGAGGGAGGACATGGTAGCATGCAGTTTGCGAAGGTTCTTGGCAGATGCCTCGATCCTATGGTGAAAGAAGGAAGCTTTGGCATTAGTAATGGTTTTGGAGAATGTTAACAAGAGGTTGTGATACGTATGTGTTCAAGATTCAAGATTCAAGATTCAAGAGTTTTAATTGTCACGGCATACAGGTATACAATGAAATGCGGCTGGTCTTGCCCGCGACGATGTGCAATACAGTGGTACAACATATGTTGATGTCAGCAGTGAGGCGTGACTTGCTATACTTCCTCTCAGCCGCTCTCAGGACCTGTCTTTGTTCTATCACTGCATTCGTCAGCCATGGACTGGGTGGGGAACGGCGGGCATGTTTCTCAACGAGGGGACAGAGCTTGTCGAAGGAGGTTGCGAGTGCTGAGAGGAGGGTGGAGGTTGCCATCTCTGTGGGGAGAGCAGAGAAGGTGTCACTCAAAGGTAGAGCGGATAGTATGTCAGAGGAGAGGGTGGAGGGGGATAGGGATGGCAGGTTGCATCTGAGTGAGACGGTTTGAGGTGGTGTGAAGGCCTTTATTACCTATGTTTATTATATAAATCAAACTAAAAACATTTTGAGGCACCATGAACCAAATATAAGGCTAAACATTTTGGCAGTGTCAGAGTCTGGAAATGTATTTTTTCCAATCCATGCAGCTGTTGTGATGTTTCACAGTATGAAATGCAAACGCATTTACAGCATCCTGTTTTCCTGGGTCTAACAAAGAATTCGGTAAACTTTGCAGACGAACTCTCACCTTGCACAGCTTTTAAAAAAAAATTCTGTGTTCATGTGCGTTTTAATCTTAACAGGTGGGGTACCGTGTCGGGCCGTCATGCCCGTGTGCTGAACGCACGCAAGTCGCGGCAGTTTGCGAGCGTTTAGAGGCTCGGGTTGCATTTTTCGACGAACATATAATATACTGTACGAAATATCTATTTGTTGCCGTTCCATTGCCACCTCACTCGACCAATTCCGTGCCTCGGTTCTCGAGTTACATGACGATATGTCAGGCGAGTGTCTTTTTACACCGGACATTTAATAATTTTTTTAATCCACTTTTTCTCCCCATTTTCTATTTTTCTCCCATCCCAATTTCGTATTTCCAATTCTTCCCTCCCCTGTCTTGAACATTGCTAGACTATGCCTCCCACTGGTCGGCTGTAGTGAGGATAGAAGCCTTGCATCACGTGTCCCCTCCGGTACACGAGGAGGCAGCCTGTCGCATCTTTTCACCGCAGCAGCTCGAACTCTCAGTGGCGAGGAGTAACGCGTGGGAGGCTCACGCTGCCCCCGATACTTCCTGTTTCCGCCGCACCGGCATCACCCAACCGACCTGTAGGAGTCGCTGTCCACAACGTCAAATCCCCACCCACCGGCTTTCCCACCCTCTAACACTGCCAATTGTGTTAGTATGACGGCCGGCCAAGCCGGTAGCAACGCTAAGAGCTGGGCTCGATACCAGCATCTCCTGCGTTAGTGGCGAGCGCCTTGCCCACTGCGCCACTCAGCCGCCCTACACCGGACATTTTCATGAATTTATAAAAAAAAAACTGACACCCCGGACAAGGCATGAAAAGAGGACATGTCTGGGCAAAAGAGGACGTTTGGTCACCCTACGTTACATTGACCATTTATTCCCCTCTTAGTTTGAGTGTTCCATGTCACATTGATGAAAATAAAACCTCATAGGCACTGTATCTTAGCGTAATCTAAGCAGTACACCGGTAATACAGAACCCAAAATGTCCCAGCAGGGTTGAAGCTTACTGTGTGTCTTTGATCACAGTGAGCAATGATTTCACCTGTACAGCTGTACTTAATGCTATGAAGCGATAGAATTATTGGATATGGCCTCAATCCATTAGTCTTACATCATCCCTCCCCACGCGTTGACACAGATACACCTTTGGTATTTCCTTTCGATACAACCAGCTGACCTTTTGGAGTGATCGACAAGCCTTCCTCTTGAATAGACTGATATGATTAGAGCCCTGGTGCTCGTTGCCTGCAGCCATACACTGCGTGTGCTACAGAGAAGAGTGTGCACTAATTCGTCTGGGGGGAGAGAATCTCTCCAAGCCCTCCTCCACCCCCCCCCCCCTCATCGCTCCCCTATGGTGGTGAGGACTCTCTCTCTCTCGCTCTCTTTCATTCTGTCTGCCTACTCCTGTTCCCTGTTTCTCCACTGAGACCAGACGCTACTCTGTATGTGGCTGAGTAGTCAGTGACGATCGCATCCTTCCCTGTCTCACTCTGTTGCTTTGTATTCTCTCTCTTTCTCTCCCCACAGCACCACCCACTCTCCAAAAAAATAAACGAAAGCACGTTGACACGGCTTCAGTCACCGGAGAGATGTGTTTGGGGGGGGGGGGGGGGGGGGGTTTGGGGCTCCAGGTACCATGACAGCCACCCACCACTTTTTCAGACACCCGCTTATTTCTGAGGCACCACAACAAGCCAGATGTGGCTGCTAATGAAAAAGATTTCCCCAGAACACCCTGCTTACACACACTCGCGACTCTAGCACACATACACACACACGCGTCACGCTCTGTGCTCTCGTCTCTCTGTCTGTCTCTCTCTCTCCCTCTCTATCTCTCTCTCTCCCTCTCTCCCTCTCTCCCTCACTCCCTCTCTCCCTCTCTCTCTCTCTCTCTCTCTCTCTCTCTCTCTCTCTCTCTCTCTCTCTCTCTCTCTCTCTCTCTCTCTCTCTCTCTCTCTCTCTCTCTCTCCTTAGACAGCAGTTCCTGAGTTTCCTGATGTATTCTAAGACAACATTGTGTGTCTCTCTCTGATGCACTGGTGTTGTTTTGAGTGATCAGTGTTCACTATGGGAATCATCAGAAGTATTACGCAAGTCTGAAAGGCTTTCAAACTTTTATCTCCACTGCCTCGAACTCACTGGGAATTGTTATTCCGTCGACACTTTCTGCCTTCCCTGTGAAATTCACCATCACCGAATAATAATAATAATAATAATAATAATAATAATAATAATAATAATAAACTTTATTTGTATAGCACCTTTCATACAGAAACTGCAGCTCAAAGTCCTTCGCAACAGAAAAAAAGACAGGCATAAAATGAGCACATACAGTATGCAAGTGCAGACATATAAAATCACAGTTTTTTACATTAGGATCTAACATCCCAACAGGCCACCTTGTTTATGGTTTGATTCAGTTTTAAATAGACAATAATAAAAAGAGTAAGATAAAATAGACAGAGTAAAATAGTGCAATAGTGCAGTGCAATACAATTGTAGAATATAATAGATTAAAAAATATATATATTTTACAGTGCAATAACATAGTTCAGGATTACTGTAACTGAGGGGTACAATTCCCTGACTGTATTACTAGATATGATACTTACTACCACTACCTTTGTACTTAATATTCGGCCACCCAGTACACAGCATAAATATATTATGATGAACACTGTCACGTAGATGAAACGGATCCAACACAAATGTACGAATTAGAAATAGGTCTTTATTTCTACACAGCGATGGTGTGTAGAGCAAGCACTTAATCAAATCAATCACATTTATGAATGGAATTAGTATGCACTTTTATGGCAAGAGTATTCGTCGGTATATCAATAGAGAATGTCCAATCTCTGAAGGCGCAGGTGGTACATATACGACCTGGAATAGTTTAAGGAATAACAGCAATGATACTTTAATGATTATATACTGGACACACTAGGGGGGGTTAATCCGGTCGCTTGTAAGCCGACAGGAGTAGGAGGGGGGGGGGGGGGTAGAATCCGGCTGCCTCATCCGGCCAAGGGTATCCCAGGTGAACCCACTGTAGTGCCGTTCAATGCGCCGGCGATCCTTGGACCACAGATGAAAGCAGGTGGACTCTTTGTGGGCCGGCGTCATCCGGTCCACGGAGGAGAGACGTGAAGCGACCTCGTCTTGCAGAGCGTCTCCTCACCTTGCGTCCTCTCCAGGGGGGGGGGTTCCAACACACGGCAGTGTCGGGGGTCTTTATCCATGGAATAATCAAAGTATACAAAGCATAATCCGTGCCTGGGAAGGCGGGCTGTCGTCGGTAGAATAATCCGGTATACAGGTCCACTCGCTCGTCGGCTCTGGGGCTCCTCGGGTGCAGCTTCACGTGGGGTCAACCACCCTGGATAAGCAGCCAGTTCTCTGCCCGAAACGATGGGGTACTGACTACGGTAGTATTCTCACCGCACGAAGCACTATATATTAACAGACTATTATTAGCTTAATAGACTACGTCCAACTCGACGATATAGTGCCAAATATGACTGTTCAAATATTAATATACACGATGTCTCAATACCGATGGTAGGCGAACTTGGCCTTACTCCCACACGTGGCGTCGCGGGGAGGCTTTACGTCTGTGACTCTATTGGAGGGTAAGAAACTGGACTGAAAAGGAAGTCCTACTTTAGTAGCGCAGTATATATACGCACTATGAACAAATAGTCCCATTAGTGGTGCGGTAGTCAGATTCCTACGCGGAACTAGGACTTGTTCGTACATGTGGAGCGGTACGTTTGAACTGGGTCTGAGGGGTATGGCAGCCTGGCACCAAGGTCTCGACCAATAGTAGAATGGAGACTATTATGGGATGTTCAGTAGGCTAGAATGGATATTCAATGCATATTGTACAAGGAATATACAAGGGATATCAGGGAATATTAGAGAATATACAAATACAATTAAATATATATATATAAATAAATATATATATTCGGTTTAATCTGGCCCTTCACAACAGCCACCCCCTGATTGGTCCCAGACCTAATCAGTTAAACAGAGACAGATTAATCGCGTTGTCTATTTACACATAAGGGTTTGCTGTAGGGGTCAGTCAACTTCACAAAGTCATAGGGTTATAGGGTCATGGTCATCATCGATTGTGTCTGGGAATCGAGGCAGTTCTATGAGCCTCGCCACGGGACGGGTGTAAGTGCGACCCTGGACGAGCACTTCAGCTGCTCGGACCTTGCCGTTGGCACCGGTGATCACTTTGCTTACGCGGCCGGCCGGCCACATAGCTCTGGGCAGTGATTGATCAATAATCATGACGACTGTTCCTTCTGTCAAATTGTCTCTCTGGGCTCGCTGCAGTAGAAGCAATTCTGCTTCCTCGTAGTTAGCGGCTGACATATCAGCGGGGGACTTGCACTCCGGGTGGTACCGCAGGAATGTTCTTTGTTGTGCACTCTCTATGGACGTGCAATCGTCTATGTTAGGGTCGGTGGAGGCTACGGTGCTCAATCCACAGAACACAGACTTCTTATTTTCCACCTCCTCTGGACTTGCTTCCCTCGGGATAGGCCTGGGCCACTGTCCTTCCGGGAGTCTTAGGAATGCGGGGCCGTCACTGTAAGCATTGTGACGGGTGAGGTCATCCAGGGGCATCCCCCGGGTGATGACGTCAGCTGGGTTCTGTTTTGTATCAACGTAGCGCCACTCTGTTTCTCCGGTTAACTCTTCGGTTAAGTCTTGAATCTCGGTGACTCTGACTCCCACGAAGACTTTGTACTTGCATGAGTCCGATTTGATCCAGGCGAGTACCGTCGTGGAATCTGACCACAGGATTGTTCTAGACACCGGTATGGTGAGCTCACGTTGGATGAGCGTGGCTAGGTGCGCTCCGGCTAGGGCTGCGCAGAGCTCTAGACGTGGGATAGATTGTTGCTTGCGTGGGGCTATTCTCGAGCGGGCGAGGACAAATGCTGTGTAGATCTCTCCCCCCTTCTCTTGGGCCCGCAAGTAGGCTACTGATCCGTATGCGACCTCTGAGGCGTCACTGAAGACGTGTAAGTCCATTTTACATGTCTCTGGCCTCACCGTGGGTGGGAAGTAGCTTCGGCGCATATTAACGCCTGGGAGTGAGTGGAGCTCCATCTCCCACTCTCTCCAGGTGGATGCAAGGTGTGCGGGAATGGGGTCGTCCCAGCCCTGGTCCTTGTCCCACAATGCTCGTACAATCATTTTTGCCCTGGTGGTGTACGGTAGAATACATCCTAGCGGGTCATATTGTCGGGCGAGTGTTGTGTACACACTCCGTCTGGTGGTCGGCGCCGCCGCCGGCCTTCCCTGCGCCGTAGTCAGGGGCTTGTGTCTGTAGTGAAGCGAATCTGTTTTGAATCGCCACACCAATCCCAGGGTCATCTCCTGGGCTTCTCCCGGGATTGTAGCCATCCAGGTCTCGCTGCTGGCTGCCTTGTCCTCGGAGGAGAGGCTGCGCAGTACTTGCGGATCGCTGCTGGCCCACTGCCTGAGATCAAAGCCGCCTTTGATCAATGAGGCGCGGAGTTTAATCAGGAGAGCCTCGGCTTCTTCCTGGGTTGAAAGGCTTTGTAGACAGTTGTCTACGTAGAAGCTGTTCTTTACGCTGTGTCGGACCTCTTCGTCCGCTGCTGGGTCCTCTGCTACATGTTTCTGTAGTGCAAATGTAGCACAGCAGGGGCTGCACGTCGTTCCGAAGGGGAGGACTTCCCATTGGTAGATGGCTGGGTGCTCATCTCCTGGCTTCTCTCTCCATAGGAACCGTAACAGGGGCTTGTCCGCCTCTACTAGTCTCACCTGCAGGAACATTCCTTTAATGTCCCCGCTGATGGCCACCTTTTCCTGGCGGAAGCGGAGTAGAACGCCGAGTAGGGAGGGGCCGAGTGTGGGACCGGGCAGTAACTCTTTATTCAGATTTTGGGATCCGATCTGGTAGCTGCAGTTAAATACTATGCGGTCTTTACCGTTGTGATGGACCTTGTGGTGAGGCACGTACCACGATTCAGTGGTCTGGTCAGCCTCTTTAATGTCCATCTTTGTGACGTGTCCCGCTGTGATGAGCTTCTCAATCTCAGCGCGGTATACACTCTCTTGGGCGGGGTTCTTGGCTAAGCGCCGCTCCGTGTTCAGCAGGTACCGTTCTGTGGCGTCTGTCTTGGCGTGGAAAGTAGGCATTCCTTCTCGCCGCAGGAGTGGCGTGGCGTATCTCAACACGCCGTTGACCGGGACTCTCTTGGTCCCTGTCTCGAGGAGGTGAATGGCGTAAATGTCATCTTTAGAGCGAATGTCTTTCTTTCCGTTCTTAAAGGGCATTTGTTCCAAGGTCCATAGCCGCTCTACGTGTTGCAGGAGTGCGGTTTCTCCCTCCGTGACTCGGGAGTGGAGACATCTAGTGGCTGTACTTCGGTTGAGAGATTTGGCGAGCGGGCCTTGGAGAGTCCATCCCAAACGGGTCTCGACTGCTGCAGGACAGCCTCGGGGTCCGGTATGAACCCGGTCTATCGGGACAATGAGGTCTGCATGGTCGGAGCCTATCAACAGGGTCGGCATAGCATTGTCTATGAGCGGGATCGGTAGCTTGCGCAGATGTACATATTTCTCCATCAGCTTGGCGACGGGGTATGTGTACCGCGACAGTCCTATTTCTTGGCTGGTGAAAGCGTCTGTAATCTGGTACCGTCGCTCAGGCTGGCCGCTTGCTGCGATAGAGAATGAGACATTCTCGCCCTTTATCGTCTTCAAATCTCGTCTTGTTGTCCGAATTGTCATTTGGGTTTCGCTTCCCCGCAGCCCTAGCTGGGCCGCAGCGGAGGCGAGCAGCAGGGTCTTCTCTGACCCGTCATCGAGGACGGCGTAAGTGTCCAGGACTTTATTCTGGTAGCTTAGTGTCACACTCACTACTTTTAGGAGTACTCGGGCTCCACTGCTGCTGGCGGGATCGATGTACATGACGCTCGCTTTGCTGCTGGATGGTGCGGGTGAAGGGCGCCGTCTGTTACTGTCGTGAAGTATGTCCAGATGGGCTCCATCGCACTTGGTGCACCTTTTCTTTAAGCGGCATTCGGCTGCCATGTGTGAGCGCGCACAGCGAAAACAGCACTTGTTGGACTTTATCCATTGACTTGCTTCCTCCGCGTTCAGCTTGGGGAAGGAGTCACATTGCGCTAGCCAGTGTTCTTTCTCACAGTAGGGGCACACTATCTTCCACTTCTCCGTTCTGGAGGGGGTACTGTGGCTCCTGCTGCTCGGTACTGACTCCGATTGGTGCATCACAGTCACCGATCTTCTTCCATCATTTAGTCGTCTGGTTCCTTCTCTGGAGCCAGGGGTGCTCCGTCCGAATGTATCTAGCCGTAGGCTGCTGACTTCTCTCGCCAGGAAGTCTGCTAGATCGAGGAGGTTCGGTTCGGGGCCATTCGGGTCTCGGTGGTCCCTCTGTCGCCTAAAACGCTCCTGTCGAGCGGGCGGCAGCTTCTCCAAGATCCTTTCCACATTTGAGTTGGCGTAAAGTTCATGCCTCCCCTTCTCTCTCTGCGCTCCCAACATCCCTACCAGGGACTGCACTCTGATGGACAGGTCGTCCAGTGCTCGATTGTCTATTGCTGGGGGTAAGCGGTCGATGTGTCGGATCTCCTGGATCACGTAATCCCATATGCGCCCATACCTCTGGTCCAATGCTACCAGCGCTGCTGTGTATGGGGTGGTGGAAGTCGCGTAGGCGAGCGCTATATTATGTGCGCGGGGCACCTTTAAGTGCTTCAGTAGGATGGCGTATTTATGGCGTTCATCCAATACATCCACCAACATGGTCTCCAGACACATGCGGAGTTCCGTATACTGGGCCCGGTTCTCTTGGGTGAAGTCGGGTACCATAGGCGGGCCAATGTATGACGCTGACTGTGGATACATCGGCGAGCGTTGGGGGAGAGGCCTCCTAGGCGAGTCTCCTCCCGCTCCTTGGTATGGGCTGGTACCGGCAGTGTACCATGGCCCGCTTGTCCAGGTGCTGTTCCTCGGTGCGGGTCGTGCGTCGTGCTCACCCGTGTATAGAGTCGGGGGTCTGTAGCGCAGCTCCGCGGGAGTATAGCCTGGGCTGTACCGGACCTCCTGGTCCGGTAGAGTACTGTGCTGTCGTCGGGCGTGGTTCTCCTCCTCTTCCTCTTCGTCTTCAGTTAGGTCATCCAGTGCTTGTAGTCTCTGGTTTAGCCTCTCCACAGGATATGCTGCTCCTTCCCGGTTGCTAGGTCTCGCTTGGACCGGTGGGGGGAGGTGGTCTGTGGGGGGTATAGACCTCGTCTGTTGGTCAAGTTCAGGGTTGTTTACTCGGCTAGGGGATGCCGCCCTGGAGGTGTGTCTAGACGAGTTCCTGGAGCCTCTGGCGGAGGGAGAGGGTGTTGTCCGTCTGATCAGCTGTTCTATTAGTTGCGCTTGCTGTCTGTCGCGCTCTGCGTCCCGTAGAGCACCAGCAGCTGCTCGCTGGCTGTCTGCTCGGTCTCGGGCCACATTCTCTTCTCTCTGAATGCGTCTTAGTTCTAGACGTATATGCTCTTCTTCGCTCCGCTGCTGGATCTGCAGTCGGTCGCGTTCAGCAGCGGCGTTCAGGCTGATGAGGAAGGCCTGCTGTAGGGTCCTCTCTGCCTCGCTGGGAGAAGGCGGTTGTATAGGGGAGCCTTCCCTCGGGGTACTCCTTGCGGAGCCTTGGAGCTCTATCTCCACGGTGCTCTCCCCGTCTTCTTCCGTGCCGAGTTCTCTCTCGGTAGCGTTGTATTCCTCCCGGGACTCATCGGGGACTACTTCTTCAGTACTGGCGGGGTGTGAAGTCATGTCTGGTTCCCACTGGTCCCCACCGTGAACTTGGTCAGTTACATTAGAGCCCGTAGGGGCCTCTATGGTCGGGGTAGTCTGGGCGTTGGGGTTAGACATACTTTTACTTTCTAGTTTTACCGCGTTTACTGTTAGTAGAAGACTAGGTTGTTGACTGACAGCGTAAGCCTCTAAGTACTGAGGGAGCCGTCGTTCGCGCTGCGGGCGTTGGTTAGGAGGATCGTTTCGTGGAGTGTTCATCATAGGCCATTTCAATATTAATAACACTATATTAATATTACACTAATTACCATCCGGCTCGAAGGACCAATTGTAACTGAGGGGTACAATTCCCTGACTGTATTACTAGATATGATACTTACTACCACTACCTTTGTACTTAATATTCGGCCATCCAGTACACGGCATAAATATATTATGATGAACACTGTCACGTAGATGAAACGGATCCAACACAAATGTACGAATTAGAAATAGGTCTTTATTTCTACACAGCGATGGTGTGTAGAGCAAGCACTTAATCAAATCAATCACATTTATGAATGGAATTAGTATGCACTTTTATGGCAAGAGTATTCGTCGGTATATCAATAGAGAATGTCCAATCTCTGAAGGCGCAGGTGGTACATATACGACCTGGAATAGTTTAAGGAATAACAGCAATGATACTTTAATGATTATATACTGGACACACTAGGGGGGGTTAATCCGGTCGCTTGTAAGCCGACAGGAGTAGGAGGGGGGGGGGGCGTAGAATCCGGCTGCCTCATCCGGCCAAGGGTATCCCAGGTGAACCCACTGTAGTGCCGTTCAATGCGCCGGCGATCCTTGGACCACAGATGAAAGCAGGTGGACTCTTTGTGGGCCGGCGTCATCCGGTCCACGGAGGAGAGACGTGAAGCGACCTCGTCTTGCAGAGCGTCTCCTCACCTTGCGTCCTCTCCAGGGGGGGGGGGGGTTCCAACACATGGCAGTGTCGGGGGTCTTTATCCATGGAATAATCAAAGTATACAAAGCATAATCCGTGCCTGGGAAGGCGGGCTGTCGTCGGTAGAATAATCCGGTATACAGGTCCACTCGCTCGTCGGCTCTGGGGCTCCTCGGGTGCAGCTTCACGTGGGGTCAACCACCCTGGATAAGCAGCCAGTTCTCTGCCCGAAACGATGGGGTACTGACTACGGTAGTATTCTCACCGCACGAAGCACTATATATTAACAGACTATTATTAGCTTAATAGACTACGTCCAACTCGACGATATAGTGCCAAATATGACTATTCAAATATTAATATACACGATGTCTCAATACCGATGGTAGGCGAACTTGGCCTTACTCCCACACGTGGCGTCGCGGGGAGGCTTTACGTCTGTGACTCTATTGGAGGGTAAGAAACTGGACTGAAAAGGAAGTCCTACTTTAGTAGCGCAGTATATATACGCACTATGAACAAATAGTCCCATTAGTGGTGCGGTAGTCAGATTCCTACGCGGAACTAGGACTTGTTCGTACATGTGGAGCGGTACGTTTGAACTGGGTCTGAGGGGTATGGCAGCCTGGCACCAAGGTCTCGACCAATAGTAGAATGGAGACTATTATGGGATGTTCAGTAGGCTAGAATGGATATTCAATGCATATTGTACAAGGAATATACAAGGGATATCAGGGAATATTAGAGAATATACAAATACAATTAAATATATATATATAAATAAATATATATATATTCGGTTTAATCTGGCCCTTCACAACAATTACTGTTCAACAGTTCAAAGTCGTCTTTACCTTCTCTGTTTGATATCCACAGTTTAAAACTTGACAGTCTTTCCTCCTGTTTTATACCCACTTTGACCGTTTGATCCTCCCACCCAGGGCAAACCTCCCTCTCAGGGTGCAGTTCCCTCTCTCAGGGTGCAGTTCTAGGCCTGGGTCCTACACAGTTTTAAAGCCTGACAGTCTCTTGTTTGATACCCACACAGTTTAATACCTGACAGTTTTGAACCTGTAATAAAAAGCAATAGACAGAGTAAAATAATACAGTGCAATAATAGAATAGTAGAATAGAATAGATAGTAAAATTATGCAATAGAATGGACAGAGTAAAATAGTGCTACAGTACAATCAACAGCGGAGTGTATTAGAAGGCTATGGTGAAGAGGTACGTTTTAGCTTATTTTTGAAAATATTAAGAGATCTAGCTTCCCTAATGTCCATAGGTAGTGTGTTCCATAACCTTGGTGCATAGTTTGCAAAGGCTGCATCCCCGATTTTCCTTAGACTGTGGCTTGGAACCTTCAATAGACCAGTAGTAGATGATTGCAATGTTCTAGGAGGCACTAGAGAATTTGCAATGTAGCTTGGTCCTGTTCCATTTAGTGCTTTGTATATAAGGAGGAGGACCTTGAAATCAATTCTAAATGTTACCGGAAGCCAATGTAGGTTAGCTAATACAGGACTGATGTGGTCTCTCCTCTTGGTTCTAGTTAGTAGCCTAGCTGCCGAGTTTTGAATGAGTTGGAGTCGTTCTGTGTTTTTTTTGGGAGGCCAGTGAGGAGTGCATTGCAGTAGTCAAGTCGGCTTGAGATAAAGGCATGGATCAGTTTTTCAGCATCTTTTTGATTTATAAACGGCCGCACCTTAGCTATGTTTCTAAGGTGGAAAATGATGTTTTTGTCACCTTGTTGATGTGTGATTTAAAGCTTAGGTTTGAGTCTATTATAACACCAAGACTTCGGGTTTGAGCCAAGGAGTAAGTTGCCCCATATTGCTCTGTAACATTTCTCTTTTTGTTATAGGACCGACTAGTAGGATTTCAGTTTTGCCCTCATTTAATTTTAGGAAGTTGTTCGTCATCCATTTGTTTATTTCTAAGAGACAGGCGGAAATGGAGTTTAAAGCTATGTCATCATTTGGTTCAGCGGAGATGTACAATTATGTGTCATCTGCGTAACTATGGAAACATACATTGTGCTTTCTAATGATGTCTCCGAGTGGCAGCATTTACTGTATAGTGAGAATAATAATGGACCAAGGCAGCTCCCCTGTGGAACTCCGAAGTAGGTGTCATTTTTTCTCAGAAGAATGATCTCCAAGCCTGATGTAATATTTTCTCCCTTTGATATATGTTCTGAACCAGTTTAATATATAGTCAGAAAGACCAACTAACTTTTCTAGACGATTTATTAGGATATCATGGTCGATCGTGTCAAACGCTGCGCTTAGATCTAATAGGACGAGAATTGAGACTTTATTTGCATCAGAGTTTATTCTGAGGTCACTAATTATTTTTGTAAGAGCAGTTTCAGTGCTATGGTGCGTTCTGAAGCCTGATTGAAATTCCTCCATGATGTTGTTTTCTTTGAGAAAGGAGTTTATTTGTATTGAGAGACCATTTGTTCAAGTATCTTGCTGATGAATGGGAGGTTGGATTGGCCTATAGTTGGTTAGTACATTACTGTCTAGTTTGGGTTTCTTTAGTAAGGGTCTTACGACAGCTGTTTTGAATGCGTCTAGGAAAATACCTGTCAGAAGCGATGTATTTATAATATTTAGGACATGACTTGCAATACTCTCGAATATTCGCTTAAAAAATGCTGTGGGTATAGGGTCAATACAGGAAGTGGAGGAGTTACATTCCATGACAGTTTTGTAAAGCTCAGTTGATGTAATGCAAGCACATTTGCCTATGGTTACTTTTTCGCAGGGTTTGCTGATGGTGTCCATGTTTGTATCAGGACTAATGCTGGCTCTAATTGAAGTTATTTAGTTATTGAAGAATAATGCTAGTTCTTCACATTTTGATGCAGATGACTGTGGAGGGGTGGGGGCAGTGTTGAGTAGCTGGTTGATGGCTGAGAATAATATTCTAGAGTTTCCAACATTCTCTGTGATAATCTTAGAAAAATAGTCCTTTCTTGCCACTCGTATTTCTTTGTTATAGGCAGTCATGGCTTCCTTATATATATCGCAGTGGACTGTGAGCTTGGTTTTCCTCCATTTTCGTTCAGCAGCTCTACAGATTATCTTTGTCTGCCCAACACTGCTATTATTTATTTGAGAGCCATTTGTTTAGCTGGAGAAGTCTGCTGAATCTTTTAGTCAATTTAGAGACTGTTGGCAAGGGGCCACTGATGTGCGATTCAATGTTTGTCGAATCCAGCATTTTCAGCAATTCAATAAAATCATATTTAATATTTTCAGACTGTCGATTTGAGATGTAATTTGCTCCTACGTGGATGATTAATTTCCTGGCTGTTGTGTTTTCTGATAGAATCTTTGGAATGTGCTTTGTTATTTTACAAACAGTTCCATCAGGGTAGCAGTATATCTTTGTATTTCTCTTTTTGTTGATATAGCCTACAGCAGAATCACCTATTATCAGCGTTGTTGGTACAATGTTTTCCTGTTTGTCAGTGTGCTGCGGCCTGTTCTTTTCCTCAGGGCCAGGGCATTTCCTACCGCTAGCTTGTTGTTCATTAGCTTCGGTGTCTTTATCATTAGCCAGTAGCTGTGGTGGCTTGTCCCCTGTTCCACGGCGCCTCGTTCTTCCCGAGCGGCGTGGGGTTGATGGCCGGGGAGTCAGGTCTTCCGATGATAATCCTGGTTCATGCAGTAGTGGTAGGTCACTTTGACCCTTTGAACCTCCCTCTCTCAGGGCAAACCTCCCTCTCTCAGGGCTATGTCCTTCGCTTCACAACCGGGGTCTAGACACAATCTTTTTTCCCTTCACCTCCCTTCGTCTCCCTTCGCCCACGGAGAGATCCTGTTACGCTAGTCTTTTCGACGATGCACTATGGTCATAAATCGGAGTAATATAGATTAAAAGTTCAGAGAAGTACCATCATAGGAACTGGAAGTTAACATACTGAGTATTTAGAGTTGAAGGGTTATAATTAACACTTTAAGTGCCGAAAACGTGTTTAGGCGTCCTTCCCCGCCATGCTCAAGTTGCCGAGGACGCCGTAACTCGTCTTTAATATCAATATTTCAAAAATCTGTGATCGAAATCATATTTTTCCTCGGCAGCCCTGAGACACAGTGCTGGCCTCCTCTCAACCCTCTAGCGGTTCAAGAGCGCCATCTGGTGGCCGATCGGCAGAAGCGCCAAACAGGAAGTCATGTGGATGAAGTGCTGATCGTCCATATTACTTCCGGGCACTCTCTATAGGTCCCGGGACTCGATCTCGACACAATACATAGCGATCCGTTGCCAATAACTCGATAAACAACATGATTTGGACGTATATACTATTATACAACCTGGAAATAGATCGCGTATTTCTACATCCCATAATAGGAATATTTCAGTTCCACGCTCATCGTCCAACGGCGCGAGGAAGATACGGTAAGATTCAGCGTTATTTTTGAACGTGTTCGATATAAACTGCTCTGATGATCATATCACCCACACTAGATGAATGATATAACGCTGCCCACGGAATTATAAACGATCCCCCGCCCATCCGGTCATCATCAGATGATACGTAGAAACTTCTAGAAGTACGTCCAATTGACATTTTTGATCTCGCACAGATTCCTACCAAACTGTATTTCATCATCAATATAATGCATTTGGGGCTATAAATCACGTTCTGGAGAAAGCTGCAGAAAGAGATGAAAACATACTTATACTTTAGACCATATTTTACTATGAATATGTGAATGAAAAAGTTTAATGTTGCTACACAATGAACAATACATATAGGACCTTGAATGGGCCCTAATAATGGCAATCTAGCAATAGAATTTAAAAAGTTATAGCCCTGCAAAGAAGGGGAACTTCTCCATGTTAAATAGAGCTGGCAACGGATGGTATATCATGAAAGAGAGAGAAGAGAGAGAGAGAGAGAGAGAGAGCGAGAGAGAGAGAGCGAGAGAGAGAGAGCGAGAGGAGAGAGAGAGAGAGAGAGAGAGAGAGAGAGAGAGAGGGAAGAGAGAGAGAGAGAGAGAGAGAGAGAGAGAGAGATAATGTGTATCTTCTACTATAGCAGTTTGATTTAATCAAGAGCTGTGCTACCGCAAAAAGTCTATGGCTTTCATGGTGATGTGCTGTAGCACTTTGGTGTCATCATGCACCTGTGAAAGCACTTCACTCGTATAACTATTACTTATAGTATTTTGAACACAGAATAGCTTGACATTTAAATGACTCCCTCTGGAATCATTAGTTCATCATCAACATAGATTTTACCCTCTGAGGTCTGAGCTATTTTGTGATCATTTGTAAACCCGCCTACTGGTTTAGCAACCTCAGAGGGGCTTTGTTATGCTCCTTTTCAACAAGTTAATATATGTTTCTGAGGCCCCCGAAACGGGCTGTTTCAGTCCTGTTCTCGATGGCTGTTTCAGTCTGTTCTCGACTGGTTGTTTCATTCTGTTCTCGACGGCTGTTTCAGTCCTGTTCTCGACGGGCTGTTTCAGTCCTGTTCTCGACGGGCTGTTTCAGTCCTGTTCTCGATGGCTGTTTCAGTCCTGTTCTCGCCAGCTGTTTCTGTGCCTGTAGCTTTAAATACAAATGAGCCGCTGCTTCCCGCGCCTGCAAACTGTCAAACTAGGCATCGCAGATTAAATATGAATGAAGATCCAGCCATTCCATATCCTATTTTTTACCCTAAAAGCAATGTCGCCATCTTGAAAAACAGAGACACGGGCAAGGATCAACCTAATGCATTGTGCTCCATGGTGACGTAGACCTGTAATGGAAGAAAAAGGCTAAGAGGTTAGTCCTTGTAGTCCTTTCCTTCTCTGAGTCTGGACCACAAACAAGGTCTTTTGGGGCAGTTCAGGAGAAGTGTTTTCTGATGGCGAGAATAACTCCCTTCAGCATGAACTTTGTGACTCTGCAGACATCTTACATGCACATCCAGCTATATAACACACTAAAGGAAAAACCCCAGAAGCATAGTAAGGCCCCTTTAAAAGCCATTTTCAACATTCTGTTTGTCTTTTCAGCTTTACATCCGCCTGCACCATTTTACTGGGAATCCCAGTGAAAAAGGAGGACTTTTTGAAAAGCAACAGACATTTAGCATTTAGAAGTAAACCTTTATAGACTACCCCTGATAGCGAGGGATTTAACTACCCCCCCCCCCCCCCCCCCAAAAAGCGATGCTTCTCATCCAAGAATCTCGCCCTGTATTTAAATTCTGAATGTGATCCTGCCTCACTGCAGGGGAAAATGATTCCCACTTATAATTGGCACTCATTTTAAAAGCAAATTGTCCAAGGGAATATTCCAGTCCACAGAGTAATATCTTATTTACAGAATACTCCTCATTTTCAGGCAATACTTTGGTATGGAAAATTGTTCTGTCACTGCATTTATGAGCACGTATATAGAGAGCTATCTGCTGCCATGGGTATTTGTCATGCTTTCAGTGTGGACCATTACAAACCTGATTGATTTTATGTTCTGCTGTGAACATAACCATTTGCGTCGGTGCAGGCTGAGAACAGATTTCTTCAAAATACCATTTCCCCGCAGATGGGGAATAGATGCTTCTTCCAGGTTATAAATAAGTGTCATAAGAGATGCATAGACCCCCCCCCCCCCCCCCCCCCCCATTCCTGGCTCACTTGTTTTTGTTTATGACAATGATTCTATGATTACCATCTTGGATCAGCAGAGGGAAGAGAAGGCGCCTGAGCCAAGTTTGTCATGAAAAGTTTTCAAACGTATGAATATTCATCGTAAAAGCTTGGCTGCCGCCACTTAACCTATTCAGTGCCAACCACGAGTATAGTCGGGTTAACTCACCATCGCTTAAGGTTTTAATCGTTATTTCTTTTATTAGCGATATCCATTCATTTTTCATCCATCCAGCCTGACGTTATCATTGGGAATGGGTCTGAGCTCGCAAAGGGCAAATACAGCCACCTATTGTCTCCCGGATGGTATTGCATTAAAAAATAAGTCCGGTCCAGGTTTTACTTCTCAGGCATGCAGCTGGATACTATTGCATTGACTGGGGGGACTGGGAGCATCGTGGATTATCGTGTTTTGGACTATAACTGTTGTGAAGGATCAGATTAAACCGAATATATATATTTATTTATATATATATATTTAAATAGTATTTGTATATCGTTTGATATCCCCTGTATATTCCTTGTACAATATGCACTGAATATCCCTTTAGTCTACTAAACAGCCCATAATAGTTTCATTCTACCATTGGACGAGAACCTGGCGCCAGCAGCCATACCCCTAGGTTCAAGTTCAATCGTGCCGCCCAACATGTCGTGGCAAGCCCGGTTCCGCGTAGGAATACGTCTGGCGAAATACGAATGGTACTATTTGTTCACAGCGCATATATATATGGCGCAAGTAAAGTAGAACTTTCTTTTAGTCCATTAGTTCTTTACCCTCCAACCGAGTAACAGACGCGAAGCCTCACCCACGACGCACGTGTGGTGCAGTAAGGCCTACTTGGCCTCAGAATAGGCATTGAGATATCGTGTGGATTAATAGTTGAATTGTCATAGTTTGGCACTATACCGTCGAGTTGGACGTATTTCTATTAAGCTAATAATAGTCTATTATGTATGGTGCATCGTCGGTTAGAGTTATAAAGTGAGCAGCACCCCCATCGTTCCTGACGTTATCTGGAGTCTTAACCAGGCTGGGCAGACCACTAGTGGTGCTTGCATCCGAGGAGCTCCGGGCCAGGGCGACTGGACCTGTACATTGGATTACTCTACCCGGACGACGGCGAGCCTTCCACGGC
The DNA here is from genome assembly GCF_963971535.1 of Notolepis coatsorum. Taxonomy (NCBI): domain Eukaryota; kingdom Metazoa; phylum Chordata; class Actinopteri; order Aulopiformes; family Paralepididae; genus Notolepis; species Notolepis coatsorum. The sequence goes on along the minus strand of NC_140182.1, from coordinate 84,521,976 downwards.
TTGGATTATGCTTTGGGTGCTTTGATTATTCCATGGATAACGGCCAACACTTCTGAGTGTTGGAACTACCCCCCGGAGAGGAGTCAAGGTGAGACGGCGCTCTACACCAGTGAGGTCGCCTCACGTCTCTCCGTTGTGGACCGGCAGCTACCGTCCACCAGAGGGTCCAGCTGTATTCGTCTGTGGACCGAGGTTCTGTGGGCACCGTGTTCAAGACTTTGAATTCTCCCAAGAAATCGTCGGCCAGATGGGATACCGCCAGCGGCTTCTCTAACCCCCCCCCCTCCTACTGTCTTACAACCAGCGGGACCCCCCCCCCCTTAGTGTATCCAGCTATAATACCTCTCTTAATCGGTGTCCTCTACAGACCTCCAACTCAAAATTCATTTTATGATTTACTGGAAGAGTGGATCTTTGTAAATCTGAGGTGATTTTGATTGGAGATTTTAATACCAACACTCTTAAAAAAGATGCACCAATCTTTAAATCATTCAGAAATTACTGCAACATACATGACTTAAATCAGCTGATCACTCAAGTCACAAGAGTCTGCTCTTCCACACAAACCATCATTGATCTAATTCTGACATCAGACCAGACCAAGATCTCTAGAAGTGGCGTGATAGAATGCAGTCTAAGTGACCATCACATCATTTTCTGCACTCGTAAAATTCACAGACCTGTAATAAATTGTCACAACACAATCAGATTCAGATCTCTGAAAAACTACACAAGTGAAGCCTTAAAAACAGCTCTGGACAAAGTAGATTGGACAAATGTACTAAACTGCACATCGACAGAAAAAGCTTGGTCATGCTTTAAAACCACCTTCCTTTCAGTTATTGACACGCTTGCACCCTCAAAGGTGACCAGGGTCAAAGCCAGAACAGAGCCCTGGGTCACTGCCGAGATTCTAAAAGCCATCAGTGTGAGAAATGAGAGCTTCTCTAAATACAGAAAAACTAAAAATGAACAGCTCTTTGAGACATGTAAAACACTAAGAAATGGAGTAACCAATATGATCAAAAAAGCAAAACTGAACTATTTTAACGAAAAAATTGAGGAAAATAAAAATAATCCTCAAAAACTGTGGAAGTCTTTAAAAACACTGGGTCACAATAATAGACTCAAGACTAAAACCACAAATCTCAACCTGAAAATAGATAACACGATCATCTCTGACAAATTGAGCGTGGCAAATTGTTTAAACACCTTCTTCACAACTGTTGCTACCACTTTGGTGAACAAACTGCCGATCCACTCTGGCCGATATGGCATACAGCACATCCAGGCCTTTTATAAGGAACTGGGTGTACGTGAAAATGATTTTAAATTGACTGAAGTAACTACTGAAGAGGTTATGAAAAAGCTCAGTATGCTGCAGCCAACAAAAGCCACAGGCCATGACAATATTCCCACCAGATTTCTCAGAGACTCTGCTTCCATCATAGCTCCCATTGTAGCCCATATCACCAACCTCTCCATCAACCAGGGTCACATCCCGCAAGAACTCAAGCTTGCTAGGGTAACCCCTCTATTTAAAAAAGGAAACAAACTAGATCCAGGTAACTACCGCCCCGTTTCTATCCTTTGTTCCATATCAAAGGTAATTGAGAGGCTGGTATATGAGCAGATAGACAACTACCTGACTGAACATAGACTATTGTACCAGTTCCAATCAGGTTTCAGAAAATCACACTCCACTGACACCTGTTTACTGTACCTGACAGATTATATAAAACGGGAGATGGACAAGGGGAACTACTGTGGGATGGTAATGTTGGACCTGCAAAAGGCGTTTGACACGGTCAACCATTCCATCCTACTAGAAAAATTGAGAGCGATAGGCTTTGATAGCAAGTCAGCCAAATGGGTCAAGTCCTACCTGGAGGGAAGAGAACAGGTGGTAGACATCAATGGCACCTTGTCCTCGTCCCTTCCAGTGACATGTGGGGTCCCCCAAGGAAGCATTTTGGGACCTCAACTGTTTTTAATATATATTAATGACATGAAATCGGCATGCGATTGCAACCTGTTCCTGTTTGCTGACGACTCTGCACTCCTGGTCTCAGACAGGAATAAGTCTAAAGTGGAAAGTGTCCTGAGCAGTGAAATGAAAAAAATCTGCTCCTGGCTCAGTGACAATAAATTGTCTCTACATCTGGGAAAAACAGAGGCCATACTCTTTGGGTCAAACGCCAACCTAAAGAAATCCCAGGGTTTTAAAATTAGAGTAGGTGAAAACATTATTGAGGATAAAGAGGAGGTCACCTACTACCTGGGCTTTATTTTAAATAACAAACTTTCTAACGAAAAAATGGCACAAAAAGTTATTACTAAGGTCAATCAAAAACCAAATTTTTATTTAGAATTTCCTCGTTCATAAATAGGAACGCTCTGAGGACCCTAGCTGGAGCCCTCATCCAATGTCACTTTGACTATGCTTGCACTTCATGGTACAGCAACATATCAAAACAAATGAAGACAAAGCTCCAGACCTCCCAAAACAAACTAGTGAGACTCCTGCACAACCTTCACTTTAGGACTCACCTAACGCCAGCCCACTTTAGCAGGCTGGGATGGCTTAGGGTTGAAGAAAGAGTACACCAGCTTAAAATGCTACTGGTTTTTAAAGTACTAAAAGAAACGGTCCCCAAGTACCTAGTAAATTATTTTAATAAAGTAGGAGATGTCCACAAACACGCCACAAGAGGAAGCCCCACGGACCTGGTCCCGCCGAGAGTCAGGACATGCATGGGGAAAGATGCATTTTTTTACTCTGCTACGGTAATGTGGAATGCCCTGCCAACATTTTTAAAACTCCTGAACTCCCCTCTCGGATTTAAATCCGCCCTAAAAACATGGCTCAGCAGCAACTCAAATTGGTCTTAAAATGTTTTTTTTATCTCTTTTATCATAACTTGGCTTTTATTTCTTTTATCATGAGTTGCTTTTAAGGGTTTGCGGATTTTCTTTTAACATTAGTTAACTGTATGAGTTGTCAGGTTAGGTGTTTTTATAATTTTTTTTTAGAATGTGTCCTGTCAGTGTACATGTCCATTTGTGTTTCTGTGCCTTTTTATGTTCCATGTATGGACCACAATGGAAACAAGCCTTGGCTTTATTGTGTTTTATCCATTTTTGACCTGCGTTATTGACACTGTTATTGTCTTGTCTTTTAAAATGTTTTTTTTGTCATACGATTTGTGTCAAAATAAAGTATTCAAATAATCATTTAAGTACCATCGCTATAGTTTCCTAAAGAACCGGGTTGTATACTTACTCCCTGCGTAACCAGAGATTGGACATTCAATGTTGATTTACCTACGAATACTCATTTGCCATACAAGTGCATTTCAAATCATAAGTGTAAACAAGTGAACGTTGTATATACCTTTTGCCATATTAAATATTCGATTTGTACATTTGTGTGGACTTCGTTTCATCAGGTGGGAAAGTGTTCATCATATTTATATCATGTACTGGATGGCCAGAAGTTAAAGTACAAGAGGTAGTGGTTTAATAATACCATACTTAACAATACAGTCAGGGAATTGTACCCCTCAGTTACAATTGGTCCTTCGAGCCGGATGGTAACTAGTGTAATATTAATATAGTGTTATTAATATTAAAATGGCCTATGATGAACACTCCACGAAACGGTCCTCCTAACCTAGAACGCCCGCGGCGCAGACGACAGACACCTCAGTACTTAGAGGATTACGCTGTCAGTCAACTACCTAGCCTTCGACAAACGGTAAACGCGGTAAAAGTAGAAAGTAAACTTATGTCTGACCTTAACGACCAGGTTTCCCCGACCACAGAGGCCCTAGTAGGTTCTAATGTAACTGACCAAGCTCACGGTGGGGACCAGGAGGGAGCTGACATGCCTTTACCCCCCGCCACTACCGAAGAAGTAGTCCCCGACCAGCCCCGGGAGGAAGACAACCCTACAGAGAGAGAACTCTGCACGGAAGAAGAGGAGGAGAGCGCCGAGGAAATAGAGCTCCAGGACTCCCCAACGAGTACACCCAGGAGCGGCTCACGCAGGAGCGGCTCACCTCCACAACCGCCTTCCCCCAGCGAAGCGGAGAGGATGCTACAACAGGCGTTCCTCGTCAGCCTGACAGCCTCTACCGAACGCGATCGACTTCAGGGTGAACGCGATCGTCTCCAAGCACAGACGCTTAGCGAGCGCGAACAACTCCAAGCGCAACAACGGAGCGAAGAAGAGCGCATACGCCTGGAGATGAGACGCCTTCAGACGGAAGAGAACATGGCAAGAGACCGGGCCGACGCCCAGCGCGCCGCTGCCGGTGCCCAAAGAGAAGCAGATCTCACCAAGCGCGAAGTCGAGCGCGACAAGTTACAAGCGCAGCTAATGGAGCAGCTGATCCGCAAGGCAACACCCTCTCCCTCCGCCAGGGGTTCAAGGAACTCGTCGAGACAACAGTCAAGGGCAGCGTCTCCTAACCGAGCAAGCGACCCTGAACTTGACCAACAGACCGAGCCTATACCCCCCGCAGACCCCCTTCCCAGACCGGTCCAAGCGAGACCCAGCTACAAGGAAGGAGCGGCATACACTGCGGAGAAGCTAAATAAACGATTACAGGATCTGGAAGACCTGATAGAGGAAGAAGAGGGAGAGGAGGAGAACCAAGCCCGACGACAGCACAGTACTCCACCGGACCAGGAGGTCCAGTACAGCCCAGGCTATACCCCCGCGGCGCTGCGCTACAGACCCCCGACTCTATTCACGGCAGACCACGTGAGCGGATCGGCGCGGCCGAGAAATCCGCTCTTCGCTCTTTAAAGCTTGGTCCGCTCCGCTAATCGCTCATGTTGACCCCGCCCCCAAGTCGCTCTCCGCTCGCTCCCCACTCACCTTGAATCGAGCGCTCCCCGCTCCCCGCGCCAGATCGCTCGGCAGTTTTTCTTTTTCTTTTTTGGAGCATGGTGTAAATGAGCTCAAACTACAACAGTCTACACCCCCTGGGCCCCTTAACAATTGTTTGTATTGAGCCGCATTGTAATTGTAGCCATTCTGCAATGTTAAATAACGTTGTTTATCCATTCACTAGTTCTATTAAGCGATGATAGGCTAGCCGAGCCACAATGCTATGGTCGCTGCCATTAACGTTAGCATGTAAGCTAACGTCAACAACAATGGCGTCGATACCTTTTCTAACAGGAGAGTGAGTGTGGGCGTCATAGATATCTATGGTGGGCGTCTCTACAGTGACGAAGCCTGAACCCTTCTCATTGGTTGAAAATGGCCTTCATGTTTGTACATCGCCATCTGTTGCTTTGACATTGTACTGCATGTATATATTACATCAACAGTGTTAAACCACTGTGAGCGGCCTGGAGTGGATTGGAGCGGAGGAGAACTCTCGCTCCGGACGTCGCGCCGACTCATTTTAAAACCCACTCCTCGCTCACGTCAAAACCGGCCGCTCCGCGCCCCGCGCCGCTCACGCTCCGATCCGCTCACATGCACTGATTCACGGGTGAGCACGACGCACGACCAGCCCCGAGGAATAGCACCTGGACCAGCGGGCCATGGTACCCTGTCGGTACCAGCCCACAGAGAGGCGCAAGAGGGGACTCGCCTAGGAGGTCTCTCCCCCAACGCTCGCCGATGTATCAGCCATCCACGGCGTCATACATTGCCACGCCGTCGTTTCCAGACTTCGCCTATGAGAGTCGAGCACAGTACACGGAGCTCCGGATGTGCTTAGAGACAATGATGGTGGATGTCGCTGATGAACGCCACAAGTATGCAATATTACTGAAGCACCTGAAAGTACCGCGAGCGCACAATATAGCACTGGCCTATGCCACCTCTACGACCCCATACACAGCGGCCCTGGCGGCGCTGGACCAGAGATATGGACGCATATGGGATTACGTAATCCAAGAGATAAGGCATATTGATCGCCTACCCCCAGCAACAGACAATCGCTCACTAGACGACCTGTCAATCAAAGTGCAGTCCCTGGTAGGGATGCTGGGAGCGCAACGGGAAAAGGGCATGCATGAGCTATACGCCAACTCTAACGTCGAGAGGATCTTGGAGAAGCTGCCACCCGCAAGACAAGAGCGTTTTAGGCGGCAGAGAGACTACCGGGATCCTAACGGCCCCGAACCATCCCTCCTTGATCTAGCCGACTTCCTGGCGAGAGAAGTCAGCAGCTTACGACTGGATACGTTCGGGCGGAGCACGCCAAGCTCCAGAGAGGGACCCAGGAGAATAAATGATGGAAGAAGATCGGTGACTGTCATGCACCAATCAGAGTCAGTACCGAGCAGTAAGAGCCACAGCACCCCCTCGAGAAAAGAGAAGTGGAAGATGGCGTGCCCCTACTGTGAGAAAGAACACTGGCTGTCACAATGTGACCTGTTCACAAAGATGAATGCAGAAGAAGTGAGTCAATGGATAAAGTCCAACAGGCGCTGTTACCGATGTGCGCGACCACACATGGCAGCCGAATGCCGCCTAAAGAAAAGGTGCAGTCGGTGCGACGGAGCCCATCTAGATATACTACACGAAAGTAACAGAAGACGGCCTTCACCTGCACCATCGAGCGGCACCAAGGCAAGTGTCATGTACATTGATCCCGCCAGCAGCAGCGGCGCCCAAGTGCTCTTAAAGGTAGTCCGTGTGACATTGAGCTACCAAGATAAAGTCATGGACACTTACGCCGTCCTTGATGACGGGTCAGAGAAGACCCTTCTGCTCGCGTCCGCTGCGGCCCAGCTGGGACTGCGGGGGAGCGAGAACGAAATGACGATTCGGACAATAAGAAGAGATTTAAAGACGATAAAGGGCGAGAATGTCTCCTTCACTATCGCAGCAAACGGGCAGCCAGAGCGACGGTATAGGATTACAAATGCTTTCACCAGCCAAGAAATAGGACTATCGCAGTACACCTACCCTATCGCCAAGTTGATGGATAAATATGTGCACCTGCGACAACTACCTATCCCGCTCATAGACGGCGCTACCCCGACCCTGCTGATAGGCTCCGACCATGCAGAACTCATAGTCCCGATTGACCGGGTCCATACAGGACCCCGAGGCTGTCCTGCAGCAGTCGAGACCCGCCTAGGGTGGACCCTACAAGGCCCCCTCGCTAAATCTCTCAACCGAACAGCAGCCACTAGCTGCCTCCACTCCAGAACGACAGAAGAAGACACCACTCTCCTGCAACATGTCGAGAGGCTATGGACACTAGAGACAATGCCCTTTAAGAACGAAAAGAAAGATATTCGTTCTAAAGAAGACATTTACGCCATCAACCTACTCGAGCAAGGGACAAAGAGAGTCACAGTCGGCGGAGTGATGAGATACGCAACTCCACTCCTGAGGCGAGAGGGAATGCCCACCTTTCACGCAAAGAAAGACGCCACGGAGCGCTATCTATTGAACACAGAGCGGCGCCTAGCCAAAGACCCCGCTCAAGAGAGTGTGTACCGCGCTGAGATTGAGAAGCTAATCACAGCGGGACACGTGACAAAGATTGACATTAAAGAGGCCGATCAGACGACCGAATCATGGTACGTGCCGCATCACAAGGTCCACCACAACGGCAAGGATCGCATTGTGTTTAACTGCAGCTACCAGATCGGATCCCAAAATCTGAATAAAGAGCTCTTGCCCGGCCCCACACTCGGCCCCTCCCTACTAGGCGTGCTACTGCGCTTCCGCCAGGACAAGGTGGCTATCAGCGGGGATATCAAAGGGATGTTCCTGCAGGTGAGACTAGTGGAGGAGGACAAGCCCCTGCTGCGGTTCCTATGGAGAGAGAGGATCGGAGATGAGAACCCAGCCATCTACCAGTGGGAAGTACTCTCCTTCGGAACCACATGCAGCCCGTGCTGTGCTACATTTGCACTACAGAAACACGTCGCAGAGGACCCAACAGCAGATGAAGAGGTCCGACACAGTGTGAAGAACAGTTTCTACGTGGACAACTGTTTACAAAGCGTTTCGACTCAAGAAGAAGCCGAGGCTCTCCTAATCAAGCTACGCGCCTCCCTGATCAAAGGCGGCTTTGATCTCAGGCAGTGGGCCAGCAGTGACCCGCACGTATTGCGCAGCCTCTCCCCCGCGGACAAGGCTGCCAGCAGCGAGACCTGGATGGCGACCATCCCAGGAGAAGCCCAAGAAATGACACTAGGACTAGTCTGGCGCTTCAAAACAGACTCGCTCCACTATAGACACAAACCCCTGACAGAGCAGGGAAGGTCGACGGCGACACCGACCACCAGACGGAGTGTGTACAGAACACTCGCCAGACAATATGACCCGTTGGGATGTATTCTACCTTACACCACCAGGGCAAAGATGATTGTACGAGCACTATGGGACAAGGACCAGGGCTGGGACGACCCAATACCCGCACCCCTTGCCTCAACATGGAGAGAGTGGGAGACGGAACTCCGCTCACTCCCAGGCGTCAATATACGCCGCAGCTACTTCCCATCCACAGTGAGGCCAGAGACATGCAAGATTGATCTACACGTCTTCAGCGACGCCTCCGAAGTAGCCTATGGATCGGTGGCCTACTTGCGTGCCCAAGAGAAGGGAGGAAAGATACACACTGCTTTCATCCTGGCTCGCTCAAGAATAGCCCCACGAAAGCAACAATCTATCCCGCGTCTAGAGCTCTGCGCAGCCCTAGCAGGAGCGCATCTAGCCACGTTAATCCAACGTGAACTCACCATTCCGGTGCACAGAACAATCTTGTGGTCAGATTCCACGACAGTACTCACATGGATCAAGTCTGATTCATGCAGATACAAAGTCTTCGTGGGAGTCAGAGTCACCGAGATTCAAGAGTTAACAGAAGCAGCGAGCTGGCGGTATGTGGACACCAAACACAACCCAGCTGACGTCATCACCCGGGGAATGTCTCTGGATGACCTCACCCGTCGCAACATCTACAGTGACGGACCAGAATTCCTCAAGCTCCCCGAAGAAGAGTGGCCTACGCCCACCCCACGGGAAGCAGGTAACGAGGAGGCTGAGAACAAGAAACCTATGTTCTGTGGACTGAGCACAGTCGCATCCACAGACCCCAACATAGATGACTGCATTACCCTAGAGAGTGTGCAGCAAAAGACATTCCTGTGGCACCACCCAGAGATTCAGTCCACCACTGACATGTCAGCAGCTGACTACGAAGAAGCAGAACTTCTTCTACTACAATGAGCCCAGAGAGACTCGTTCCCCGATGAGCTAGACTGTCTACAGGGAGGAAAGCCCGTCCCATCAGACAGCAGACTGCTCCACCTGGCACCCGAGAGTGACGCCCATAATCTCATCAGAGTGGGTGGTCGCCTGCGGAGAGCCCCCGATCTACCGGATGACATTAAGTACCCGATAGTCTTGAACAGCCGACACAAGGTCACAGAGCTGATCATAAAGAAATACGACGAGGATGTACACCACGCAGGAGCAGAGAGAGTCCTCACGGAGATCGAGGGAGTATTGAACTCAAAACCCCTCGGTTACGTCTCCAGTGATGTAGCAGATGTCGACCCAGTCACCCCCAACACACTCTTAATGGGGCGGCTGGACCCCGCGCTACCCCAGACAATGTACAGGCCTGAAGAAGCGAACGGCCGAAGAATGTGGAGGTACAGTCAAGTACTAGCTGACAAGTTTTGGAGCAGCTTCCTACTCCACTACCTACCATCTCTACAGACCCGCCAGAAGTGGGTAAAAGAGAGAGACAATTTGACAGAAGGAACAGTCGTCATGATTATCGACCAGTCACTACCCAGAGCTATGTGGCCGGCTGGCCGCGTAAGCAAAGTGATCACCGGTGCCGATGGCAAGGTCCGAGCAGCTGAAGTACTCGTCCAAGGGCGCACTTACACACGACCCGTGGCGAGGCTAATAGAACTGCCCCGACTCCCAGATACTATCGATGATGACCATGACCCCATGACTTTGTGAGTTGACTGACCCTTACAGCGGACCTTGAGTGGTAGACAGTGCGGTTAATCTGTCTCTGCTTAGCTAATTAGGTGGGACTAATTAGGGGGCGGCTGTTGTGAAGGATCAGATTAAACCGAATATATATATTTATTTATATATATATATTTAAATAGTATTTGTATATCGTTTGATATCCCCTGTATATTCCTTGTACAATATGCACTGAATATCCCTTTAGTCTACTAAACAGCCCATAATAGTTTCATTCTACCATTGGACGAGAACCTGGCGCCAGCAGCCATACCCCTAGGTTCAAGTTCAATCGTGCCGCCCAACATGTCGTGGCAAGCCCGGTTCCGCGTAGGAATACGTCTGGCGAAATACGAATGGTACTATTTGTTCACAGCGCATATATATATGGCGCAAGTAAAGTAGAACTTTCTTTTAGTCCATTAGTTCTTTACCCTCCAACCGAGTAACAGACGCGAAGCCTCACCCACGACGCACGTGTGGTGCAGTAAGGCCTACTTGGCCTCAGAATAGGCATTGAGATATCGTGTGGATTAATAGTTGAATTGTCATAGTTTGGCACTATACCGTCGAGTTGGACGTATTTCTATTAAGCTAATAATAGTCTATTATGTATGGTGCATCGTCGGTTAGAGTTATAAAGTGAGCAGCACCCCCATCGTTCCTGACGTTATCTGGAGTCTTAACCAGGCTGGGCAGACCACTAGTGGTGCTTGCATCCGAGGAGCTCCGGGCCAGGGCGACTGGACCTGTACATTGGATTACTCTACCCGGACGACGGCGAGCCTTCCACGGCTTGGATTATGCTTTGGGTGCTTTGATTATTCCATGGATAACGGCCAACACTTCTGAGTGTTGGAACTACCCCCCGGAGAGGAGTCAAGGTGAGACGGCGCTCTACACCAGTGAGGTCGCCTCACGTCTCTCCGTTGTGGACCGGCAGCTACCGTCCACCAGAGGGTCCAGCTGTATTCGTCTGTGGACCAAGGTTCTGTGGGCACCGTGTTCAAGACTTTGAATTCTCCCAAGAAATCGTCGGCCAGATGGGATACCGCCAGCGGCTTCTCTAACCCCCCCCCCTCCTACTGTCTTACAACCAGCGGGACCCCCCCCCCCTTAGTGTATCCAGCTATAATCATTTAAGTACCATCGCTATAGTTTCCTAAAGAACCGGGTTGTATACTTACTCCCTGCGTAACCAGAGATTGGACATTCAATGTTGATTTACCTACGAATACTCATTTGCCATACAAGTGCATTTCAAATCATAAGTGTAAACAAGTGAACGTTGTATATACCTTTTGCCATATTAAATATTCGATTTGTACATTTGTGTGGACTTCGTTTCATCAGGTGGGAAAGTGTTCATCATATTTATATCATGTACTGGATGGCCAGAAGTTAAAGTACAAGAGGTAGTGGTTTAATAATACCATACTTAACAATACAGTCAGGGAATTGTACCCCTCAGTTACAATAACGTTGGATCAATGGACGTGATCGATATTTGGAATGGCGATCAGGAATTGGATTAATCTTTTTGCATGACATCAGATGTGAGGTAAGGCCTTTATGTTACGAATCTTGGGTAATCAGATGTTCCTTTCTCCGCCATCGGACCGTGTGTGTGTGTGTGTGTGTGTGTGTGTGTGTGTGTGTGTGTGTGTGTGTGTGTGTGTGTGTGTGTGTGTGTGTGTGTGTGTGTGTGTGTGTGTGTGTGTGTGTGTGTGTGTGTGTGTGTGTGTGTGTGTGTGTGTGTGTGTGTGTGAGGTTCGCGCCGACCAAAGTATGGAGAAGCGATTTTTCAGACCCAGCTTCTCTTCGTACATGAGGACACATAATACTATCGATAATCTAGCGTTTATTTGAAAACGATTCATAAATCAGCCAAAAAATTACAACGTGTTTTGTGTATTCCACTAAAGGGCTATTATCGTGTCTTTCTCTGGAATGACTAGAAATCTCAAACTATACTCGTATTCAAAACGGTATAAAACGGAAATGTACAGATGAAAAAACAATCCATTTCGTACATGTTGACTGCAAGCAAGTCATTGATAAGCGACGGGTGTATTAGACCCATAGCCATAATTTAAGATATAGTTTAAGCATTCGCAAATATCCCCGTCCTCCCATTGATTAAAGCAGTGGCAATCTAGACCTAATTTCCCGGAAGGGGCGTGGCACGCAATGTGTTAAAGTACTCAAAGGGTTTTGACTGTGGTTTCTCTGTGGATCCCCCCCCCCCCCGCTTCAAACCCCAGGAAGGGCAAACAGGATCCTCTTGGACTGTATTGAGTTTGTGTGTAATTAGCGTCAACGGAATCCAGTTCAGTGACGGCTTACTGAACTCCGGTACATCCCAGCTTTGTCTAGCTGTGTTTTAGGCAACCGTGACGAAAGCCATTGTTTTCGGATTGGGACTTTGAACATCCCACCCCCACCTCACCCCCCAACAGCAGAGGAAAAAGCAAAAAAATCCTCTGAGATGCTTAGAAGCCTCTGAGCTGACAATCTGCTCTGTGCAGACTGTGTTACTCAGGCAGTGTGCTGGTGGAGGTGCGGTAAGGAAGTATGGCTGGAGCTCTGCAGGGGACCCGTGTGAGCAGTAGAGCCTGGTGGCCAGGCCCTCCACTGTGTCCTCGTCCCCCTGTGGTGGGGGTGGTGGGGGGGATTAAGACGGACCCCACAAGCTTATTGACAGAGGGAGGCAGGTTAACGGGGGGCTTGTTTTGCTGCAAGAGAATACAGTCCTCCTCTCTGCCAGATTGGGCTGTTTTGACATTTTGGTTGCCTGGTCGGTGTCTGTAATAATGTCATTATCTGTCATGAGTGAGTGCAGCGTGAGCATGATGGCTAGATAATGGCCTCAGGTCTTGCCCTCAGAGACGCCACATAACGCCCATCCACACATACAGACAGTGTATGGTTGCCGTAGTTGCATGATACACCCCCCCCCCCCCCCCCCCACTCATCCCTGAAACTGGCGTTTATCCACTGAGAGGCAACCAGTTCATTCAACATGTTAATAAGAACAGTGCAAGTTAGTAAATTAATTTAATCACTCCACAAATATTTATATATTTCTAGATTGCTGTTCAACAGAGCAGTAAATTAAGTATTCATATCTTCTTTGCTTTAAGATTCATAGCCAATTAGCCACGCAGATGGCAATTAGCTAGTAAATAATCCCATGTACTACAGTAGCAGACTGAAAGGGTGGAACGGTGAAAATGGTACATATCTTTCCAATTTATCAATACCAGATGCGTAACAGGATTGAGCTGTATATAGTCGCATTTCAGATTCCCCTCTGTAGGATACTATTAGGAAACAAAGCATTTATAATTATCCAGATCTGCATAGATGTCCTAAAGCTGTTGTAATGCTGTTATTCTCCCAGATCTTCATGCACCCTGGCAGGACGATCACATGGCAGTGGTTTATATTATCCATTTAATTTTTTATTTGTTGTTTATATTAGGGATGTTCGATATTGGCTTTTTTACCGATACCGATATACCGATATTGTCCAACTCTTAATTTCCGATACCGATATCAACCGATACAGATATAAATGCAGGGTCCCCCCCCCCCCCCCAAAAAAACGGAATTATTTCAGGTAATTAACATTACATATCTCTTGTCGTGGAATTAACACAACATTATGCATACTTTTGACAATAAATAAAATCATAATTTGTTCTTACTTGCTTGCCTGGGTAAATAAAGGTTAAATAAATGTAAAAAGAAAAGAATAAACATTTCCGATATCACATTTTAATGCCAATATCGGTAGGCCGATGATATCGGACATCCCTAGTTTATATCCTTCTCTCCTCTGGGGACCAGCTGTTCATTATTTCTCCATTTCTTCAGATTCAGATTCAGATTCCTTTATTGAGCCATTTGTGTAAAACACATTGGTAATTGTTGCAGCAATACAGTGTAGTTGATAGATACATTGGAGGCTTGACCAGTGTATAGCACGTTATATCTAACTGGCAGTCTTTTTGTACATCGGTGTGAATATGCCATGGTTATGTGCATTTAAACAGATCTTCTGCGCATTTTATTGCTTGGGATATCACAGTGCCTCTTATTGGTGTGAATAAGCCATGGTTATGTGCATTTAAACAGATCTTCTGCATGTTTTCTTTCTTTTAAAACAGGATTCTGAAGATGCTCCCCTCTCTCTGGTGCTGTGAGATGCTTCTCCAGCAGCCCCCTTCCAGTCTTGACTTGATTCCCGCTTCAATTCCTCTTATCGGATTTGATGAATGAATGCCTCCGCCTTTTGGTGAAGTTTATGTTTAGATAGGTTGCCTTAAGCCGCACCGCGCGCACACAGACAGTTGATTGGGGTAAAATTCTACGGTCAACAACGGAGGTCTACGGTCTTTCTTCCTTTTTAGTGGTGGTTTGTATCAACATGAGGCATGACAAGCGCAGAGGCAGACCAACCTAATAAGAGAGACCAGGAGGGGATTTAGACAGGGAGGACAGGGAGGACAGGAGGAGATTGAGACAGGGAGGACAGGAGGAGATTGAGACTGGGAGGACAGGAGGAGATTGAGACTGGGAGGACAGGAGGAGATTGAGACTGGGAGGACAGGAGGAGATTGAGACACAGAGGACAGGTTGAGATTGAGACTGGGAGGACAGGAGGAGATTGAGACTGGGAGGACAGGAGGAGATTGAGACACAGAGGACAGGTTGAGATATTTTAAGCTAATTCTGAAATTCTTCAGCTCAACATCAGGCATGTTACTCCTTCTTACAAGGTCATTATGACTTTCCCACTTGTTTTCAAGGAAACAGGATTTTCGGACTCAATACTAGAGCTGAGCAATTTGGGGGGGAAATCATTGCGATGCTTTTGACAATTGCAATGTAATTCACAATATATTATGAGAAGGAATGATCATTATGCGAATCATAATGCCTGGATTAAGCATGTGGTTGTGTTTGTGTGTGTCTGTGTGTGTCTGTATCTGGAGCTAATTCTGCCAACTGCAAGGCTGTGGTGGATGAGACTGGGCACATACAGTAGGCTGACAGCAGGCCAGGGATGTGAATCCTGGAATATTTTTTCAAATTAGTCAACAAGTATTCTTATGCTTCCTACATTCTCCCTATGCTTGCGTGGTCAAGGCTAGTCGCCGTCTGGTCAGCTCTGCGACAATTGTGCATACTTTTTGTTATTGTGTTTATTTTTAGTACTTTTTTTTCAGAAACTATGCTGGCATGGATGAAATATGATCGCCAGTCACTGATGGACTTAAACTCCGGCCTGAAAGACGGGTTTAACAACACTTTTTGCCAAAACTGGCCACCGGAGATTCGACGCAACGACAACAACAACAACAACAACAGAGACAATGGCGGTGCGATCAAACGGAAACATAGACATTCAAACATTCAGGCGAGCTCCAGTGACGTCAGTGAGTTTGCTGATGTTGTTGTCAGTTTCATAACAACACTAGCCGATAGCATTGTACCCACGAAGACGGTCCGAGTCTTCCCGAACCAGAAACTGTGGGTTGACAATACTATCCAAGTGGCCCTGAATGCTCGCACCACTGCTTATAACCTGGACAGAGCGTCAGGAAACATGGATGAGTATAAGGCTACAGTCTAGTCTATACTCTGCGCAAGGCCATAAAGCTTGCTAAGAGGACATACGCTGGCAAGATAGAGGCACAAATGGCCCAGAACGACACAAGAGGTTTATGGCGAGGACTACGGACGATAACTGACTACAAAGTCAGTGCCCCCTCAATAGGGAGTGCCGACGCCTCTCTCGCGGATCAACTCAACTCCTTTTACGCGAGGTTCGGTGCAAACAGTGGCGATGCTAGCTCACCGGCTAACGACGTCACCGGTCGTCGTGGAGGGGGGGGGGGTCATCCGCGACCGGGGGGGGGGGGCACTCTCTCATTGACGGAACACAGCGTGAGAAGAGCATTTATGCGGGTGAACACCAGAAAAGCAGCTGGCCCAGATGGGATAACAGGACGGATACTTAAGTCCTGTGCTAACCAGCTAGCCCCAGTGTTCACCACCATATTCAATCTATCCCTGGCTGAGTCCGTGGTCCCTGCCTGCTTCAAGGTGTCCATTATAATCCCGGTACCAAAAAAATCCTCCCCAGCAGGTCTTAACACTTTGAATGCCCATCACGAGATATCTCGTGATGGGTTGAATGCCCATCACGAGAATTCTCGTTTAATTTTTTTATTAGCAATCTGAATTCATATTTCATCAACCGAGTCTACCGTTGGTAACCCTGCCCCGCCAGGCGCTCAGATGTGAAAAAAGCGGAATCCACATTTTACTTCTCACGCAACTAACCGGAGCCGATCAGATTCATTCTGGACCCTCAGCACAGCGTGTAATATGTGTTTTACAGTATACACGTTGGATCAATAAAAGGATCGATTTTTGGAATGGCGATCAGGAATTGGAATAATCCATTTGGATACCATCTGATCTCAGGTAAGGAATCTATTTTACCAGTCTTAGGATAACCAGACCCGTTTTCACGGAGATATAAGCTTTTCCCCTATAATGTGATATGGCTGTTTGACTGTAAGAGCGATCAGGAACTGAGAGAATCGATTTTCAGCGTGCGGCACCAGCGTGCACACGTACACATATACTATCGATAATCTAGTGTTTATTTGAAAACGATTAAATAGGCCGAAAAATTACAACGTTCTAGAATATTACAGTACAGGGCGATTATCATGGAATCTTTTATTTTTCCGTGAAAACGAGGGCTTTTCAAAATGCTATAAAACAGAAATGAACTGATAAAAAAACAATCCGCTTCGACAATGTTGACTGGAAATGTGTCATTGATAATGTGACGGGCAGATTAGACACATAGCCATAATTTAAAACATAGATTAGGCGATATTAATGCTAACATTGCAGTGGATGGTGGGCATTCAAGCACTAAATGTGCGCCCCCTGCTGGGCACTGAAAGTGTTAACACTTTGAGCGCCACGCCTGGTTTTCCGTTTTACCGCTTGAATGCCACCATCGGCGCCAATGTTAACGTTAATATCGCCTAATCTATGTTTTAAATTATGGCTATGTGTCTAATCTGCCCATCGCATTATCAAAGACTATTTTCCAGTCAGTGCTGTGAAGGCAGATTGTTTTTTTATCGCGTCGTTTCCGTTTCAGAGCAGTTAGAAAAGCCCCCGTTTTGATATAAAAAACAGCTCATTCTGGAGCATTCTATGAAAATCGTCTTTTAGTGGAATATTCCACAACGTTGATATTCGTCGGCCTTTTTATGAATCGTTTTCAAATAAACGCTAGATGATCAATATTATACGTGCACGCAAGCACATTACGGCCGCGCACTGATAATCGCTCCGTTGATTTCCTCACAGACTTTTACAGTGAAACCGAAAGAAGACATTTCACAAAACAGCTTATAACTTCATCAAACTTACTCTGATTATCCTACCACTGATAACATAGAGTCCTTACCTGACATCAGATGGTATCCAACTGGTATATTCCAATTCCTGATCACCATTCGAAAAAATCGATAAGTGTATGGATCCAACGCGAGACTGTAGATCTCCATGATCCGCGGGGATCTGAGGCTCCAGAATGAACTGTAGTAACCCCGGCTGGATCAGTGAACTGGAAAATGTGGAGTACCGGATTTTTTTCTTCATTTTCATTGAGTCCATTCCAAAATCACTTATGTCATCTGGGAGACGACAGGGGGCGCTTTTTTCCACAGTGATCACCGGCGCAGCTCGGCTATACTCGGGTAGGCTCGGGTGATGCAATAATTTTTCAGATCGCAAAAAAAAAGAAAAAAAGAAAAGAAAATCAGAGAAATCTCGTGAGTGGCATTCTACGTCACTATTAAAAACCAGAGAAATCTCGTGAGTAGCACTCAAAGTGTTAATGACTACAGACCGGTGGCACTCACCTCTGTGGTCATGAAATGTTTTGAGAGGCTGGTTAAGGATTACATTTGTGCCTCCCTCCCCAGTGATATGGACCCTTTGCAATTTGCATACAGGTCAAACAGGTCCACTGACGATGCGGTCTCTCAGGTACTACACAACACCCTCTCTCACCTAGACAACCAGAAGGGGGGCTATGTGAGACTGTTGTTCATTGACTATAGCTCAGCGTTCAACACCATAGTCCCCACCAGACTGGTGGACAAGCTGATTGAGCTGTACTGGGTCTGAGCTCCGCTCTGAGCACCTGGATACTGGACTTTCTGAGTGAGAGGCCTCAGGCGGTCAGGGTGGGGGGTCAGACCTCGAACACCATCACCCTGAGTATCGGGTCCCCCCAGGGCTGTGTTCTGAGCCCCATGCTGTATTCACTCTACACACATGACTGTGTGGCCAAGTTCAGCTCCAACTCCATAGTGAATTTTGCGGACACACAGAGATTAAACTGGTATAAATCTTCTCGTCTGACTCTGGGGAAGGTTGCAAATAAGTGTATTTCCCAAAAAATGTGACGGGTTCCTTTTTAACCATTTCACTACCACACTACAGAAGGGTAACCCTTTCACTACCACACTACAGAAGGTTAACCTTTCACTACCACACTACAAAACGGTTAACCCTTTCACTACCACACTGCAGATGGTTAACCTTTCACTACCACACTACAGACGGTTAACCTTTCACTACCACACTACAGACGGTCAACCCTTTCACTACCACACTGCAGATGGTTAACCATTCACTACCACACTACAGACGGTCAACCCTTTCACTACCACACTACAGACTGTTAACACATCCTGCGGCAAAAACGAGTTTACTCGTTCCGTTTTACAAACGGAAAATGGATCTAGCAGATCGAAATCAAGGAATCATAAACGACCCCCCCCCCCCCCCCCCCCCTTTCCTTCACGCATGATGGAGCATAATGTATAGCGATCATATGCATTTGAATTATAGCGTGTATAGGAATGAAACACCAATCGATTATGTATAATATGCGTCGGGGCCTATAACTTGCGTTCTAGGAATTACTGCTCTACACTATAAAAACATACTTATATTCACGACGGTACTAACACGACAATGTATGAATGGAAAAATATAACATTCCCACATCCGGAACGATAGATACCCGATGTTGAATGGGCCATAGTAATGTCGATATAGCTATAATATTTAAAAAGTTATAGCCCTGCAAAGAAGGTGAGCGACTCCATAGGGTTACAGCACTGGCAGAGAGTGGTATAAGATGGGCAAACTGCGTGGCAGACAATGTGTTAAGAAGGAGATTTATTTTTTTGCAGTGTATGTTTTGGCTTCACTTAACACATTGACTGCCAGCGACGAGATTTATCGCTAGTTCATGCCGACCGTTGCCAGCGACGATAAATCTCGCTTTTTTTTATTAGCGATTTGAATTCATATTTCATCAATCTAGTCTCACGTTAGTGCTGCAAACTTTCTCTGAGCTCCATTGGGAAAATACCGCCCCCTATCGTCTCTCCCTGTTGTACTGCACCCCTTTGGAATGGATTGCATGAAACACATGGGGGGGGGGGAATCCAGCTTCCTCATTTTACTTCTCAGGCAAGTCATCCGAGAGGATCGGATTCATTGCCGAGCCCCTTAACAGCGTGGAATACATATTTCCAGTACCCAGCGTTGGATCAATAAACGCGATCAATATTTGGAATGGCGATCAGGAATTGGAATAATCTTTTTGGAGAACATCTGATCTGAGGTAAGGAATCTATTTGACCAGTCTTAGGATAATCAGAACTTTTTTTCACAGAGATATCAACGTGGGCCCTGTGTGTGTGTGTGTGTGTGTGTGTGTGTGTGTGTGCTGATCAGGAAATGAGAGAATCGATTTTTCAGCTCGCTTCTATAGCGTGCATAAGTACACATATACTATCGATAATCTAGCGTTTATTTGAAAACTATTCATAAATAGGCCGAAAATTTTCGTTTTTTGTGTATTCCAGAATATTCCAGTAAAGGGCGATTATCACAGAATCTTTATATTTCCCTGAAACTTAAAAAAAACAAGCGTTTTTCAAAATGGTATAAAACGGAAATGAACCGATTAAAAAAACTATCCGTTTCGACAATGTTGACTGCAAACAAGTCATTGATAAGCGACGGCCAGATTAGACACATAGCCATAATTTAAGACATAGTTTATGCGTTTGCAAATATGAGAGCTCTATCATTGAAATGGACGCTGGCATACGGAGGCTTTTAGCGCTCCGCATGGCTGGCTATCAATGTGTTAAAGGTCCCGTGTCTTATAAATGGCCTTTTCCAGTGTTTAGCATTGTTTCCTAGCAATGGGGGTTTATATCAATGGGGTCTGTGTCTCTAATTCTCATTTTGACACATCAGTCTAGTCTCGAGTTCACGAGATCCTCCCTCACTCAACTAAGCCATTCTGATTAGACTGTTTTGCTGACGTGAGTAAGGGGCCTTTCTCACTCATTATATTCGCTTCCATTCCATTCCGTTCTAGCCCGTTCCGAGATCTAATGCGAACTTCCCCCCTCCCTCTCCCCCCTTTAGTTTGTGTACACACTAGTCTTGGTTCGCTCCGGGTTCTTTTTTTTACGGTTTGCCTTTTGAGCGTTTATGCTTGCCGTAGGCGATGATGTCACGTTCGAAAATGTAAACAGGAAGTGTCTTAACACGACGGCGGAGACTGATATAAAATGAACAAATAACCAATAAATATGAAGTTATATTTGAACCTCTGTTGTCAAGCCTTGTCAATATAACCCACCCCATTTTATCACGAATGGATGGTGTTGTAGAGTCCGCTTTTGAGCGTTTTGCAGGCTTAACGATAACGCTAAGCTAACGGCTAATGCTAGTTAGCTTAGCCTTTTACTAGTAACATTGCTGCATCGATTATATTGAATGTCATTGATCTACTGGTCGACCACGGCCGACTGGTTGGGCACCACTGGTCTAATAGAAATAAATGCATTCGAACAAGAAAGTATAGTATACAGCAATGGCTAACGCTAAGCTAACGGCTAACGCTAGTTAGCTTAGCCTGTCCAGCAGCTAACATTATCCCATCGCTCGTGGCAATTATATTACATGTCATTGATCTACTGGTCGACCACGGCCGACTGGTTGGGCACCACTGGTCTAATAGAAATAAATGCATTCAAACAAGAAACTAATGTATAGAAATAGCATGGCAAACAAAAATTGCCAGGCATAATGCGAGCCAGAAGTGCTGTGCTTTGTAACGTGGCTTCATGTTTTCATCCACTGAGCTGTGAGGTTCCACATGCTTGTTTTTGGTTGAGGTCTGAACTCTCAAATTGCCCATAAATATCGTTTTTGTGGGTATTGTCCAGTGTGGTTTTATCTGCCCAAAATTCAAGCAAGCATGACAGTAACGACGTTGTGTGTGTCACGCCCCCCGCTCCCACTGGCCCGATTCCGAAACCACCTAATCCAACTGTCCCAGGTTCAGCGGGGGGTAAAACGAATCAGCGCGGTTTCGATCCCAAAAAGGGGTGTGTCCGTCTGAGTGAGAACACTCCCCCCCGTTCCCGGGAGCAGTGATTCGATCCCAATAGGTAAGTGAGAAAGGCCCCTAAGGCACTGGTTGTAGTCACCGCCCACAATCAACAATTCGCTCAACAACAGAGCGAGTGGAATTACGGGTTGACGTGCGCGGGTGCCGACAGAGAGAATCAACAATTTGCTCAACAACGGAGCAGTGGGAATAATGCGGAAGCGGTCTCCCTGTCCCTGACTCTCCCTCTCTCTCTCTCCCTCTCTCTCTCAACTAGGGATGGGTACCGAATTCGGTACTTTTGAGGTACCGAACCGAAACACGTCGGTACTACCGAGTATCGAATCAAGTGAGAAACCAAAAAAAAAAATATAATAATAATTATTAATTCTTTTTGTACTTTTTTTTTTTTTTTTTTACTTTTTTTTTTTCATGTCAACGTTCACACGCACAATATATGCTTACCTAGGATTTGACTTGATTCAACAACAAAGCAGTCGGAGCAATGACAAGCCGAAAACTGTCGAAATTGTAGTTATTTGAAGTTTGGATTTTCTTTTTTTACGACTGAGGTAGGTAAATTAAATTTCTTGAGACTAAAGTACCGAAAAAAGGTACCGTTGGGTACCGGTATCGATTCACAGGTACCGGTACCGGTACCGGTATCGGTTCAAATGTGAAAGGTACCCATCCCTACTCTCAACCTGCATTTTACACACAATCGCAGTTGAGCCGCTCACACAGCGCACACGCACGCACAGAGCGATGTATCCTCTCTCTCTCTCGCTCGCTCGTTCTCTCTCTCGCTCTCTCTCGTATACATCACGCTGTGTGGGTGACTGTCACTCAAAGCGCTTAACCCCAAAACAGCTTGAAATCTTGAAGTGGAAAAATGCTGAAGTGATGACTTGTACCCACATGTCGAAGTAGGGTTACATTCAGCAAGGATCTGTGATGACTTGTACCGTGCGTGCGTGCGTGCGTGCGTGCGAGCGAGCGAGCGAGAAGCCCGGTCTCTGAACACAAATGATGTTGTTCATTACATGGTGAGGGCTGTCATCAGACCCAGCAGGGTATTTTGCTTTATGCACAGAGGAGATATTCCCCTCAATCGCATGCCGTGTAATTGTACACACATCAAAGCCGGTTCCCTGGCATTGTTCACATCTATCAGCAAGGCAAGGCAATGAAATGGGAATTACCTCGACATGAAACAATTCCTCATTTCTTCGTTTAGCGGGCAGAGCAGCTCTCCCTCCTTCCCACGCCGAGCGGAGAGGGCGCAGTGGGCAGGTTACCCACTTGACACATTGAGGGCACGGTGAAAAGCTTTAAGTTGATGCCAGGGAGACCGGATTTATCATTTTACACAGTTTACAGTGACACGTTAAAAAGAAGATGGTATTATTCGTATACCCATGACCTAAATCGAGGGCGGTTCAACTACTAGAGGCTTCCGTCCTCGCCTCCATATACACAACCCTTCAGTTCAGATATCACAGAATTTAACTCACTAGCGGATTTGAACAGCCCCAAAGGCCTGTGTGTGTGTGTGTGTGTGTGTGCGCGTGTGTGTGTGTCAAGTCAAGTCAAGTCAAGAGTTTTATTTGTCACGGCATACAAGTATACAATGAAATGCGGGGGGTCTTGCCCGCAACAATTGTGCATAATACAATAATAATGATATAATAAGAATCCAATAGAACGACATTGTGCAATGTGTTTGTGTGTGTGTGCCTGTGCGTGTGTGACTGTGTGCGTGTGTGTCCGTGCATGCGTGTGCGACTCACGTAGTTCTAACAAATCTTTCAATTTAGCGGTCGAGGAGCAGTCGAGTAAGACTCCATGTGGCGCAGGTTCTGCGACGGAGCTGTGAACTAGTCTGAGCTGTTGCACTGATCCTGTGTGTTCTCCCACCGGGCTCTGTGCTAAACTCCCTGTCACTTGTGTTTTAGCAGCGG
Organism: Notolepis coatsorum; assembly: GCF_963971535.1. Taxonomy (NCBI): domain Eukaryota; kingdom Metazoa; phylum Chordata; class Actinopteri; order Aulopiformes; family Paralepididae; genus Notolepis; species Notolepis coatsorum. Next base: position 84,498,503 of record NC_140182.1, on the reverse strand, counting down.
TTATGCTAATTGGTCGGAGGCTTTCCGAGTCTCCGTAGCAGGCTGTGTCAGACCCGTGTGGTGATATGAGTGCTGCAGATTAAGAGCCATCCTGCCACTGTCAACACACTAAGCCTTTAATAAGGAGCCCTGTTCTGTGTGTGCATGTGTGTGTGTATGTGTGTGTGTGCATGTGTGTGTGTGTGTGCATGTGTGTGTGCGTGTGTGCAGATGGAGTGGAGCGTGACCTCATGCTGTGAGGGTGTAGGAGGGCTAATAGCGGTCCGGGATCAACACATCTTTTCTCTTTCTTTCTATGCTAATGGTGGTGAAGGACAGGTAGTCGTTTCACCGCATGTTCCGTAGGAGTAGAGGTGAAAAGGCTTGTCGGGACCCAGGCTGAGCCCAGAGATTCTATAGGGAAGAGTACTGTATAATTAATTGTGTGAATGTTCTTGCATTTCCATATTAGTAGGGCACTTTTATTAATAAGCATGCGCCCATGTTTGATGTTTTTTTAAATCAGTTATTTACCCAGGTTAGGTCTTTCTGAGTAGAGATGCTCTTTTTCAGCCGTGGGATCCGGGGGATCGAACCGGCGACAAGCCTGCTTCTGCCCATTACTGAATAAAGAAAGGAAATCTGTGTAACATGATGCGTCGTTACGTTTGCTTGGCTCTTGTAATGTATACGTCTTCCACAGTGGTTGAGTGTGTCATAGGTTTTAATCAAGTAAGCACTTTACATTTTGGGTGTTTTGTCGAAGAAGAAGCCTGAAAGACCCGTTTAAAACTAGCCAAATACTTTAAATAACAGAAAGGCAGATGTTAATTAACTTCCCTGTGAGGGAATTCTAGCGACTTTTTATTTAGTTGCAACACACTAATTAATGAGTTACCCCTGTCTTTATTTCTATTATCTTTATTATTTATTTGTGTTTAGATGTTCAGCCTAAGAGATCTGATTTATTTTTGACGTTTCATAAGCGTCTCTCGAGGAATCACAAACATGTTTCATGAACAGAAATACACAGTCTAATGAGTCACTTTAATGAAATACTTACACAACTTCAGGGAATTAATCATTTGAATGTACTTAATAATAATGTACTAAAGAGGAAAAAGATACATTAAAACAATTAAAACAACTTAAAGGCAGACATTCTAATAAACATAGCTTTCACCTCAGAGAAAGTGCTACAAGACAGCAAGGGGAGATATGTGCAATGGGGGGGGGGGGGGGGGGGGGGGGGGGGGGGCGGATATCCATATAGAATATTTACGACCTGGATGATCCATCTTTCTTTAGAGACACAGCTAATTTAATTGCCAATAATGCTAAGGAAATTATCCAGTTAGGAGGGGATTTCAACACAGTAATAGATGGAAGATTAGATAAATCACCAGCAGATTTCGGGCCTCAGACCAAGAAGACTAGAACACTAAATAACATGCTAATTGAACTAGGTCTTGTGGATCCATGGAGATTATAGAAATAAATATGAATAGATTTTAGCTTCTCTTCAAGTGTACATGGTAGTTATTCACATATAGATTTCTTCTGTGTTTCTAAGCAGTATTTATATAAATGGTGGATCGTCATACAGGATCAATGACAATAAGTGATCATGATCCTTACCATTAACACTTTCAGTGCCGGCCGTGTTTTCCTTTTTACCTCCTTGAATGCCGCCACCCACTTCAATAATAGCGTTAAAACGCATAATCTATGTTTTAAATTATGGCTATGTGTCTAATCTGCCCGTCGCTTATCAATGACTTGTTTGCAGTCAACATTGTCGAAACGGATTGTTTTTTAATCGGTTCATATCCTTTTTATAGCATTTCGAAAAGCTATCGTTTTCTCAAAAACTTCCGGAAAATAGAAAGATTCCGTCATAAACGTAAGGTTATGTATATAACCAAGTTCTATGAGTTATGGTGCGCTCAGCACCAGTTGCACTGTACTTCACTTCGTGCACGAGCACTGAATTAAAAAGATTCCACCATGTACCTTTACATCCCAACATTCGTCTGGCCACACCCCCAGCCGCTTACCTTCATAAGCAGGTGTGTGGTCACCTACTCGCCTCCTTCCCAAACTTTCACCATAAGGCGAGATCAAGGGCCGCAGCGGCGTCCTGGTAGAACTTGGTTATCGCTGCTGTCGGGACAAAACCTCATAACTCCAAAAACCCAACTTTTCAGCAGATGAAAAAAACGAACACAGATTTGAGGGTGAATAGAGTTAGGAGGTTTAGACAGATGATCGGTTTAATGCTTTCCCATTGTTTAAACTTTGTAAAACCCACACACACATATGGAGGATGATCTACGGAGTTGATTTATATAATAATAAAAAAAATTCAAAAAATGGAGTTATGAGGTTTTGTCCCGACAGCAGCGTTATATAGATAACCTTACGTTCTATGTTCGTTATGGCTTCGCTCAGCACCAGCTGCACAACAGGAGCTGAGCGGGAGCCATAGCCCGACAAATGTACCCCGCTGAGGCCCCCCACAACCATCAGATCAGGGAGGACCAAGCCCCCCGACCCTCCCTAATGGAGGATACCCTCCCTATTGGAGGCTTACGGGAGGGAGACGGATCCGACCGAGCGAAGAGGAACTCAAGCAACTCAATGCACAGGGTGAGCAGACCGTGGCTTGACCCCACGACTACACACACGCACAACCCGCATGCCACCAGGGAACGAACGGAAGGAACAAACCTCGTTACTGCCCCCAAAATCACGGGGTCAAGAGCAAACCCAACCCCGTGGCAAGGCCGTAGCAGCGGAGCACGAAGGAAGACCCAGACCCACTGAAGGGACTGGATCCCCTGGAAAAAGGGGGCCCGGAGAGGTCAATGACGCCAGGCATCAAGACCCCACCAGGTGGTCACTTAGTGACACCGCCCCCCACATCGCCAGCGTATTCGGATAAGGCCCCTCCAAGAGCGGGCCCTTTCCCCCCAATAGCACATCGCCTGGCACACTGACCCTGCAGAACAGGCAGTCAGCATGGCCATAAGCACTCAAAAAGGTTAACCAACGGAAGCAGGCAGCGCACCGGGGAAACCAGGCAGCAGGCTGTAACCTGAGCCTGGAGCACTGCGGACGAGACAGGCACCAAAGGAGTCAGCTGAAAACAGCCCCCCCGGCGGAAGGGGCGTATGCTGGCATTGTTGATCACCATGACAAAGCCTCCCTTAAAAAAAACCCACCCAGAGGGGTCGAGGCAGAGAAGGCTGACATGATTGGCAGACGTCATGAACGTGCAGGGGCACACTCAACCGGGTAACCCGGGAGTTGACTCTGCTCCAACATACCAGGGAATCAACTACCCTCTCGGTACAGACGGTGGTTGTTCCTATAACCCCTCAAGAAAAAACTCCAAAACACACCTGCGGGTATACACCGGCTATACCGCAGTACAAGTGTTTCAGTTTTCAAAAAAGGGTTATCCCAGGCCTACGGTATCAACGAAACTTTACTTCGGACCGGGCCCGGCAGCACGGGAAGCACAGGGTTACCAGAGGAGGGCCAAGACCACCCCAACAGCCCCCTCTTCGCCACGCGTGAGAGAGGAGCGAAAAGAATGGAGAACCAGCCCTAAGCACACCGCACTTGGTATTCCCAGGCGGTCTCCCAACCAAGTACTAACCAGGACCGAACCTGCTTAGCTTCCGAGATCGGACGAGATCGGGCGTGTACAGGTTGGTATGGCCGTACGCCATTACGATAGTGCAGAGTACAACATGTACCCAACAAAGGGTCTCCATAACGCCTAACCCTGTGACACCCGGACCGACCCGGCATTTTTCCCCCCGAAAAAAGCACAAGTCCCTCAGGGTACCAGAACAGCAGATCTGCATCCCCGGCGGACAACGGGTTAACTGACCTGGACCAGCACGACCAGACCAGTCCCGTGTCCTAACCACGCCGACATGCCCACTCCAGAAGAGGGGGTAGGTATGCGTGTCGATCTAAAACATGAAAAGAGGGCGCCACCCAGACGGTCCCATTTGGACCGTGCTCAGTGGCCCACCCCAAGGGCGTGAGACCCCTCTACCTATGTTCTGATCTATTCCGTTAACATCCCCCAGATATGAACGAGAATTCATCGAGACAACCTAGTAAACTGGCGCTCGGAAGAGACAAAACTCCATCCCAGTTGCCCTATAAAAACGCTGTTTTAACAAGCAACCAAGGCGCACTTAGCCCCTGTGTGATTCTTTAACAGAAACACACCGAGCCAGCACTATGTATGCGTCGAGACCAAAACATATCAATGGATAGTCTAGCAAGACACCAAACATTGTTCCTCCAAGTCGCCTGGGAGAACGACACGGAGCCGTCGTGCTTCATGTACCTTCCTCTTTTTATTCAAAAAAGAAAGAAACACAGACTGACATGAATCCCACGTGACGCAGCTGAGGGTAGATTTTTTTTACATTTTTACATCCCACCACCCTCGCCATAGGGAGGAGACGGAAATCCCCAGAGAGACTTCCCACGCGAGCTGTATAGATTAAAAGGAATATATTGCAACATTGAGCTATGTAATATTTGGGTTAGGGCTCTCCGAGGAGGAGGCACTGAACCAATACACACTCAATAATCGAATTGAATCGAATACACACACAATAGAGCAGAACTCCTTTTTGAAGTTCTACTCACCTTGACAATCTGAGGAGGAGGCTCTGAACTCTGAGGAGGCTCCCTCACAGGGAAGGAGAGTCCGAACTCACAGAAGGCCCGAGGAGGAGCTTCGTGAGGAGGAGCTCTGACAACTCCCTGAAACAGATCCATAACATGGACCTGAACAACTCACGGAAGTCTTACCAACAGAGACGCGCACAGTGACGTACTCTATGGCGGGGGAATTTCTGCTGTGCACACGCCCAATCTTCCAGGGCGTGGGACCAGGAAACTCCCCCCCCCCCCCCCCCCCCACTCTTACCCTGTAACGTGCCGAACAGCAACGTGACAGGAACCTTGAAGGACAGGAGGTTTTAACCCCTGACCAATCAGAAAAGGGGAGGAAAGGATTACCAGTTCACCCCTTTACGACCCCACACCCATGATACGATGTAATGACAAATAGAGCATGACATAGTAGTCATAGTCTGCTACATGAAGTATCTAACAGCTTCACATAGCTCATGTGCTAACCTGCTATCTGATTTTTACTAAGGAAAAAACACAGAATAGAGAGGGCCCCCTTTAAGAGCCCCGGTACCAGACTTACACATGTGCTTCTGTGGCCAAACCTAACCCAGTTGTAGATCACAAGACACACACAACCCTTCATCACAACAAAAAATGGCAAAAGTACACTCTTGCTACAGAGGAACGCCGTTTTTCATAACGAGAGAATACAGAATCCTCGATTATGTATTGGCCACAGGCCTTGCTAAGCAAACATGATAAGTGACCAAACAATCTTTTCTTTAGGAAAATATAGTTTCTCAAGCGGAAAGCACAACCCCAGCAATTAAGCTGAGGGTTACATCGTATCCCCACAAACACAGTGACACAATATATTGTAAACAACATGTCTGAGAGGAGGGTGGGGAAGCCCCAGGGAAACCGGGGGGATCACCCCTCCTTCCTTACCCTTGATACGGCCCAGTTGAACAGGTAACCCTGTTAATATGTGAACACACTGTTCATTGTCATTACAGGCTGAGAAAAGAATTCATTCCTCAATCACATGTCACTAAGCATAGCTTTATAGGTTAATTAACCCCCTTAGTTGTGAGTTCACGTTACATGAACACACATGTTCTCATCACAACTAACCAGATCATTTTTACACATGTAAACAACAACCCGATTTCTATGGAGAGAGAAGCTATACCAGTGACAAGACAATTCACACACAACACGCGTCGTATCCTCAATGTATTGCAGCAACACACGTTTTGGAAAACATCGTTATTACAAAACATTTAGAAGGGAAGGAAAGAAGAAGTGTTTAAGGTCCGGTCGGGACCTTCCTACCCTGAACGCAGGCCAAGCGAACTGCAATCTGGCTAACGGGACACCGAAGATGAACACAGCATCTCTTGTGTCGGCGACGAGGGTAGCGTCGCTGCGCCACCCAGCAGCTACGGTTCTCCATGTTGACGCAGTCCTCGTTGGCAGGGCTCTCGTGTAGGTTCGACTAACATCCTCTGTCAAAGATGACGTCGTAGTCAGAGTGTTTAAGGCATGTTATAGTCATAGAAAACGTTCAACAGTGTAGCATTAAGCTAACAGCCGTTCGACTGATAGCAACAAGCTAACGTTTACTAGCCTGGTAAACACAGCGAGCTACCGCCGCAGCTAACAGCTGACTGGCTAACACAGTAGGCCACAACTAGCACGCCAGCTAAGCAGCTATCCGACTGATAGCAACAAGCTAACGTTTACTAGCCTGGTAACACAGCGGGCTAGCGCCGCAGCTAACAGCTGACTGGCTAACACAGTAGTCCACAAACTAGCACGCAAGCTAAGCAACTATCACCTGAACTGTACACAACGACATAACAAGCCACACTTCAGACAGGCCGCTGTCCAAGTCCCTCCCCTAAGAGGGAAAAGAAAAAGAATGTCAGAACACAGTTTTCAACGGTGATCCAGACATACAGCGGGGCCAGCACAGTTCCCATTTCGGGCTGCAGCCGACTTTGAGCATGGAACTCCCGATAAAGAAGATCCTATGCCCACATTTCCTCGTTAGGGTATACTTTCATTTGTATATGAAAGATGGGGCCTGCACGGGACAGAGAAGCATCCGCTCGAGAATCCTGGGTTCACCAGGACCTGGTCGCGGCCCACTAGATTGACCATCATGGGCGTCAGACCAAGATCCTCCGACCGCCGTTTAAGCCGAGCAGAGGACCCCAGCCTGGAGTCTGCGTTTTGTAAATTGTCAGCTAACCCCCACAGCATCAACAACAACCAGAGCTCGCAAGCAAAACAGTACGTACCCCATCCTGGAAACAACCGCTTCTCACACAGTCGTTGTTTCCCACAGTCCAGCTGTGTGGCCGGAGGGCAACCCCATCCAGCTGCAGCAAGGAGGACTATAGCTGGGGAGCATGTCAGCGGCGTGAGCTCCCAATACGAAAAGCTGTTTGAAGGTCAGAATGATCATCATCTTCCAGACACTCCAATAACGAAGACAATATCGCCGTATTTTCTCGAAAATAGTGAGAGAGAAAATAAAGATATGATGTCAACGTATCTTCCCGTTCTTTTGTTTTCCAACTTTCTTCTACTAACAACCTCGTCAAGTGGGGATCTACCGAAGGCACTTCCTTGTGGTGAAAGTGAAGAAGGAGGCGAGTAGGTGACCACACACCTGCTTATGAAGGTAAGCGGATGGGGGTGTGGCCAGACGAATGTTGGGATGTAAAGGTACATGGTGGAATTTTTTTTATTCAGTGCTCGTGCACGAAGTGAAGTACAGTGCAACTGGTGCTGAGCGAAGCCATAACGAACATAGAACTGCATTTATTGGAATATTCTCGAATACACTAGACACGTTGTCATTTGTCGGCCTATTTATGAATCGTTTTCAAATAAACGCTAGATCAAGTTCAAGTTTCAAGTTTCTTTAATAGTTGTCATACAGCAGTACAGAATACTTTTATACAAAATGATTCTTACTGTTACGCTCCAGAGACTGTGCTAGACAAGATAAGTACGAAATAACATAGTATAGCATGTAAATTAGAAGTAAAAAAAATGAGGTCACAGTGTTCAGTATAGACATATGTACAATGTTCGATGCAGAATAGACGTAACTGAGTTACCATATAATATACAATATACTATGCAGTGTACTAATATACAATCCTATATAGTGCAAAGCAGAAATGGGATGAGGTACAATTTAGGTACAATTTACAGTAAGGTGTACGAGTTGTAGTGCAAATCCTTTATCAATAAATATATTTTGTATAGTGTGTTTAGGTGATCTAAAGTGTGGAGAGTGGGTGCTGCAGTGTGTTGTTTGTTTAAAGTGAGTGTGTGCGTGTGGATGTGTGTGCTGTGTGCATGCAATTTGCAATTTGCATACAGGACAAACAGGTCCACTGACGACGCGGTCTCCCAGGTACTGCACAGCACTCTCTCCCACCTTGACCGTCAGAAGGGGGGCTATGTGAGACTGTTGTTCATTGACTACAGCTCAGCGTTCAACACCATAGTCCCCACCAGACTGGTGGACAAGCTGATCGAGCTAGGTCTGAGCTCCGCCCTGAGCGCCTGGGTACTAGACTTTCTGAGTGAAAGACCCCAGGCGGTCAGGGTGGGGGGTCAGACCTCCAACACCATCACCCTGAGCATCGGGTCCCCCCAGGGCTGTGTTTTAAGCCCCCTGCTGTACTCACTCTACACACACGATTGTGTGGCCAAGTTCAGCTCCAACTCCATAGTGAAGTTCGCCGACGACACGGTGGTGGTGGGGCTGATCTCGGACAACGACGAGAAGGCCTACCGAGAGGAGGTTGAGGTACTGGAACGTTGGTGCCAGGACAACAGCCTGCTTCTGAACATTGGTAAAACCAAGGAGCTGATCGTGGATTATAGGAGAGGACAGCAGGAGACACACACACCACTGATGATTAACGGGGCTACCGTGGACAGGGTGAGCAGCTTCAAGTACCTGGGGGTCCACATCTCAGAGGATCTGACATGGTCAACACACATAGACACAGTAGTAAAGAAAGCGAAGCAGCGCCTCTACCACCTGAGACAGTTAAGGAAGTTCAGAGTATCGGGGAAGATACTCCAGTCCTTCTACTCAGGAGCTGTAGAGAGCATCTTGACCGGAAACATCACTGCCTGGTATGGGAACAGCACGGCACAGGACAAGAAGGCCCTACAGAGAGTGGTGCGCTCAGCCGAGCGTACCACGGGTATTGCGCTACCTCCCCTGCAGGCTCTATACAACAAGAGGTGCAAATCCAGAGCCTGCAGGATAATGAAAGACCCCCACCACCCCAATAACAGCCTGTTCCAGCTGCTGAGGTCAGGCAGACGCCTGCGAACCCCAGCTACTAGGACGGAGAGGCTTAGGCTAAGCTTCTTCCCCCAGGCCATCAGAGCCTTGAACAATGCACATTGAGAGACACAGAAACTGAACTATCCACACACAAGCACACACAAGCACATACACGACACGCACGCTGAGCACGCTCACACACTAGCAGCCACTTTAACACTCATGCCGCACATACGCACACTTATGGCCAGAGGAAAGGCCACTTTAAATTAGTATAACATCAGGAACAGTGTATTGCACTACTAAAGCTACCTAGCATGTCCTATATGCTCTGTAAATACTATGTACAGATACCGAGATGGCACACCATGTACCTGTTTATTGCACTGTTGTTTTTTACTGGATTCTATTAATATGTTGTACCACTGTATTTTTATTGGATTCTATTATATGTTGTACCACTGTATTGCACATCGTCGCGGGCAAGACCAGCCGCATTTCATTGTATACCTGTATGCCGTGACAATTAAAACTCTTGACTTGACTTGACTTGATTTGATGGTTGTTGTATAGTGTTTATTGTTCGTTGAGCAGCCTGATGGCCTGGTGATAAAAGCTTCTTCTGAGTCTTTCTGTGCTCGCCTTGAGACTCCGGTATCGCTTGCCTGACCGCAGCAGTTCAAAGAGGCAGTTGTTCGGGTGGCTGGAGTCCTTGATGATTCTCTTAGCCTTACCCCTGCACCGCTTGTTGTAAATGTTCTGGAGGGTGAGGAGCCCCCCTCCAATTGTGCGTTCGGCTGAACGTGTCACTCTTTGTAGTCTGCTTTGGTTTTGTGCAGTGCTATTCCCAAACCAGGAGGTGATGTTGCCAGTCCGGATGCTCTCTATTGTACATGAGTAGAAGTTCTTAAGGATCTTCTGACTGACTTGGAACTTCCTTAGGCGCCTGAGGAAGTAGAGGCGTTGTCGTGCCTTCTTCACAACACTGTCAATGTGTGTGGTCCATGTCAAGTCCTCGGATATGTGGGCTCCGAGGTACTTAAAGCTGTTCACTCTCTCAACCGGTGCCCCGTCGATGCTGAGGGGGCTGTAGTCCTTGACCCCCGACCTCCTGAAGTCCACAATCATCTCCTTTGTTTTGCTGACGTTCAGGGAGAGGCTGTTCTCCTGGCACCATCCCGCCAGGACCTTGACCTCTTCCAGGTAGGCCAGGTAGGCCAGGTAGATTATCGATAGTATATGTGTACATATGCATGCTATAGAAGCGAGCTGAGAAATCGATTCTCTTATTTCCTCAACAGCACACACACACACACACACACACACACACATACACATATACACATACAGGACACGCTGTTATCTCAGTGAAGACAGCTCTGATTATCCTAAAACTGGTAACATAGACTCCTTACCTTAGATCAGATGTTCTCCAAAAAGATTATTCCAATTCCTGATCGCCATTCCAAATATCTATCGCGTTTATTGATTGATTATTGGCTGTATATATTCCAGGCTGCTTTCCATCTCGCGATCACTTCCCTCTTCATCAGATCCCTCGCCAGCATAGTGGAGCCAGTAGCCCCCCCCCCCCCCCCACAGATCCACCAGTGTAATCGAATGGCCTGCAGTTACACAGGGATAGACGATAGGGGGCGTTATTTTCCCATCGGAGCTCCTAGAGGGGCTGCTGTACCAACGGGAGACTCGGTTGATGAAATATGAATTCAGATCGCTAATAAAAAAATCAAACGACAATTCGCGTTGTCGCCACTCAACGGGGGGCATGAAATGACGACATAACACGTCGCTGGCACTCAAAGTGTTAACTTAGGAAAATAAAACTATTTTAAATACTGGAGGATGAATGTGTCATTGCTAACAGACCCTACAGATGCAGCCATGAATTGTCATTGGACCAACGTTTGGGCACCGTATTAACGGTAACAATGACCAGCAGGGGCGCTCGAATACAGCTGGTGACAACGGCCCGACGCGCGGCTCTCATTCCATTTCATCAGAAGAAAGCGATCACAACGCTGTTAGTGTAATGCTTTTTGGTAACAATACGTTGCTGAATTAAAGAATTAAACAGTTAAAACCTGTCAAATCAGCAGTCAACGTGTATATTTTAACACTTTGGTTGCCTAAGGTTAAATTAATGATATACCATAGATTGCCAGCGCTATTTGTCTATGGAGAAAGTCCCCTTCTTTGCAGGGCTATAACTTTTTAAATTCTATTGCTACATTGCCATTATTAGGGCCCATTCAAAGTCCTATATGTATTGTTCATTGTGTAGCAACGTTAAACTTTTTCATTCACATATTCATAGTAAAGTATGGTCTAATGTATAAGTATGTTTTCATCTCTTTCTGCAGCTTTCTCCAGAACGTGATATATAGCCCCAAATGCATTATATTGATGATGAAATACAGTTTGATGGCAATCAGCGCGATATAAAAAATTCCAACTAGACGTACTTCTAGAAGTTACTACACGTCATCTGATGTTGACCGGATGGGCGAGGGGGCGTTTATAATTCCGTGGGCAGCGTTATACCAATCATCTAATGTGGGTCAAATGTTGATAATATCAGTTATTATCGAAGACGGTAACGTTACACGCTGAAACTCACCCCAGTCTCCGCGCGCCGTTGGGCGATCATCGTCGAGTAGAAATTTTATCATTATGGGATATATTATTACCCGGTCCATCTCCAGCTTGTATAATGGTATATACGTCCAAATCATGTTGTTTATCGAGTTATTGGCAATCGATCGCTATGTAGTGTGACGAGCTAGAGTGCCGGAACCTATCCCGAGTGGCCGGAAGCAATACGGACATCTAGCACAACCTCTACTGCGCTTCCTGTTAAGCGGTTGCGCGATCGGCCACCAGATGGCGCTCCTGAACCGCCAGAGAGCTCAGTGGGTCCTGCTGGTGTATCTCAGGCCAGCGGAGGGACATTATGAATCCGATCGCAGATTTTTGAAATATTGATATAAAGACGACGTACAGCGTCCCCCGGCAACTTTAGCATGGCCAGCAAAGACGTCTAAAGACGGCTCCCGGCAGTCAAAGTGTTAAGCATCACGTTTGTTTACCAACTATTGTAACAGTTATTAGTCAAATATAAGATGACAGAATCTCATTGGATTTTATGTGTCAGGCGTGGTGTAGTGGTCTGTAGTAATGTCTCTCAACCGGGCGACCGGAGTTTGATTCCCGTTTTTGTATTTTATATAATTAATTTATAAAAATAAAATGGCGGAGTTATAGCAACATCGTTTGGCTAAATACATAGACATATACTGTAATGCTTCATTTTATTAAATGTCATTTGGGCGATAACAGCGATACGATGTCAATATTGCACTACCACCATCTGGGAGGAGGTTTCAGAGCATCCGGGCCAAGTCTGCAACAGTTCTTTGAATGCACACAAGATATTGAAATATCTCTATCTCTCTCTCTGGTCACATTAATATTATACTTTTAAATTGTAATGCATTGCATACAATACTTTATACTTTATTCATTTTATATTTTATCCATTACTTATTATTATGTGAGACGAGCAATTTTTGGTAATTTTATTCTGAAGCTTGAACAACTTTTTTACTTATATGCTGCTTTATGAGTGATTGCTTTCACTATTTGATTGATTTGATATGACCCAACCTTTTATATTGTTTGATTGTCTATTTGTTTGTCTGTTGTTGTTGTTGTTGTTGTTGTTGTTGTTGTTGTTGTTGTTGTTGTTGTTGTTTGCACTGTGTTGGACTAGTGGAACAACGTTTTGTTGTGTATTCAAGTACACAACAATGACCATAAATAACCTTGAACCTTATGTTTCTCGTTTGTTCCAGAAACCACACACTGATTCATCTATCCACTCACCACAATGGCTGCTTTGTATAATACTGGATCATCATGAACATTGTACCTCTGTAACCTGCAACTTAATTCCATTGAAGAAAACAAAATGAGTGCCCTGTCTGCTTCTTAGTTCTTACCCAAGCTGCACAAGGGATGGGAATCCACGTCACCAGCCAGTCTACATTAGAGTAGAAGAGCCTTTCCTTTCACAAAAAAAAAAAGAAAAAAAAAAAACATGTAGTATAAATGTTTTATATTATATTTTATTATATAATATTAATAGTTTAAATAAAGAATGCATGGTAATAGCAACACAGAAACGTCTCCACCGCATGAGGGCACAACAGTGCAGCACAATGGCTTCAGGTGTGGGGGGTGACAGTGGCTCAGGAGCGGTCGTCTGGTAATCAGAAGTTTCCCTGTTCGATCCCCGCTCCTCCCAGCAGTTCGAAACCGATGATCAGAATGGTTGTTCTTATCCCTCATTGGGATAACCTTTACTCGATTAAATAATAGTGAACTTAAGCTTTTCTCCACATTTGGTCTGGGCACCCCCTGGACTCCATGTTGAGAACCAATGCATTACACTGCACCTTCTACACTATCATCTGGGACCTTATCAAGAACCATGGCTTCAACATCTACACTGTTAACATAAAACAATTAAATCATCAACATCTACAGTACTTCAGACTCAACATCACCAAAGTATCAATTTCAGCAATTAAGCGAATTATTGTCACGTGAACTCCCAAGTATCAGCATTGCTGGACAACGGATAGATATTTATAGATGGATGGATGATTGAAACATGGGCAATCCAGTTTAACATTCCAGTCCAATACAATTTATGAGTAGCCATGTACAACAGCTACAAAGACAGCTGCTGACAGCAATCCTATTTATACTACAGCAATCCTATTTGTACTAGGTATCTGCTAGCTAGATTGATGACGGCCCCCGCTGGTATCTTTCTTTCCTCTGCCAGATCTTGTGAATGAATGAACGATTTTATTTGCGTGTCATGCCACATAAGTGGCCCATCTCACACTGGGTTACAAGACACCGATACAATCGAATATTTCACCTTCCAGTACCATTGCTATAAACAATAAACTCCTCCATGTAGATTTACAATAGATACAATCCGGTACTGTGCCCTACATATATTCTTACTCCAAATACAGTAAGACTAGTAAACACCCACACAGACACACAAACAAATAAATAATAGTAAATGTCACAGAATATCCAGGACGGAAGCTCATGTATACAATGCCATCTTTCCTTTAGCCCAAGCTTTTTCTATAAAGTTGGCAATTAAAAAGGTTTTAAGTTAAAAAACAACCATGCTGGTATATCTGTATCCTGCATCCTTGTGAGTCTGCTTTTAAGAACACAGGTTATCCTATAACCCTAGTTATATGAGTATAGCGAGCGCTTGAACTGTCCCTTTAATCATATGCTATCATGAAAACTTTCAACCACATGCACGCACCTCACCTGCCTGACCACGCCCACATCTGCTCACATATAAGCGGGGTCATGGCCATACTACCAGCTCCTTCCTCAGTCTTTCACCGCCGAAACGGAAGACACGTGGGGTCCTCAGTGAGTCAGAGCAGAGCGCTCGCTATACTCATATAACTATGGTTATAAGATAACCTTCGTTATATTTTGTTATAGCTTTGCGCTCTGCTCTATTGGAAGACAAGAGTGGAGCAGAGCGGAAAGCCCGACAGATGTACCCGCTGAGGTCCCCTCTTAAAACAAAATTACAAACTTTACAAAACAAACTGGTCAGACTACTACTTGACCTTACCCCCAGAACCCACCTCACCCCTGCCCACTTTGACAACCCAGGGTGGCTTAGAGTAGACGACAGAGTACAGCGGCTTGCAATGGGCCTGGTCTACAAGATACACTATACGACTAAGGTACCCATGTACATGTCAAAATACTTCCCAAAGGTCAGTGAATACCACAACCACTACACCAGAGGAAGCTCAACAAATCATGTTAAACCCAGATTCGGCTCAAACAAGGGACTAAATACGTTTCACAATTATGCCACATCAATGTGGAACGCCCTACCCAAAGCTGTAAAGGAATGTGAATCCCTACCCACATTCAAAACCGCTCTTAAAGAGCACCTACGGGAGGCTGCAATTCGAAACTGGCCACCGTAAATGCCCAAAACCCCCACCACCTCCTAATAGACAGTCTCCTCCCCACCGCATGTATATATTCCCTCCCCGCCGTATGTATATTTCTCTCCCACCCACCCACCCCCTCCTAATGTACAGTCCCCTCCCCATCATATGTATATACTCTGTCAGGATCTAGGGGTAACAGTACTGTATATTTGAATACCGTTTATGTCACAAATGTATCAGTACTAAATACCTATATGTCCCTATGCCATAAATGTCATGTATGTTGTGTATGTCATAAATGTCTATATGAATTGAAAATGGGGGACCCTGATGGAAACAAGACAAACGTCTTTCTCAGGTCTGCATCCCCTTAACAATTGTGTGTATTGAGCCGTACTGTATTGTACCCATTCTGCAATCTGTTAAATAAAGTTTTCATTCATTCATTCATTCATTCATTCATTCATTCATTCATTCATTCATCCCTACAACCATCAGAATACCGGGGAGGATCCGGACCCCCCCACCCCCCCCCCCTAGTGAGGGGCGGGAGGGAGACCGGACTCGAACTGTGCGAAGAGGGAACAGTACCTCAAACGCACAGGGTGAGCAGACCGTGGGACTTACCTTTGTGTAGAAGGGTCCGAGACTACTTGGACACGCATCCCGCACGCCACCAGGGAACGGACGTGAAGCAAAAAAATAACCGTCACAGCCCCCAACATCGCGGGGTCGGGGTCCAAAAGCCCCAACCCCGTGGAAAGGCTGTAGCAGCGGGCGCGGAGGAGGCCCCAGCCCCAGGCCACATCCCAGGGGGCTGGCGAGGTCAACGAGGCCGCGGCATCGAGACCCCACCAGACTGTCACTGGTGACACCACCCCCCACATTGCCAGCGTATCGGACAGGGCCTAAAATAGGTGAAGGCCCTTCTCCTCCTTCTGGCACGCCGCTCTGAAGCGCTCCAAGGAGGCTTCCCCCCCACAATGTCGTGGGGCCAGCTGGCGCACCGGGGAGACAACCCTCCAAGGAGGTTGATCCCTCAATCCAGGTCGACAGGTCTTAACACTTTGATTGCCGACGACGTGTATTGTCGTCTTATCATGCCCCCCGTTGAGTGCCGACGACGTGAAATGTCGTTTGATTTTTTTATTAGCGATCTGAATTCATATTTCATCAACCGAGTCTCCCGTTGGTACAGCAGACCCTCTAGGAGCTCAGATAGGAAAATACCGCCCCCTATCGTCTATCCCTGTGTAACTGCAGCCCATTCGATTCGGGAGATCCCTGTGGGGGGAGCCTACTGGCTCCATTATGCTGGCGATGGATCTGATGAACATGGAAGTGATCGCGAGTTGGAAAGCAGCATGGAATATATATTTACAGCAGCCAATAATCAATCAATAAACGTGATCGATATTTGGAATGGCGATCAGGAATTGGAATAATCTTTTTGGAGAACATCTGATCTAAGGTAAGGAGTCTGTTACCAGTTTTAGGATAATCAGAGCTGTATTCACTGAGATATCAGCATGTGCCATGTGTGTGTGTGTGTGTGTGTGTGTGTGTGTGTGTGTGTGTGTGTGATGTTGAGGAAATGAGAGAATAGATTTTCAGCCCGCTTCTATAGCGTGCATAAGTACACATATACTACCGATAATCTAGCGTTTATTTGAAAACGATTCATAAATAGGCCGACAAATGACAACGTGTCTAGTGTATTCGAGAATATTCCAATAAATGCCGTTTATGGGGGAATCTTTAAATTTTCCGGAAATCTTCGAGAAAACGATAGCTTTTCGAAATGCTATAAAAAGGATATGAACCGATTAAAAAAAACAATCCGTTTCGACATTGTTGACTGCAAACAAGTCATTGATAAGCGACGGGCAGATTAGACACATCATAATTTAAAACATAGATTACCGTAATTCCTCTAATAGTGACCGGTATTCAATTACAAACCGGGTCTCTATTAATGTAGGCTGGTAAAGCTATGCCTCCTAAAGTGTTAATCGGAAATACAGAACTACCGGCTACAGGCTTTCCGGTTTTTGGGCACCCCCTGATCTGTTTATAGTCCCCAGGGAAACAAACAACAAGCAGACGCTCGAACTATCGAGGGAGGCGATAACGAGGTTGTTTCTGGGGGGAGTGCATTTTCACGAGCACCTGTCGTGATTTCAGGGGCGGGACTTCCTACCCGATTCCCACTTTCGGCCGTAGTGCTTTACCAGGCTTTATCTCTCGAGATAAAGCTGGGAACGAGGTTACTATTAATGGCCGGGTGTGCTCTTGAGCTAAGCAATTATAAGCCGACCTCCTAATACAAGCCGGGTTACTAATATACTGAGCTGCATACTGAGCTGCTAAGGTAAAGTTACTTGATTTCACTTTGAAAATGTTGAAATTACCAGTGACCACCTGTAATTGCACTGTTTACTATTTCATACAGTACTTGGTTTCAATAAATGAACCCAGTACATTTTACTGGGTTCAAACTGACACAAAATGTTGATTTATTCATTATGATCTGTTTGAAAATTAGAAATATAGGCCTCTCTCTTATACATGCCTCCTCCTAATAAAAGCCTGGTACCCGCTACAGTTTAAGCAAATACAAGCCTGGGTCACTATTAGAGGAATTACGGTATGCGTTTTTAACGCTAACATTGAAGTGGATGATGGCATTCAAGGGGGTAAAAAGGAAAACAAGGCCGGCACTGATAGTGTTAAGAGCAGAACTCGACCTGCGCCCGGAGCACTGCGGACTAGACAGGCGCCTAAGGGGCCTACTGTAAGAACAGTATCCTGGAGGAAAGGGTGTTCGGTATGCCGTGCACCATGCCACAATCTCATGGGGCCACGAACCTCGTGGAGTCGGAGTTAGCCAACTCCGCCAGCAAACAGATTCCACCACGCACCCTGACCCTGCCAATTTATTAATCCCGCGGGGTCGAGGTTCAGAGAAAGAGTTTGACACAATTGGCAGACGTCACGAAACATGCCTGCCTTTTTGCCGAACCACTCCTCTCTGGGCTCAGTGATTTCACGTCACCAGTGCTGCTTTCTAACACTAACGCCAGTGTTTGTTTACATTTTCATTTCATTCAAAGGATCCGAACCGATTGAAGTTTATGGATACCATGACTGTGGTAAGTTTTAAGGGGCTAGCGTTACACAATAAATGAGTTATAATAATACCACAAATGTGGATTCACTTGCCCAAACCCTGTAGCCGTGCATCGCAGTCATGAAAGGGGCTAACTAGGTCGATAGTCCAGCAACGTTGTGACTGTCCTATTCATCAATCTCACAATATTCGTATTCGAATAACGTTAGACAGATGGAATACAGCCTTCCATCTAAAAAACATAAATGAAAACTTACCACAGTCATGGTATCCATAAACTTCAATCGGTTCAGATCCTTTGAATGAAATGAAAATGTAAACAAACACTGGCGTTAGCGTTAGAAAGTAGCACTGGTGACCGGGAGGCGTGAACACTTAAGGTAACTAACTTGCGTTCAGCGTTTCTCTGATTGGCCACGACGCCCACGTGACCGCGCGCTAGCGCGCCCCCTTATCGCCGCCTGCCGCTCTGTGTGTTGCAGCGCGGCAGAGCGGCAGAGGTCCCTCGCGGAAATGCGGAAATGTAATGTTATGTTCGAATCGCTAGAATACACAACATATTTATCAAAACAACTACCAGATTCACTCATAACGTTATTTCGCGTGACAACACAGCCCAGCTGTCAGAAACTGTACATTGTAACGTTATATAACGCAACGTTATATAATGTTATTTCGCGTTTTCATTCATAACGTTATTTCGCGTGACAACACAGCACAGCTGTCAGAAACTGCACATTGAGGGGGTTTGAATCACTGTACATCAGTGGAGGCTGCTGACTGATTAACTAGAAACTGTACATTGTAACGCTATATAACGCAACGTTATATAATGTTATTTCGCGTTTTTATTCATAACGTCATTTCACGTGACAACACAGCACAGCTGTCAGAAACTGCACATTGAGGGGGCTTGAATCACTGTACATCAGTGGAGGCTGCTGAATTTTTTTTTAGGTGAAGCACAAATTATTATATTATATTATATATTAAATTATATTTTTTAAACATCGTATTGACGAAGGCGAGCGCCTCTGCCGCTCTGCCGCACGCTGCAACACACAGAGCGGCATGGCGCGTATAAGGGGGCGTGCTAGCGCGGTCACGTGGGCGTGTGGCCAATCAGAGAAACGCTGAACGAAACGCTGAACGCAAGTTAGTTACCTTAAGTGTTCACGCGACCGGGAGGGGCATCAAAAAGAAGCCGCCTATTCTCAGTCCTTGCCCCACAATGGTGGAATGAACTACCCACCCCAGTTAGGCCCTGTCCACACGATCACGGGTATTAATGACACCGAAGTTTTGAAAAAAATAAACCTCTGTCCACACAGGTGAATAACCGCGTATAACCGCGTACTCACGGCGGCTGGAAAACCAGCAACCGATACATGTAGTACAATGCCAAAGCAGTAGGCGGCGATGTTGTTCAGACATGAAGGCCATTTCAACCAATCAGAAAAGGTTGAACGCTCACTACACTTCCTGCTTAAAAACAAAACAAAGCCGCCATTTTTAAAAACAACAGAGCATATATTTTTCAGCAAAGAAAGAAAGTGCAATAAACAAACGGATACATTCACTGTGTGTTCTGCCTCTCATTTCTTGATGAAACGAAACCAACAGCAACACAATTTACCACCAAGAGCGGATAGTTTAGTCTCTCAAAAAGATCTCCGGTGTTGTTAGCTACATGCTAACGTGAATGGAATATGCCAGTATAACAGTATAGCATTGTGGCTAGCAGCTAACGTTAGCTCACGTTAGTTAGCCAGCCAGCACCAAACTGATGATATCAGGAGCTATCAGTAGCTAGATAACATTAGACAATGCCTCGTGTATTAAACAAAGGTGAATAGATGACTGGGCCATTTTGTTTAATGCTTGTTAAGATTGAAAGAGGCTCTAATCACTCTAACCCTGTGCTCGGTTGCTAACTTGCTATTGTTTGCGACAGTCTGCCGTGAACATGGGAAATAATTGCGACAGCTCTGCTGTAAACAATGGGAATAACCTCGGTTGCTATGCCCACACGCACCCACTGCAACCGGGATGTGGGCAAAACTTCACCCTGGACTCCGGTTTTCAAAGACTGCGGTTGCAGTGTAGCAAAACCCCGGTTGTGTGTGCCCGAACAGAGCAACTGCGCACATACAATCATGGTTACATTAAATCCAGCGCTCGTGTGGACGGGGCCTTAGAACAGCCGAAACCCGTCCAATCTTTCGCCGTCGACTAAAGACGCACTTCTTCAACCATTATCTGAAATAAAAAATAAAAAAGATATCTAACCCTAACTAACCTTACTGTCATGCACTTGTCCTAATAAACTAACCAACACTGTAGCACCCAACACTTTGATGAACATTGTTACTCAGCTGATAGAGTTGTACCCTTCCTGATGACTTGTCGTACAGAACTTGTAAGTCACTTTGGATAAAAGCAGCTAAATGCTTTAGCTTTAGTCAGCTAAATGACTAAATGTAAATGTAAATATAAATCACTGAGCCCAGAGAGGAGTGGTTCGGCAAAAAATAGTTCCAAGTATATTTACTTAGAAAACGTAAATGTCGAATTCAATTATTTTTTATTTCTCCACGTGGTAAATACACAGGTCACAACATGTTTACAGGAACGTTTTGGAGTTGTATTTGGAGTGTATTTCGTGACTGTAGGGGACTTTAGGGAACTTCAGGGTAAAGGTCTGACCCACTTCCAGTGATGAAGCTAAGCTACGCTAACGGTGCGGGCGTTCCCTAAGCCTAATGCATGCAGAGAGACAAAAAAGGTATGTATCTTCTTGTCTAACTCCAGGGAAGATGTTAAATAAGCTAATTTCCCAAAATGTTGGAGTTTTCCTTTAACCCATTAAGAAACCCCGGAAACATAACTGCGCGTATACACAGGCTATACAATGCAGTTCAAGGCATTTCAGGTTTAAAAAGGGTTAACCCAGGCCAACAGGTCAACGAGGGCAAGGCCTGACCTGGGCCTGGAGGACCGGGACCTACACAGGGATGCATAGAGGAGTTGACAGAAGCAACCTCCCCAACAGCCCCCTCCCATCCCCGGCTTAGCAGGGAGGGAGGGGTGAAACGAATGGAGAAGGACCAACCCACCTAACATTGTGCAAAAAGGTACAACACAGTATGGACCAATGCACACCACTGTTAACACATTGAGTGCCGACGACGAGATTAGTCGTGTTAACTCGCCATGCGTTGAGTGCCAATGACGAGTTTTCTCGTCTTTTTCTCGTTTTTGCTTTTATTAGCAATATCCATTCATTTTTCATCCATCCAGCCTGACGTTATCATTGGGAATGGGTCTGAGCTCGAAAAGGGCAAATACCGCCGCCTATCGTCTCCCGGATGGTAATGCACATCATTGGATTGGATTGGGTGGGCATGTGCATCAGAAAAAAAGTCCGGTCCGGGGTTTTCCCTTCTCTGGCAAGCAGTATCGTGTTATCACATTCACTGGCAAGGCTCGGAGCAGCGTCGATTATGTGTTTTGGTGCTATAAGGTTGGATCAATAAATGCGATCAATATTTGGAATGGCGATCAGGAATTGGATTCATCTTTTTGCAGAACATCTGATGTGAGGTAAGGACTCTATTTTACCAGTATTTGGTTAATCAGATGTTTTTTTCTCAGCCATCGCTGTGTGTGTGTGTGCGTGTGTGTGTGTGTGTGTGTGTGTGTGTGTGTGTGTGTGTGTCTTGTTGTGCTTGTGTGGTGGCAGCAGGTCGCAGCTGAATGCTGGAGCGCACCATTCTTAACACCTGAGCACTGCCGCCGTTAACGTAGTAATGTGCAACATGTACTGTGGAGATTGTTGTGTGTGTGTGTGTGTGTGTGTGTGTGTGTGTGTGTGTGTGTGTGTGTGTGTGTGTGTGTGTGTGTGTGTGTGTGTGTGTGTGTGTGTGTGTGTGTGTGTGTGTGTGTGTGTGTGTGTGTGTGTGTGTGTGTGTGTGTGTGTGTGTGTGTGTGTGTGTGTGTGTGTGTGTGTGTGTGTGTGTGTGTGTGTGTGTGTGTGTGTGTGTGTGTGTGTGTGTGTGTGTGTGTGTGTGTGTGTGTGTGTGTGTGTGTGTGTGTGAGAGAGAGAGAGAGAGAGAGAGAGAGAGAGAGAGAGAGAGAGAGAGAGAGAGAGAGAGAGAGAGAGAGAGAGAGAGAGAGAGAGAGAGAGAGAGAGAGAGAGAGAGAGAGAGAGAGAGAGAGAGAGAGAGAGAGAGAGAGAGAGAGAGAGAGAGAGAGAGAGAGAGAGAGAGAGAGAGAGAGAGAGAGAGAGACGTTAGCGCTGACCAGGTCATGGATAATAGATTTTTCATCCCGCTTCTCTAGCGTGCATAAGTACACATATACTATCGATAATCTAGCGTTTATTTGAAAACGATTCATGAATCAGCCGAAAAATTACGTGTTTTGTGTATTCCACTAAAGAGCTATTATCTATTATAGAACTCTCAAACTATACTCGTATTCAAAACGGTATAAAACGGAAATGTCAATCAAAAAACAATCCGTTTCATACATGTTGACTGCAAGCAAGTCATTGATAAGCAAGGGGTGTTTTAGACCCATAGCCATAATTTAAGATATAGTTTAAGCCTTCGCAAATTTCCCCAACCTCCCATTGACTTCAGTGCTGGCACTCTAGCCCATAATATGGTCAAAGGGCCGTGGTACTCAATGTCTTAAGGGCAACTCGTAGTGACATCTATATGACACACACATTCATGACCTCAACCCCTGACGTCCGGCCCGCCCAGGCATTTCCCCCCGGAAAAGCTTGGGGTCCTTTGGGGTACCAGAACTTGTCTGCGCCCCGGCGGACAACGGGTTAAACTGATCCGGTCCGGCGCGACCAGGACAAGTCCCGTGCCCTTGACACGCCGCCGGCCCCAGTCCTAAGAGGGGGGTAGGTACGCGTGTCGATCCAAAACATCACAGGAGGCGCCACCAAGACGGTCAGTACGCGAACGCACCGCTCCCGGTGGCCCATCTAACGGCCGTGAAACCCCCTGCCAATGTTTGATCTACTCCGTCATCTCCCCCCGGAGATGTACGCGAGTCCTCGAGTCTAACCTAGTGCACTGGCGCTCGGTAGAGATAAAAACATTTTTTTAATTCCCAGCCGTTTTTATGATGTTGGGCAACCAAGAGCAGATTCAATCATTGAAAAACACCCTGGGCCAGTGCTGATTGGTCTCGTAAGACCAAACGCTGATTCATGAAACAGCGTGTAAGCTCGTAAAGAACCCGAGAACAGTGACGGCGAATTTCTAACAAGAAAGAGCCCCACAATGTTTTTTCCTTGCTGTCTGGGAAGAGCAGCAGGAAACCGGTCTACTAGAGACACAGACACGGGCTCTCATACAACGAGCCTGGGAATAAAAAAAAATTCTGCTCTTTATGTAAGAGGGGAAGACAGCGGTTTTCCCAGAGAGACCTCAACGTGAGTAAAACAATTGAAAAAGCTTCATGTAACAATTGGACTAAGTAGACAAAACGGCCCAATATACACTACTGGTAGGGAGCAGAGCAGAAGAACCAATAGTTTCAACTGCATTGCATCACCTATCCTTTACAATGACAGCGGTCTGTAGCACAGGCCCTGTAACTCACGGACATGTCTGAATGAATGAATGAATGAAAACTTTATTTAACAGATTGCAGAATGGGTACAATACAGTACGGCTCAATACACACAATTGTTAAGGGGATGCAGACCAGAGAAAGACATTTGTCTTGTTTACATCAGGGTCCCCCATTTTCAATTCATAGTGACATTTATGACATACACAACATACATGACATTTATGGCATAGGGACATACATGACATCCAGGTATTTAGTACTGTTACATTTGTGTAACAGTACTATATACTATATATACGATATTCAAATATACAGTACTGTTACCCATAGATCCTGACAGAGTATATACATATGAGGGGGAGGGGACTGTACATTAGGAGGGGGTGGGTGGGTGGGAGAGAAATATACATACGGTGGGGAGAGAATATATACATACGGTGGGGAGGAGACTACATTTGGAGGGGGTGGGTGGGTGGGAGAGAAATATACATATGGCGGGGAGAGAATATATACATGCGGTGGGGAGGAGACTGTCTATTAGGAGGGGGTGGCGGTGGGGGGGTTTGGACATTTACGGTGGCCAGTTTCGAATTGCAGCCTCCCGTAGGTGCTCTTTAAGAGCGGTTTTGAATGTGGGTAGGGATTCACATTCCTTTACAGCTGTGGGTAGGGCGTTCCACATTGATGTGGCATAATTGCGAAACGTGTTTCGTCCCTTGTTTGGTACCGAATCTGGGTTTAACATGATTTGTTGAGCTTCCTCTGGTGTTGTGGTCGGGGTATTCACTGACCTTTGGGAAGTATTTTGACATGTACATGGGTACCTTAGTCGTATAGTGTATCTTGTAGACCAGGCCCATTGCAAGTTGCTGTACTCTGTCGTCTACTCTAAGCCATCCTAGGTTGTTAAAGTGGGCAGGGGTGAGGTGGGTTCTAGGGGTAAGGTCAAGTAGAAGTCTGACCAGTTTGTTTTGTGATGTTTGTAATCTTGTTTTTAGCGCCTTTGAGGTGCTTTGGTACCATGAGGTGCAAGCATAGTCGTAGTACCCTTGAATGAGTGCTCCTGCCAGAGTCTTCAGGGTATTCTTGTTTACCAGAGAGGAGATCCGGTACAAGAATCTAGTTCGTTGGTTGACTTTTTTTATTCCCTTGGATGCCATTTTGTCACAGGAAAGATTTGCCTCTAGGATGGAACCTAGGTATGTAATTTCATCTTTCCTTGTGACAATATTGTCACCCACTGTAACTGAGAAGCCGTCGGTCTTGCTGAGTTTGTTATTTGATCCGAAGAGAATGGACTCTGTTTTACCCAGGTGTAATGATAGTTTGTTATCAGCGAGCCAGGTGCAGATTCTGCCGAGTTCAGAGCTGAGGGTTTTTTCAACTTGTAACTTGTTCTTGTCAGAGACCAGCAGGGCTGAGTCGTCCGCGAACAAGAACAAGTTGCAGTCACAAGCTGACGACATGTCATTTGCATAAATTAGGAACAGTAGCGGTCCTAGTATGCTTCCTTGTGGAACACCACAGCTCACTGTGAGGGGGGGGGGATAGAGTACTGTTTACCTCCACCATCTGTTCTCTCCCCTCCAGGTAGGATTGCATCAGTGGATAGACTATCAAAACCAATTGCTTTTAGCTTGTCAATCAGAATGGAGTGATAGACAGTGTCGAAGGCCTTTTGTAGGTCCAGCATGCCCATGCCGCAGTATTTGCCCGCATCCACCTCTTGTTTGATGTGGTCGTTCAAATAGAGAAGGCATGTGTCAGTGGAGTGGGATGTTCTGAAGCCAGATTGGAATTCGTAGATTAGATTTTTTTTTTCCGCCAGGTACTTTTCGACCTGTTCGTAGACTATTTTCTCCATGACTTTCGAGATGGAGGTAAGAATAGAAACAGGGCGGTAGTTGCCTGGGTCTAATTTGCTGCCCTTTTTGTGCAGAGGCGTCACTCTCGCAATTTTGAAGTGCTTGGGGACGTGTCCCTGTTTTATGGAGAGGTTTATTATGTGTGTGATGACTGGGGTGATGGCGGCTGCTGAGTCTCTGAGGAATTTGGAGGGGATGTTGTCATGGCCAGTGGCCTTGTTAGGTTGGAGGGCGCTCAGTTTTTGAGTACCTCATCGGTTGTTACCATTTCTAGTTTGAAGTTGTCTTTGCGGACCCCTAGGTTTTTGTAGTATGCTACTATGTGTTCTACCCCATAATGCCCTGAGTGGGAGGGTAGTTTGTTTACCAGTGTTGTGGCTATGTTTGTGAAGAAGATGTTTAAGTAATTGGCTACATCCAGCTTGTCTGTGATGAGCGTGTTGTCCGTCTTTATGTTTATGTTTGAGAATGTGGTCTTAAGTTTTTTACTGCAGCCTAGTTGATTATTGAGTAATTTCCAAAGTTCATGTGGTTTGTTTTTGTTTTCCTCAGTTTTGTCATTGATGAAATATTTTTTTGCGGTTTTGATCATGGTGTTTACGTCATTTCTTAGTCTGTTTCTTTGAATTTTTTGTTCAGCCACGTTGGCTTGGAGTTCACTGTTTGAGCTTTTGGAAAGCTTTGTCTGACTTTTATGAAGTTCAGAGCATGGCCAATAAGAAAACGTGCCTGTGACGTCTTCAAATGGCCAGGGAAATCCCGTGTCCCACCTATCCTAATTTGGTGTGGGAGACAGGGAAATCCCCCCCCCCCCTCCCTGTGATGAGAGAGAGAACACCCTCGTCAGGGAGACTGATAGGTAGAAAGGCACAACCTCTCGGCCAATCAGTTTTGTAAAGGATATAACTATATCCGGGCGAGAGGTTTATTTTGCCCACCCCCCTCAACACCTCACCCCTGATACGACTCCATAAAAAAGCAGAGCTGTGACACCAGTTGCATAGCGTGCTACATGAAAGCACATACACCTGTAGAGTAATAGCTTTACATCATGCATGCCAACCGCAGCCGACAACCTTGTTTGTGAAAAAAAAAACTGGTTTTATCCACGGCTCTGGCTTATTTGCGAAAAACTTGCCACCCGCTATTTTTTTTTTTACCTTTACCCTTAACTCTTTCACTGCCACACGACAGAAAGTTAACCCTTTGCTATCACACAACCGACGGCGTGTGCATCGCCGTCGGTTGTGTGATAGTAAAGGGTTAACCTTCTGTATTGTCACAGTGAAAGGGTTAACCGGCTGTCGTGTGGCAGTGAAAGGGTTAAGCAAAGAAAAAATAACAGACTGAAGAGAGGGACTAAAAAAGTGTACAACTCTGTAAGCTAACAATAGCACACCAGTTGCGGGCTCAAATGCTACGTTTTCATGAGAGTGACACTGAACATTCTGTAGATCTGACGATTGAATGTGAAACCTCATGAAAAATAAAAAGATTTAAAACAAATGCTACGTTTTAACCTAAAAACGTATTAACATGAAACACACACAACCCTCATCATACAATGAAGCCGTCAAGTTCACTTTTACCACGTAAGAAATAACACTGGCTTAGGTAGAGAGAAAGGACATAAGCCCTTGGCTAAGTGCTAGAACACAGGCCTTGCAAGTTATACATAACAGCAACCAAAGCATATTTCAGATAAATCTGCACAAAACTCCCAAGCACACGTCGTATCCCCCAAAATACAGTGAAGTAAACACACGTTTTGTTAAACAAAAACATTCCCCCCTTAAGGCCTCTGCATGCTACAGCAACTTCAAAGCAACTTCAACACAACATCAGCGCGATTTCAGCGCGGTTGTTGTTTAGGGTCTTGTAGACTGTGTTGCGAGGAATCTGCGTACATGTCTCCAAAATCTAACCTAAACAACCGTTGCGTTGATATTGCGTAGCAGTGATTGGTTGGTTAGCGAATGGGGGCGGGGCTGTCATAGAATAATATTGGTCTCGCAGAGAATACCATCCGCCATTGTTGTAGCCAGCCAGCGTTGATGCTAAATAATTAGCGTCACATAGCTGGCCTTTTTCTGAAAACCCAAGCACATATTGTTCCATAGCATACGCCTTCAGTTGATCATGACAAATCCTCTCTTACCTTGACGATTAAAAAGCCTCCATAATTTAGTAAATAAAGCTGTAGCCAGCCAGCTAGCATTGGTGCTATACAAAATGCTATCCACATTAGCTACATAGCTAACCAACTAAATACAATGGTATCCTGAGGTAACTTTAACGTTAAATACAACGTTTGCTAGTCGAAATGACTAGACACACACAGGGACAAGTTAAACATCAATCAATTAATTTATTCCAATAGGTAGTTTGAGCTGCATGTGAGCCGGTCTTTCTCTCCTCTCCATTGGAAACTAATGAAGTTACGTTAAAAAGCAAAGAACCGGCTGACAAAAGTTAAGCTGCTAGCAACAGACACTATAATACTTCCGGTCGGGGAATTTCAAAATAAAAGAGCGACGACTAAAAGCACCGGAAATACATTTATTTTGTACATTATCTAACGTTAACACGAACCTAAACTAACTTTAGATTAGTTTAGGTTCGTGTAACGTTAGATATTGTAAAAAATAAACTTATTTACGGTGCTTTTAGACTCGCTCTTTTATTTTTAAACCCCCCGCCCGGAAGTAAAAATGATGCTTATTTTTCTGCTTGTTATCAATGGGTTGGTTGAGAAGGGAAGCGTTATCTATCTAGGGAACCTAGCTACATACGGGGTACAATGTTACATAGGCTGCGCGTTGATTTTGCAGAAGCATAAAGGTAGAGTGTCTAAAACACCGTTGCTTTGTCGATGTTGTGTTGCAGTTGCTTTGAAGTTTCTGTAGCATGCAGAGGCCTTAGGAGGGACCCTTTGTGTTATCAACCAAAATCATTTGGGGGGGGGGGGGAGAGTGGGGCATAAGTGGTAACGTGTCCTACCTGACCCCCGGGCGCAGGGCGATTGGCCGCAACAATGGTGGTCCACCTCATTGACGAGGCCTCTTGCTGGTGGGGCCAGTAGTGGCGACGGCTGGAGTCCTGCTCCGGCGTTTCGCCCACATCCTGCGGCCGGCCGTGGTGCAGGCTGACGACATCCTCTGCCAGAGATGACGCCGAATCAGAGTGTCCAGGACCCGCTACCTCCCCGCGGCTATCGCCAACAGTTAGCAACAAGCTAAGCTAACGGCTAACTCCAGGCTGACGGTTAGCAAAAAGCTAGCGGCTAGCTCTTACAGGCCCCCCGTTAGCTACCGGCTAACGGCCAGTTACTGCATTCAGGCTAACGGCCAGCAGCAAGCTAACGGCTAGCTCTTACAGGCCCACCGTTAGCTACCGACCAACGGCCAGCTACCGGCTAACGGCTAGCCCTTACAGGCCCACCGTTAGATACTGGCTACTACTGAAGCTGCGTAAGGCGGGGAATAGCGATGCAGGCCTGGTCACTCCAGATAGCCGACTGCCTAGCCCAAAGAAAAAAGGCGGACAACGCTCGCCTCCCTCACAGGACGGCGTTGCCAGCGATACAGTGGAGTTGCTTATCAATGACTTGCTTGCAGCCAACATGTACGAAACGGATTGTTTTTTCATTGGTACATTTCCGTTTTATACTGTTTTGAATACGAGTATAGTTTTGGAGAGTTCTAGTAATTCCAGAGAAATTCCGCGATAATAGCTCGTTAGTGGAATACACA
Organism: Notolepis coatsorum; assembly: GCF_963971535.1. Taxonomy (NCBI): domain Eukaryota; kingdom Metazoa; phylum Chordata; class Actinopteri; order Aulopiformes; family Paralepididae; genus Notolepis; species Notolepis coatsorum. Next base: position 84,469,143 of record NC_140182.1, on the reverse strand, counting down.
AAACACGTTGTAATTTTTCGGCTGATTTATGAATAGTTTTCAAATAAACGCTAGATTATCGATAATATATGTGTACTTATGCACGCTAGAGAAGCGGGCTGAAAAATCTATTATCCATGACCTGGTCAGCGCTAACGTCATACACACACACACACACACACACACACACACACACACACACACACACACACACACACACACACACACACACACACACGCTGCGATGGCTGAGAAAAAAACATCTGATTAACCCAATACTGGTAAAATAGAGTCCTTACCTCACATCAGATGTTTTGCAAAAAGATTAATCCAATTCCTGATCGCCATTCCAAATATTGATCGCGTTTATTGATCCAACGTTATAGCACCAAAACACATAATCGACGCTGCTCCGTTTATGCGGGCCACTGCCGCCCTAAGCTCGGGGACAAAAAACACGCAACCTCGCATCCCTCGCGCCGGGAGGCACAACCCTCTTTCTTTTTGATAGGCGGGGGCCAACGTCCAGTGCGGATAGCAGTAGGGCATCCCGCCTCGGAGGTGGGACTTGAACCCAGACTCGGAACACGGGGCTCCCAGGAAAACAAAGCACACTCTGCCCGAGGGAAGATAACTCTATCTTCGTGGGGCGTCAAACAAGAAAGTAGGAAAGGAGCTGGTAGTATGGCCATGGCCCCGCTTATATGTGAGTGGATGTGGGCGTGGTCAGGCAGGCGAGGTGCGTGCATGTGGTTGAAAGTTTTGATGATAGCATATGATTAAAGGGACAGTTCAAATAGAGCAGAGCGCAAAGCTATAACGAAATATAACTGACCTAAGCCCTGACCCATGAGAGAACTCTGTAGTTCTGTAGGTGTTTTCACACCTTGCTTTCACAATTTTCCAAGATCCTTGAAAAAGCGTTTGTTCATAAATTAGAATTTTTTCTTTTAAATAATGAGTGAGAGACCGTATGGATTCAGGGCAAATCGATCAACAGCCTTAGCCTTAATGAATATATATGAAGAAATAACCACAGCAGTGGATAAGAGGAATTACACAATAGGGGTGTTTATTGACTTAAAAAAAGCATTTGATACGATAGATCATCACGTTTTAATTTTTTTTTGTTTTTTGTTTTTATCTTTTTCCCCCTCCTTTTTCCTCCGATTTTCTCCCATCCCAATGTTAGTCGTTATGCCAATTCCCAATCCCCTTCCTGGTCGCTGCGCACTTAACCCCCACAGTCAGATCATCTGGGAGAGTGGAGCGCAATCTCCGCTACGCCACCTGACCGCCCCCATCACGTTTTAATTTCTAAATTACAAACGTATGGTGTGAGAGGGGTGGCGATGACCTGGTTAAGTAGCTATCTTGAAAAAACAACAATATGTACAACTCTCTGGTTACACATCTGACTGTATGAATATTGAATGTGGTGTCCTGGTGCCCAAACTTTTTATTTTGTATATTAATGATATGTGAAGTGTCAAACATATTGCAATTTGTTTTATTTGCTGACGATACAAATGGAAAAGACTGAATTTGCAGATGACATTGTAAATGAAATACTCAAGATATGGTTTGATAACAATAAGTTATCCCTAAATTTGAAAAAAAAATTAAATGTATGATATTTACTAATCGAAAGAAGGAGGACAATGTGGCATTATGTATAGATTAGACAGAGTTAATATTGAAAGAGTATCTGAGTAAAAATGTTTGGGTGTTATGTTGGATGAGAAATTGACATGGAAGCCTCACATAACTGATACACAAAATGTATTTATTTATGTTAATTTAATTGTGTTGATGTTTCCATTTCTGCTAAATAAGTATGTACATTCTGTTTGGTTTGGTAAACATCGCAATTAGTCTATCAGTGTACTGTATGTGTGTAGGGGCAGGTACAAATACGAATTTTCTTCTTCCTGTTCCTTTCGGCCATGGAATTTAGTGGAGCATATTAATATGTACTGTTGTTGGACTGTAATAATTCCATGTACGAATAAATAAAATGATGATGATGATGATATCTTCCGCAGGGCACACGCTGACCCACCAGCCTTGGTATCTAAGCTTCTTCCTAGTTTAGTACATCTCTACAAATACTTCCCCAGCACACAATGAACTCTATAAAATACACTGCCTGCAGATTATTGGACCAATAAAATAATTGATAGGTGCACATTGACCCTTGAATTGCTGCTGCCAAGCACTTCCTGCTGCCAGCTGTTGAATTTGGGAATGATTGGCTTTGCATCCAGACAGTATATGTCTATCCGCTGCAACAGTATGCCTAAGATGATGATGCGTTTCTGGGGTCATACTGTAAGTTGCTTTGATGATACATCTAACTCTTTCCCAGTTAATCCATTGTCCCTTGGCTTGAGAAAACATTTTGGCACATCTCGCTGCTTCCTTCTGCTGACCCGTCAGTTCCACTGTCTGTATATCTGAGGGTGTGTCTTTGTTCTATATAGGTTTGCTTGTGCCAAGTCAATGACATCCATCACCTTGTTGCACCTATCCAACAACGTCCCATAGACGTCAGCAGCATCAGGCTACAGGGGCTTTAGCCAGTAATGATTATTGACTAGCCCTGGATGTTTTGACAGGGGGGAAAAGTTTACAATCATCAGGGAATTTCATTCACCCCTTGTTGCTGCTTGTGTGGATGCAGGGTGGAGACAGTGGACAGGGTTGGCTCTTGTATAGTGTGTCGTTATCTGCAATAAGAAAATGTTTACGAAAATACAAAGGAGATTATTTGTATTCTTTTTTGGCATATAGTGATACATACATGTACATGAGAAGGGGCAGACAAAAGATGTCACATGGTAAGATGGAGGTCTTTAACCCATGAATCTGCTCCTTGTCCTGTCTAAATCTCTTGACAGGTTCCTTTTGGATATTGTCTCAATTGCCTTTTTATACACATGGAGCCTTTTGTCAGACAAATGTCTCCTTGATGATTAAGATGTGTGTCTTGAGTTGCAGGGTTTCTACTCTCACCTTGACCCATTTTAAGATGTCTTTCCACTTGCCTTGCAGCCATTTTGTGCTAAGTGCTGTTATAGTTGTTGTCATATTCAGTCCGGTGTTGTCAGTCCACACAGTAGCCTTTCCACAGTGAACAACTAGAAGAATGCCCTCAGTAGAGTGCAGACCTCCTCCAAGGCCTAGCAAGCTCCCCACTTTGCTGTTACTTTCACATGCAACATTTTACTGGGTAGATGACAGAAACACGAGTTGTCTGCTTTTTTCCAATTCCAAACTCCGGCCATCTCTCCCCAACTCTGTAGCAGAGACACGTATACACTCCTTCGTCTATGCAAACTCCATTATTGTAGGGCTACCCAGCAATGCCATACACAGGCTGCAGTATGTCTGTTCTCACCCGCACCAAGTCCTGGCACCACATCATCACCCCACCCTCATCCACCTCCAAAGCCCTTCACTCCCTTGCCCCCGGTACCTAGCTGACCTCCTCCATCCCTACATCCCACCCCGGAGGCTGCGGTCGTCTGACTCCGGTCTCCTCTCCATCCCCACCACCAACATGCGCACTGTCGGTCCCAGAGCCTTCTCTGTTGCCGCACCCACCCTCTAGAACTCCCTCCCTCCAAACATCCTTAGTGCTACGTCCCTGGACTCTTTCAAATCCCAACATAACTCTCACCTCTTCACCAAATGTATAAATGACTCTTTTCTTTTTTACTTTGCCGTTACCTTGTTCCTCTGATCTCCTTCCCCTTAGCTGCCCCCCCCCCCCCACTGTTAAGCGCCTTGGGTCTCCTGAAAGGCGCTATATAAATCCAATAAGTTATTATTATTAATTATTGTTGATATTGCCAGTCTAAACCCATGCTATAAATCCATGTGGTGGTGCTAGAGGAAAGTCCAGGGTCATCAAAAGGGTCTAGTGGTCGTCAATTTACAATTTACAATTGAGTAATTTGGCTGACGCTTTTATCCAATGCGTCTTACAGATTGTGAAGTCACCAGGAGGGCTACATCTTTGGCAGCTAAGGGTCAGTGGCATTGTTCATCAAATAGTATCGAGCTTGAGTGTTACACTCTGAGTGCATAGTAGTATAGACATATTAGCAAGATAGGTAGTCGTATAAGTCTTCTTTTTTTAAAGATATTGTTTGCCATGGTCAATAATGTGCACAGCACATTTTATAGCAATCTGACCATTACTTTTCAAGATATGGTGAGAAAAGACAACCTCCGCCCTGGCTTTGCCTTGGCGTGGATAACAAAACGGAGACACCCTGTCATTATTATGCCAGTTGTTGTAAATATGTTGTTCAGCCTGTTTATCGACAACTAATGACAAGTAATTGACAGTGTGCCATAGGGATGCCCCGATCGATCGGCCACCGATCGTTATCGGCCGATAATCAGTATAAATATGCAATCGGTGATAATGCTTTATTTTCGCCGATCGTCAAAACCGATTGAAAAACATGATCCAATTCTGAGCGGAGTTCTCACTTGCTGAGTTCTGTCTCAGACACACAGAGAGAGCAGCGGCGTCTGCTCCTCCTCCTCCTCCAGCGCCTCCTGTGTACTGTAAACACTAGTATAGTCTAGTCTAGTGGGACACTGGGACCTCCGTGAGCTAACGTTAGCTACCGTTACAAAATGACCCAGTCAACTATTCACTTTTAGTTTAATACATGAGGAATTGTTAACGGTATCTAGCCGGCTAGCTACTGATAGCTCCTGATATCAACAAATGCTCCAGCAAGTCTAGTAGTGCATGTTGATACCTCCGTTAGCTCACGTTAGCTTACGTTAGCTCACTGTTCAAAACGAAACGTCCCATTAAATTAAATAGTTCACTGAGGCGTTGTCTTTTTTTTTTTTTTTTTTTTTTGGTCTTTTTCCCCCTCCATTTTCCTCCGATTTTCTCCCATCCCAATGTTAGTCGTATGCCAATTCCCAGTCCCTTCCTGGTCGCTGCGCACTTAACCCCCACAGTCAGATCATCTGGGAGAGTGGAGGCTACCACGTGCTTCCTCCGACACACGTCCAGCCAATCACCCACGTCCAGCCAATCACCGCTTCTTTTCACCTGGCAGCGCGGATTCTCATCGAGAGGGCGTAGCGTGTGGGAGGACCACACTATCCCCCTCGAGTCCTATCCGCGCTTAGCAGGCGCCCCGACCGAACTGTAGGAGTCGCTGTTTACAACGACCCGGACCCACCCCGCCAGCTTCTCCCACCCTCTAATACAGCCAATTGTATTAGTGCAGACGGCCAGCCAAGCTGGTGACAACCCCGGAGCTGTGAGCTGGATTCGAACAGGTGAATCCAGCTCACAGCTCCGGGGCTGGTGACGAACGCAATCTCCGCTCGGCCACCTAACCGCCTTGTACTGAGGCGTTGTCTTAACGTTATATAGCCGGCTAGCAGTAGCTACAGATAGCTCCTGATATCAATGTCTTATAACACTGATTCGATGCATATTCGAGCTGAGGGCATGTTGAATGTGATCAATAGGGTCCAGCTGCAGCTCCGGAGAATCCTGGCCGTAGCTGGAGGCTACTCGAGTACACACAGTGGAGCTGTTTGCAGATAGCGAGCATTTTGACTTGTTGCGTGGTGGCGATGTCTCGCAGATAATGCAACTAGAAGTATGATTATATAATATATATATTTTATTTTAAAAAAAATATTATATAACCTTTTTTTTTTTTTTTTTTTATCAAAACGATCGGTATCGGTCGATATGGCTCAAGACGATCGGTATCGGTGGCAAAAAACGTGATCGGGGCATCCCTAGTGTGCCATATTAGGCTCATATTAGGCGCCTCTTTCAATTTTCAATTGCCCCCACCTCCCGCCCTATGCCAGCCTGGCGATCACACATCAACTTAAAAATGGATTGTACCGCTGTGCGTTGGTAGCACTAGCACGTCATTTCAGTGATGAATGTGTTTTGCTGTGGCATCAAATGCATGCGCACACATGTCCCAGCAGCAGTCCTGGGCAGAGCCAAGGCAAGAGTAGAAATAACAGCTAGATGGGAAAGTGGGTCTTCTCTCTCTCTCTCTCTCTCTCTCTCTCTCTCTCTCTCTCTCTCTCTCTCTCTCTCTCTCTCTCTCTCTCTCTCTCTTCTCTCTCTCTCTCTGTTGCCAGTCTCTTGTGGGAAATCCGCCATTTCCTTTTGAAGAATCACACGTTCCACATCTATACTCTCAACGCAAAATGTCACTGCGTGAGGTTGCACAGGTGTACGGTATTGGACCTTTAGCCAACACGTTAGCCTGCTTCTCTACATAGATAAAGTACAAGATGAATGGGACAATGAATGGGATGACTTTTCAGTCTTTTGTATTTCCTGAGACGTGAGTTTCTGCGGAGGACTTTTCCTATGTGTTGGTGGAATTAAGTGATCATCGTTGACAGCAGGCCTGCTGCTCGCCTTTGTCCAGAAGTGGGTATTTATAAACCGCCATTGAGTGAGATGGATGACTCGTCCTCAGGTGGCTATGAATGGCTTTTTTTAGATCGTCATTCTGCTGTATCTCTCTCTCTCTCTCTCTCTCTCTCTCTCTCTCTCTCTCTCTCTCTCTCTCTCTCTCTCTCTCTCTCTCTCTCTCTCTCTCTCTCTCTCTCTCTCTCCCTCCCTAATCTTATCTCTCAGATTTGAAAGAATAGGGTGGGCTGTTATTTTAGGCCCAGTGATTTGTACCTGTGGGGTGCCGCTCAAGGCAGGGCAGGACCACATTACAACAGCCCCTGCTCTCCACCCTTCCCCCATCCATCTGTATTCATGACTTTGCAAGGACCTCTGTTGCGAGGACAAATGGAATGCCGCAGGTGAGCGGCTTGTGTTTCTGCCACCACAGGTGAAGACGGGCCAATAAGCCGGCGCTGCCGTCTCGACAGTGAAGGCAGCAGGAATTCCTCCAGCCCCCCTCCCATCCTGCCCTATACTGGGCTGTCTTAACCCTCCAGCTCCCCTCCCATCCTGCCCTATACTGGGCTGTCTTAACCCTCCAGCCCCCCTCCCCTCCTGCCCTATACTGGGCTGTCTTAACCTTCCAGCCCCGCCCCCCCCTCCTGCCCTATAGGGAGGTGTAGTGGTTACGTCATTGCCGTTTTTCGTGTTCCACCCTCTGTCAAACGCAATGTATTTCCCCATTGCCCATTTCTACATCGTCTCGTTTAAAACAAATAAAGCATTAACATTTGCATGGCGTACCTTTCAATGCTTATTCATCCACAATCTATAGCTCAACATGAAAATATTCGCAATTAATCATAAAAAGAAAAATCGCCAAATTTTATTTCAACCAAAAATACTTAAACAATAATGTTAGTGATAGAAGGGAACTAATTTTCTGCAAAAATGGAACGTTTTTCAATTTCCATGCGGCAGAATTGTTACAATAGCCGATAATCCACGTTCCCAATGATAAATCCGTATACGGGTGGAAGAACCAGTGTGATCAGACTACACCTCCCTATACCGGGCTGTCTTAACCCTCCAGCCCCCACCGCCCCCCTCCTGCCCTATACCCGGCTGTCTTAACCCTCCTGCCCTATACCGTGCTGTCTTGCCCCCCCCCCCCCCCCCCTGCCCTATACCGGGCTGTCTTAACTCTCCAGCCCCCCTTTCTGCCCTATACCGGGCTGTCTACCATCCAGCCCCCCTCCCCTCCTCCCCTCCTGGCTGTCTTAACCCATTTCTCATCTCACCTCCGCTCGGGGGAGATTGAGGGGAGATGGAGCAGCAGTCAACCATGCTGAATAGGAAATGTATGAATCCCGTGCCTTTGACTGGGGCTTCTAATTTGGTTTGCTGTAGCATTTTCACTCAAGCATTAGGTGGCTCAAAACCAATGCCTTTTGATGGGGTAACTCATCACTGCTTTTGAACAAATTGCATTTTGTTTGGTGCATAGATGATGTGGTCCAGAAAGTTAAATACACTTTTTTTTCTTCTTTTCTTCCCCTTAGCTGACACTGATGGAATGTGTTTGTCATCCTTTGTTATACTTAATCACTATACATCTTGTTCAATAGAGTATAGGCTAGGGCTGGGCCATATGCCCGAGATATCCTATCTCAATTGTTTTGATGCTATAACGGTATTTGACTGTGTAATTTTCCGGTACAAATTACAATGCCATATGACGTTTCTTTTTCTGTTATCGTCTTGTCATACAATTGTCATGGTCCTATTTTATTCAAAATGGTTTTATTTAACTTCTTAAAGGGGACATGCATTATAAATGGCTTTTTCCAGTATTTAGCATTGTTTTATAGCAATAGGGGTTAGTATCAATGGGTCTGTCTCTAATTACCATATTGACTCATCAGTCTAGTCTCGAGTTCACGAGATCTTCCCTCACTCAACTAAGCCGTTCTGATTTGACGGTATTGCTGACGTGAATAGGGTACTGATTTGCATAACTTAACGCCCCCTCTATGATTGACAGCGACAGCAGAGCGAGTGGAAATATCTTCACTTCCTCAAACAGAGCGAGGCAGAGAGAGAGGGAGAGAGAGAGATAGAGAGGGAGAGAGAGAGAGAGAGGAGCTTCTGTCGGGGAAACAAAGACACACGCATTTTACACACAACCTGACGGCGCACGCGGGGAAACACAAACACACACGCATTTTACACACAACCTGACGCGCGGGGCTTCTCCCTGGTAGAGAGAGAGAGAGAGAGAGAGGGGCCGCGGCGCAGGAGTGTGTGAAACACAAACACACACGCATTTACACACACAACCTGGACCTCGCGGGGAAGCAGTGGCACACACGCATTTACACACACAACCTGGAGCTCGTGGGGAAGCAGTGGCACACACGCATTTACACACACAACCTGGACCGCGCGGGGGAAGCAGTGGAGAGATAACTTTATGCTCCGTGTCCCTCTCTCTCTCCCTCTCCCTCCCTCCCTCTCCCCCTCTCTCTCTCTCTCTGTCTCTCTCTCTCTGTCTCTCTCTCTCTCCCTCTCTATCTCTCTCTCTCTGTCTCTGTCTCTGTCTCTGTCTCTGTCTCTGTCTCTGTCTCTGTCTCTCTCTCTCTCTCTCTCTCTCTGTCTCTGTCTCTGTCTCTGTCTCTGTCTCTGTCTCTGTGTCTCTGTCTGCCAGTCGCAGATGGGTGACTCTCACTCAAAGCGCTTATGGGCGGAGCCCATCCAAAAATAGCCTGAAATCCTGAGGCTAAAAAATTATGCTTTTGAGTACTTGATAAAAAATATAAAACAATGCATTTTTTGGAAAAAATACCTTTCTGATGTGTTCCATAGACTCTCAGGAATTGTGTAAAGTTGCCCAAATAGTGCAAGGAATAGCAATGCATGTCCCCTTTAATACTGCTGCAAGTAGGGATGTCCCGATACCACCTTTACTTTACAACAAGTACTTACATTTGGGTACTTGCCGATACTGAGTACTGATATGAGTACTTAATAATACCATTACAGTTCTAAGAATGACTTTCTAACTGTAACAGATTAAATATACAACATGATGACACTGTTGCTGACATTAAGTTGAAATAATTTAAATCATATAAATACACATTTATTACAATGGAATAAAAGCCAAAACAACCTTGCCCTTTAAGCATGGCGCCGAAACACGTATATATACGTGGTTGGCCCCGAATGTGTTAATATACAAAAATAAAAATGTTTTACATTACATCTCATGTTTTCTTGAACAAACATGGCACTGAGTAGTAGTATCTGAGTTGTTTTACGAGTACATGAGCACAGTATACCCCATCCCTAGTTGCAAGGAATCTATACTGTATATATAATTTAGATGACTGATGAATAAAATGGATCCATGAAGGTATATCTCCCAGCCCTAGTATAGACCACTGTCATACTTTCTGCTGTTTTAAGGCATTACTCCTCTATTGCCATGGAGCGTGACATGAAAGATGGGGGAGGGAGAGAGAGAGGGGGAACAACATCATTGTTATTACATGATGATATATTACATGATATGCACCTTAGCTCACTGGGCCACTAGGACATCAACAGTGCTACACTGAAACCCTTCTGAAAACTAGATACTGCATTTCAAAGGGTTCTTACCAGGTCAATAAATAAACCTCAGTCATGGGGGCGTCGCTAGATGGCGAAACACACAGATTGGTCGGCGGATTCGTGTATAGTATCAATGAAAATTCCCCCGTCCTCCCACCTTTGTAAAGCAGTTTTGTTTTTGTTGTTAACTCATTCAGCGCCAGTCACGATGATAGTCGGGTTAACTCGCCATCGCTTGAGCGCCAATCACGAGTATAGTCGGGTTTTAATCGTTATTTCTTTTATTCGCGATATCCATTCATTTTCATCCATCCAGCCTGATGTTATCGTTGGGAATGGGTCTGAGCTCACAAAAGGGCAAATACCGCCGCCTACGCCTTCCAGCTTGTATTGCACTCCATTGGGAATGGTGTAGTTTCTTTTCTGGGACGATCCGAGCCGTGCGGGCGGGTTTAAATACTCAGGCGAGGTAGGTCTATACAACGATGGCATGGAACAGTAACCCCGCCCGCCCGCCCATATGTAACGGTCGGTAATGTGGTACAGACCTCCACGAGCAGTATTTGGAATGGCGATCAGATAATTGGATTATTTCTTTTGCATTACATCAGATACCAGGTATGAACACTATATATAAAATCTTGCGTTGATCTGATATGTCTTTCTACCCCGATCGAAGCTGTCTCTGTGTGTGTGGCTGTGTGTCGTTGGGTGGGAGGAGGTGGCGGGGGAGCTCAGGTGGCTATGGGTCTTGTTGCTGTGGGTATTGTTGTTTTAGCTGTGAGTGTTTTTGATGTTGTTGCTGTTGTGGGTGTTGTTGCAGTGTTCAGTGTTGTTGTGGTTGCTGTGTTTGTGGGTGCTGTTGCTGTGAATGGTGTTGTGGTTGCTGTGTTTGTGGGTGTTGTTGTTGCTGTGCATGGTGTTGTTGTGGTTGCTGTGTTTGTGGGTGCTGTTGCTGTGAATGGTGTTGTGGTTGCTGTGTTTGTGGGTGTTGTTGTTGCTGTGCATGGTGTTGTTGTGGTTGCTGTGTTTGTGGGTGTTGTTGCTGTGCATAGTGTTGTGGTTGCTGTGTTTGTGGGTGTTGTGCATGGTGTTGTTGTGGTTGCTGTGTTTGTCGGTGTTGTTGTTGTGTTTGCAGGTGTTGTTGCTGTGCATGGTGTTGTTGTGGTTGCCATGGGTGTGGTCCTAAGAAAGACTGGTGTGTGCGATGGAACAGGCCACAGCTCAGCAAGCATGGGGGGGGGGGGCTCTCACTGTTATCTCTCATCTCAGCTGGACAGCAGAGAGCAGGAAACGATGCACTGATTAAACAATGAAATATGACCCATAGCCTTAGGCTGGGTGTCTGTGGCACTCTCCCCGGCTCCAAAAAATTGCTTCTTGGGACCAGGGATGAGCTCCAAGACAGCTCTGCTTTAAAAATGATTAATGACAAATGCACACCAAGGGCACCCCATGCAGAGATGGGGACTCACACTTAAGTCTCACACACACACACAAGTGACTCGAGACTCGACTCGGACCCGATATTTGGGACTTGTGAACAATCTTTATTAAAAAATGTTGGCACATTAACATTAAGGAAATGTGTGACAAGTTGAATGTCACTCCCTCCCTTATTATCATACATAACCTCACGCATCTGCTGCTCAAGGCCACAGATGACTGTAAGCTGCTGCAGCAACACCATGATTGGAGGGAGCTGTCTAGTGTCTAGTGGAGAGTGGTGGCGAAATCCTGTGCGGTGAGCCCACCTACAGCTGCTGTGCCATTTGTCATAACCTTTGGCTATGATAACTTCACACAAGGCCCAAACTAAATAATTGCTAAATGCAATGTCTGCTGTATCAAAAGAAAGGATGCTGGATTGACCATATCAAACTTGACAGGTTTATTGTTGACCACATAACACACTGGCTTATTAGCTGTCATTCGTTGGAGACCCAGTGTAATTATACAATACGGTTGTACTCTTAACTGTTATTGAAAAATAGGTTACAGTTATTATTGCATGTTAGCAATATGTTCCTGTTACCCTGAGTAACGTTGGTCTATATCAAATATTTTGCCAGATAGAACGCTCATTACAACCACGAGAGACTGGAGACTTGGCATGGACTTGTGACCAAAGACTGAAGACTTGACTTGGACTTCTCCCTCAAAGACCTGAGGCTTGACTTGGACTTGTGACCCAAGACTTGAGACTTCACTTGGACTTGTGACCCAAGACTTGAGACTTCACTTGGACTTGTGACCCAAGACTTGAGACTTCACTTGGACTTGTGACCCAAGACTTGAGACTTCACTTGGACTTGTTCCTCAAAGACTTGAGACTTCACTTGGACTTGTGACCCAATACTTGAGACTTCACTTGGACTTGTGACCCAAGACTTGAGACTTCACTTGGATTTGTGACCCAAGACTTGAGACTTCACTTGGACTTGTGACCCAAGACTTGAGACTTCACTTGGACTTGTGACCCAAGACTTGAGACTTCACTTGGACTTGTGACCCAAGACTTGAGACTTCACTTGGACTTGTGACCCAAGACTTGAGACTTCACTTGAACTTGTCCCTCAAAGACTTGAGAGTTGAGACTTCACTTGGACTTGTGACCCAAGACTTGAGACTTCACTTGGACTTGTGACACAAGACATGAGAGTTGAGACTTCACTTGGACTTGGCAAAAAATTACTTGTGAGCTTCTCTGCCCCAAAGATATCACGTGGACCTGAGTTTCAAAGGAGGAAGCATCTATTCTCATCTCAAATCCTGCCTACACTGTAAAAACGTTGGATGTAATACCTTGACTGTAATGGTGACCCACATTTGTAAAATTCCCACTATCAAATATCCTCCTCACCCTGTGCAAGTGGAACTGTTGTAAACAGGGATAGATCCCGTGGAGGAGATCAGGGTACGCCAAGTAGAATCCTCTCCTCCACCCATCGTCACCTGTAATCTTGCTTCTGTTGGGCTGAGTCTTGAGTGCTCTATGCAAACTGCCACTTCCACTCGCTGTATTCTGTGCCATTGCTGTCAATCATGCCACAATGTATCCGTCCAACCTGGCCTGTCATGGCTCCTGGCTGCATTGTTAGATGTTGCTAACGTAACAAGGTGAAACTGTGTTATCAGTCATCGCTGCATACCGTATCTGTGTGATGACATTAAGCCTATCCGATGCCTGAGCCACAGATGAGTTTCCATAGATTACAGGCTTTCAATGCAAATTTGAATAGAAATTATAATTATGGAATGACCTTTTGAATTTGAAATTGTCAGGGGCTGGAAAGAGCTGTCAAACTAGAAAGGAACATATTATGTTTTGCTATAGCTGGCCTTCAAAGTTTGCTCAAATGCTGTAGGCAGCTTATATTACAAAAAACGTCATATCTCCTGAACGATCTGTGCTATTGCAACCACATTTGTTGGACATGTGTATATGACGTCTGAGTGACCATGACAATGGTCAATAGGTGGCACTGTAACAGCATCATCTAACTAGAAAGGAATACATCTCTGTCTGTCTGCACTGTATGTCTGTCCTCTCTGTCTTTCTCTCAAACAGTTTAGTCCATCAACTTCACACTTAGCATGTGTATTGCTGAGGACAAAGGGAGTTCAGTGTCAAGTGTGAAGTCCATCGGATGAGCGGTTCTTGAGAACTCTGCGAGCAGCACTTCCAGGGGCCAAGCAATCGTCTTGCTCCGAACAGGCACTAGTGTAACTATAAACTAGTCTGTCTGCGTGCATGCATGTCCTTTGCATATCTTGAGAACTGTTCATCTGATCAGCTTCACACTCGGCGTGTGTATTGCTGAGGACCTAGGGCAGGGGTCAGGAACCTTTTTGACTGGGAGAGCCATAAAAGCCAAATATTTCTAAATATATTTCATTGAGAGCCATATAGTATTTTTAACGTATAATGAATTAAATATGTCTTACTTTTAATGCGACTTCTGGTGCTGCATGGTTTTGCTGATGGCCTTGTAATCTGGTTCATACGTGGTGAGGTTGAGCTTCATGCAGGCGTTGAGGCTTCCATCAGTTAAACGTGAGCGTAGGTTGGTCTTAATGTTCCTCATATGCAAGAATGACTGCCCACATGCATATGTAGAGCCAAACATGGTCAATATACAGCAATACTCACGCTGCATTGTGTGGTATGTCACAGGAAGCTCGTTCCAAGTTTTAAGAATCAGCTGGTCTTCAGGTTGAAGATTTTTTATTTCTGTCCACTTGTGTTCCCTCGCCAGCTCTGCTCGCTATATCTTCAGCTACAGATACTATTAGCTGTATCTTCAAAACTAATTTCTGTTTACTTTTAAATGACACAGTATTATTAAGAAATATCACAAGTATTAAAAAAATAAAAATAAAAAAATTTTACTCAAAAAATTCTGGGAGCCATATGCTGTCACCAGAAGAGCCATATATGGCTCGAGAGCCATAGGTTCCCGACCCCTGACCTAGGGGAATGCAGTGTTGAATTTGGCCCAATGGTGGCGCTATAACAATGAACCGTTCGCCGATCATCTATGATTGTTTTTTATAGCAGCATTATAGGTCAGCTTACATTGCAGATGGCATTTGTTACATCTGTCTCAGACATGTTATTATAGTTTATTATATGTTTTTAAGTTCGTTAGCATGTGACAATGACACCAACTCCGCTCAGAATTGGCTCATGTTTTTTTCCTCATCGATCAGTTTTCGCTATCACCTAGAAAACATTAATGGAATTCCTCGATCTCATATCTATACTGAATATCTGCCGATAATCGGCAGCTGATCGATCGGGATATCTAGATCTAGAAGACATTACCTATTCTAGCAGTATGTTAGGACACTATCACATTTGAGCACATCCTTTTGTTCTATATCAAATCAACCAATAAGAGAGACACAGTACATAATGATGTGACGGAGCACTGCGGTAGTTTTACATTTAACATTTTTACATTTTGTCATTTAGCTGATGCTTTTATCCAAAGCGACTTACAAGTTTTGTACAACAAGTCAGCAGGAAGGGTACAACTCTATCAGCTGAGTAACAATGTTCATCAAAGTGTTGAGTGCTACAGTGTGGGTTATTATTAGGACAAGTGCATGACAGTAAGGTTAGTTAGGGTTAGATTATAATTAGGGCTGTCAGTTTATCGCGTTAATTAGATTAATTAATTACACAGCTAATTATCGCGTTATGAAAATTAACTAAAAATTAATTACATTTTTTTTATTTATTTTTTATAATATTTTTTTTATCTCATTCATTCCATAAGAATGTAGAATACACATTTACAGACTTTTTTTTTAATATGGTCCATTTGCATGTTCTTGGTATCTGATTCTAGGGACATCTATGGATCTCAGGGAATGTATTCCCAGTGTCAGAAATACTGTGGGCTAGATCCACAAAGAATGGATTGCACGGTGCAAGTTGCACCCTTACTTACAATTCATTATGAATTGAAAATGGGGGACCCTGATGTAAACAAGACGAAAGTCTTTCTCTGGTCTGCATCCCCTTAACAATTGTGTTTATTGAGCCGTACTGTATTGTACCCATTCTGCAATCTGTTAATAACATTTTCATTCAATCAATCAATCTGCACAGTGATTGATTGAATGAAAATTTTATTTTGAGTAAATTGTAATGAACCAAATGAGAATATCAATAAAAAGATTTTTATCTTTGACTGTGAATAACACCATGCTCAAATTGACCAGACCTGAAAAATCTAAGCAAATTAATAGATGGAAGATGATTAAACAGAAGGTTTTGTAGATACAGTACTGAATTCTGCCATCCGGACACATGTCATTTGAAATATGATTATAGAATATAGAATATCAGGCATAAAATGGTTATGCGATTAAAATGCGATTAATTAGATTAATTAATTACAAATTCTGTAATTAATTAGATAAATTTTTTTAATCGCCTGACAGCACTAATTATAATATTTTTTTTCATTTCAGATATTGATTGAAGAAGTGTGTCTTTAGTCGACGGCGAAAGATTGAACGGGTTGTGGTGGGAAGTTCGTTCCACCATTGTGGGGTAAGGACCGAGAATAGGTGGCTTCGCTTTGATGACCCTCCCGGAGCTCGGATAGGAGTAGGTCTGAGGCGGCCAGAGGATGCAGAGCGTAGGGATCTTGAGGGTGTGTAGTTAGAGACCATTGACCGGAGGTAAGCGGGAGCCGTTCCCTCTGCCGCACGATATGCCAGGTCGAGGGCCTTTAAGCGGATTTGTGCGGCGATGGGGAGCCAGTGCAAGTCCCTGAGAAGTGGGGTGACATGGGCTGACTTCGGTAGGTTTGAGATGAGGCGGTCCCCTGCGTTCTGAATGAGTTGAAGAGGCTTGGTGGCGGTGGTCGGAAGGCCAGCAAGCAGTGCATTGCAGTAGTCGATGACTGTTGATTGGACGAGGAGTTGGGTGGCTTCTTTTGTCAGGAAGGGGCGGATCCTTCTGACGTTGCTCAGGAGGAATCTGCAGGTTCTGGTTGTCGCTGCGATGTGAGCGGAGAAGTTACACAAGGTTCTTGGCGGTCGGGGACGCGGCCACAGCTACATTCTCGACTGTGATGGAAAGGTCGGGTCAGGGGGGAGAATTTGGCCAGCAGGTGAAACAATTCTCTTTAGCTTAGGTTCAGTTTGAGGTGGTTGGTCGTCATCCAGGCGGAGATGTCGGACAGACAGGCCGAGATCCGCTCAGAGACGTGGATTTCTGAGGGAAGGAAGGAGAGGAAGAGTTGAGTATCATCGGCATAGCAATGATACGAGAAGGCATGAGACTAGCGATGTCTGATATTATCAGCCTACCGATATTGGCATTAAATTGTAATATCGGAAATGATCAGTATCGGTTAAAAAAATTAATAATAATAAAAAAAGAATTATCGTATTTTATTTATTGTCAAAAGTATGCATAATGTTGTGTTAATTCCACAACAAGAGATATGTAATGTGAATGACCTGAAATTATTCAGTTTTTGGGGGGAGGAAACCCCGCATATATCGGTATCGGATGATATCGGTTAAGAGTTGGACAATATCGGTATATCGGATATCGGTAAAAAAGCCAATATCGAACATCCCTACATGAGCCGTATAGTTTAGAATGAGGGGAAATCTGTACCACTAAAGATGGCGGCAACAACAAAAAAACTTGTTACTAAACAAACATATTCATAATAAAAAATTATTAAATTATCATGTGATTTTACGTTGAGTACAATTATAATTCACTGCATTTTCAGGTCAAATGTGAGTTTTAAAGATATTTTAAATTAATCACGATATCTGCAGTGAGTGGTTGCCATGATGGTAAGGACACCACTGGATAGAAGCTAGTCTAAGAAGAAAAAAGGCATTAACTATCACAAAATTATCCGTTTTGACCATATTAACTGTGTTGTCTCTTAATTTACCAGTGACTTCAAATATGAAAGAAATACATATGGCAGATTTATAGATAATGGATAATCAAGACGGTGGCAGAGTGAACCGATTTCTCTATAGACAGACATTTGCCCAATAATGTACATTTGGAGAATCGTTTTCACTAGGTCACCCAGTGCCTAACAGCAGCATATATAAAATAAATAAATAAATAAATAAGCATGCTAAATGCTATGCGAGGTTGAACAGTTTGCATTTCTGCTACAAACCCTCAGGAGGTTGTTAGGGCATTGTCCTTAGACCCCTTTTGTCCATATATCAGCTTCGCGGAGGCGTGACCACACTTCTTTAATTGGGAAGTGAAGGATTTCCTGTTCATGAGCCATTGATTTTCATTTGCATTGTTGATGGGTAAAAGGCCATTTGCGTTCCGCTGATTACCTGCTATACTCGGGCACCTTCTAGTCGAAGACGGCAACAGCGATCTTGCACTGTGATGTTTTTACGCGATTATGTGCGAGTTCTATGTTGAATGAGTAGCCTGTAATGTCTACCTTTCACTGGTCCATGTGTGGTTACTAAACCAATAGCTACATTGTTCTCATTATGTATATTGTCTTGCACTCTGAAAGAAAGATGAATAATAATGGGGTTAGGGTAGGGGTCAACTTTTATACAGTAAATGATTGCTTGAAGGGCTTATCTGATCTGGGGTAGAAAAAAATCATTTGAGAATCATTGAGATTTTGACCCAATTCCAGGGGCACTTTGTGAAGTTGTGGGGCAATTTGCGTATTCATAAGATAATTATTTTCCGTGCTTCAAAACCAGATACGGTAAGTACTTCTATTATATGTTCCATAAGATAAAGTTGTGTTCAGTATGTTATAATGTTGTCCAAGACTTGAATATTGCATCTGGGAAGATGTTGGGGGCATCTATTTGATTCACGGGAGCAATAGTTGTGATTCACTCAAGCCTGCCTCTCAATGGCCTCAGAGCTGAGTTGTGTTGTGATGCTGCTCTGATGTGGCCTCATTTGAGACCAATCAAACTACCGGTACTACTGCTGCCATGGCCCTGGCTCATCGCCTGGCTGTCTTGGTACTAGATGGAGAAACTATGACCTTGCTCCCTCTCTCTCTCTCTACTGGGTTACTATGACAGCCAAGAGCTGTTGCCCCCCCATCCACCCACCCCTGCCATACTGCAGGAATCTCTGCTTTGTACTTATGAAGGTATGTATCTCTCTCTCTCTCTCTCTCTCTCTCTGTTTATCTATCTCTTTCTCTCTCTCTCTGAGTGAGTGGGTGAGCAGGTGAGTGAGTAGATGGATGAAACGTGATTTGATTTGTATTCTGATGTGCCTGAGACACAGTACATACTGTGCGTGTAGCTGTGGATGTCTTGAGATGTAATGGCTTGACACCGCCGGCGTCAGCTGCCTGTCTGCCCTGTTTTCCATGATATCCTTTTTCAAATTTGAGAGGAAACCTGTCTTTCATGAATGAGTGATTGTCAGTGTTTTGATTGAATGTCTCTCTCTCTCTCTCTCTCTCTCTCTCTCTCTCTCTCTCTCTCTCTCTCTCCCTCTCTCTCTCTCTCTCTCTCTCTGTCTGTCTCTGTCTCTGTCTCTCTCTCTCTCTCTCTCTCTCTCTCTCTCTCTCTCTCTCTCTCTCTCTCTCTCTCTTTCTCTCTTTGCTCTCACAAAGCATCTTACCGGTATATATTTATCTAAAGAAACATGTCCTGGGATCAGGTTTTTTGGCAACGTGATTGCTGTTTACCCCGGGTTGGATCTCAGCACGAGGGAAATTAAATATACCTTTTGTGTGAGTAACGCTGACAGTAGCCTCCTTGATCATACCTCTTCTGAGTCAGTATATAGCAAATCACTGCTCACAGTTGGATTGTTTTTATTATTATCTTTCTGTCTCTGGATTAGTCCTTTCAAAGTTGACCTCAAATACAGAATGTGCCGTGCAATGCAGTGGCAACAAAAGCACACAAGGCTTTTTTAAGAGCAGGGCTGTTGTGTTCACTAACTGCTGTATTTATTTAGCTCTGTGCCACTCAGCCACAAAAACTCATTTGGCATCCAATCAAATATGTAGTCTTAATTTGCACCTGCCATGATTTTGTCATTACCTGCACCTTTGTATAGTTTGTTGTGTGTGTGTGTGCGTGCGTGTGTGCGTGCGTGCGTGCGTGCGTGCGTGCGTGTGTGCGTGCGAGGTTTGATGCTGGTAATAACAACACCAGCTCACAGCCTCGGCAATGGGGGGGGGGGGTCGGCTGCTGATGGAGGCGCAGTGTTCAGGGTAACAGAGCATGAGGTGAGGCGGACCTTTAAAAAGTGAATATCAGGAAGGCAGCAGGTCCGGACGGCATCCCCGGCCGCGTCCTAAAAGTCTGTGCCGACCAACTGGCCCCAGTATTCACTGACATATTTAACCTGTCCTTAGAACAGGCTGTCATCCCCACCTGCCTGAAGAAGTCCACTATTATCCCTGTACCCAAAAAATCCAAGCCTGCTTGCCTCAACGACTACCGCCCTGTAGCTCTCACCTCCATAGCCATGAAGTGCTTTGAGAAGCTAGTAAAGGGCTACATCTGCTCCTCCCTCCCCATCAACATGGACCCCCTGCAATTTGCATACCGCCCCAACAGTCACGGAGACGCCATATCCCATGTGCTGCACACAGCAGCATCACACCTGGACAAGAGGCAGGGGAACTATGTGAGAATGCTATTCATCGACTACAGCTCGGCATTCAATACCATAGTCCCCTCCATACTCATAGCCAAGCTCAGGGACCTGGGCTTGGGCTATGACCTCTGCCAGTGGGTCTTGGACTTCCTGACTGGCAGACCCCAGGTGGTGAGAGCAGGCAACTGCACCTCCTCATCCATCACCCTCAACATAGGGCCCCCCAGGGCTGTGTTCTGAGTCCCCTCCTCTACTCCCTGTACACACACGAATGTGTGGCTCAGCGGAGTAGCAATACAATCGTCAAATTTGCTGACGACACAGTGGTGGTGGGCCTGATCTCTGCCAACGACGAGAGGGCCTACCTGGAAGAGGTCAAGGTCCTGGCGGGATGGTGCCAGGAAAACAGCCTCTCCCTGAACGTCAGCAAAACAAAGGAGATGATTGTGGACTTCAGGAGGTCGGGGGTCAAGGACTACAGCCCCCTCAGCATCGACGGGGCACCGGTTGAGAGAGTCAACAGCTTCAAGTACCTCGGAGCCTACATATCCGAGGACTTGACATGGACCACACACATTAACAGTGTGGTGAAGAAGGCACGACAACGCCTCTACTTCCTCAGGCGCCTAAGGAAGTTCCAAGTCAGCCAGAAGATCCTTAAGAACTTCTACTCATGTACAATAGAGAGCATCTTGACCGGCAACATCACCTCCTGGTTTGGGAATAGCACTGCAAAAGACCAAAGCAGACTACAAAGAGTGACACGTTCAGCCGAACGCACAATTGGAGGGGGGCTCCCCACCCTCCAGAACATTTACTACAAGCGTTGCAAGGGCAAGGCTAAGAGAATCATTAAAGACTCCAGTCACCCGAACAACTGCCTCTTCGAACTGCTGCGGTCAGGCAAGCGATACAGGAGTCTCAAGGCGAGCACAGAAAGACTCAGAAGTAGCTTCTATCCCAGGCCATCAGGCTGCTAAACGAACAATGAATGAACACTACACAACAACAACCACCAAACGCACATAGCACACACATCCACACGCACACACCCACTTTAAACAAACACACTGTAGCACCCACTCCACACACTTTATAGCACACACCCACTTTAAACAAACACACTGTAGCACCCACTCCCCACACTTTATATTTATGGATGAAGGATTGCACTACAACTCGTACACCTTACTGTAAATTGTACCTAAAATTGTACCTCATCCCATTTCTGCTTTGCACTAGATAGTACTGTACATTAGTACACTGCATAGTATTGTGTATTGTATATTATATGGTAACTCAGAACATTGTACATATGTCTATACCGAACACTGTGACCTCATTTTCTTCTTCTAAATTCATGCTATATTATGTTATTATGTTATTTGATACTATCTTGTCTAGCACAGTCTCTGGAGCGTAACAGTAAGAAGCATTTTGTATGAAAGTATTCTGTACTTCTGTATGACAACTATTAAAGAACTTGAACTTGAAGTGATAAGCTCCCTGGTTCAAGTACAGCAAGCACAGTGCAAATTAATCTTACACTATCATATGTCACTGAATACATTTTCCAAATGGCAATTGGTCTGATTTCTCTTGAGGGGGCGGGGGGTGACTGGCAAGTTGGTCTCCCTGCTCACTCATAGGTGTGAATGTGAATTTTCACCGGTGAGGAGATTATCATCCAGTATGCCGTGGACACGCTTCGTCAGGGAGATGGCAAACGGTGCCTTCCTCCTCGGTGTGTGAAGTGAAATGGCTGCTCGGTGTAGTCTCTCTCTCTCTCTCTCTCTCTCTCTCTCTCTCTCTCTCTCTCTCTCTCTCTCTCTCTCTCCTCTCCCTCTCCCTCTCCCTCTCCCTCTCCCCTCCCCCTCCCCCTCCCCCTCCCCCTCTCCCTCTCCCTCTCCCTCTCCCTCTCCCCCTCCCCCTCCCCCTCCCCCTCTCCCTCTCCCTCTCCCTCTCCCTCTCCCTCTCTCTCCGCTCCAGTCGAATCGACAGATAGATATAACGTGATGAAAAGCGTCAGCCAGCCCTGGGGTGTGGAATTTACGGTGGTCATGTAATAGAATTAAGTGGATGCACCTTGAAAGCCCATCATTTAAATCAGATCGGGGAGGAACTGCTCACCTCTAGAGAGAGAACCTTGAGAGCTGTCAGGAGGCTGCTTGTTTTTCTTTCCTCCATTAACTTAATGAATCAATTAATAGATTGTAACGTTATGGTCTCGAAAGAAAGGTTATTTTAGTTCCCCTGGAACCCGAATGCTTCCAAGCTTTAACCGCTGCCGTGGTAATCGATGCCAAAATCAAGATTTTAATTTTTAGCAGCATAAGGAATCTACCCCATAGCTCTCTTTTACCTACTGCATTTACACTTTGCACACACAGGAAGAAGGAAGCTGCCATTATTGGCTGATAATCACTACTGTAGCCTGGAAGATAGTATCCGGGACGACCCTGTATACATGTATATAGAGTGTGTAGCCTCGTAGCTATAATGCAAACAAATCAACTACTCTGTCTAATCTGTAATGTTCTAGGCATTTGGAGTACATATACAATAATTACTACATGCTGATCCACTGTGTTTGATGACTCTATAATAGACACAACAATCTGACCCCTGTTGCTTTTTAGCATTTGCTGAGGAAAACTGTTTAGCCAGCGAACCGCAGGGGGCTGGAAGAAAAACTGACACTGTGACTAATTGCCACAAATGAGTAAAGCAGGAGGATTGTTTCTGCTCATTGAACTTGAGCTTGGTGTGTAATTATTGCACTGTTTTGAGCTTTGCTACTATTAGGGATGTAGAGATATCGGATAACAGAGGCCCAGTCATCATGGATCATCACGTGGATAACCGAGTTATCACTGGTTAACACTGTTGAGTGTTGACAGATTTCATTTCAATTTCAATTTAATTTAAAATCTTTTGAAATTAAATGACATTTTCAATGTTGTCGAGACTTGCAGACATTTCAATGCATACATTTTTTACAATATAATAATAATAAATATGAATAACTATCTATATATAGCACTTTTCATACATGGACCGCAGTCCAGAGTGCCCCACGGCAACGAGTATAAAATGAACATAGGCATAAAATCAGCATATAGTTGACAGAATAAAAAACAATGCATAAATTGCAGACATAAGAATAGGTATAAAAGACAATAAAAGTAGTCCAATGAAAACGTGCAGACATAGGAATAGGCATAAAATAAGTACAATAAGTACAATGTTGCTCGAAGGCATGTGAACCCCTCCGGAACAGCCAGTCCCCAAAACACCCCACACATTAATCCCCACCACATCCCCATCCAAGTCATACCCCCCATAAAGCGGAGTGGGTGGTATGCAGTGGTGGACTAGGCGTGGGCAACATGGCAGCCACCCAGGGTGGCATCTTGCTGATGGCGGCATGAGGAATACAAAAATAATAACATACTGAAGGTTCCACTCACTCAGTACGACATGGGGAGGGGGGCGGGGGGGCGGGAGATTCGGGAATCTAGTCTATCTATCACAATGGCACACCTCTATAATGCAATTCGTAAAATGAAATGAGTCCATTTGAAATGCTACCAAATAAACAATTGCAATCGTTTAATACAAGTATTTGTTTGATACAGGATTTGTCCAATTGAGAGTTAATTATACGATAGTTTAAGTGGGAACTTGTTGGTGGGAGGGGCATATACGCTAGGAACGCCACTATGGCCTAAAATATATATCACAGTATATTTGTTTTTCTTATAATAATAATAATAATAATAATAATAATAATAATAATAATAATAATAATAATAATAATAATAATAATAATAATAATAACACACCACACCACACACACACACACACACACACACACACACACACACACACACACACACACACACACACACACACACACAAGAAAGAGAGAGGGAGAATGGCTTATAGCTGATTTTAGAATATTTCAGCTAATTAAGTGAAATATTTATTATCATCAACTATTCAGTTAATTTTTATAGTGTAACGTTTGGCTACTTAAGATCATTGAAGTACAGAGAGAGAGGGAAAGAGAGACAGAGCGAGAAAGGGTCTCTGCCTCAGCAGCTCCTCCCATGTCCTTACATAGGTACCATCTAGGCACCATGACCTTACATAGGTACCATCTAGGCACCATGTCCTTACATAGGTACCATCTAAGCACCATGTCCTTACATAGGTACCATCTAAGCACCATGTCCTTACATAGGTACCATCTAGGCACCACGGTACCTTACATAGGTACTATCTAGGCACCATGTCCTTACATAGGTACCATCTAGGCACCATGTGATTACATAGGTACCATCTAGGCACCACGGTACCTTACATAGGTACCATCTAGGCACCATATCCTTACATAGGTACCATCTAGGCACCATGTCCTTACATAGGTACCATCTAGCACCACGGTACCTTACATAGGTACCATCTAGGCACCATGTCCTTACATAGGTACCATCTAGGCACCATGTCCTTACATTTTGGCCCAGAAATTTGGTCTAGCGCGTCAAAGCAAGAGCTTAGTAAACTCCAGCTCACTCAAAATAGACTGCCCGACTTGCTCTTCACTGCTCTATAAGGAATAGTGTGGAGGGATTGCATGCTAGACTGTCGTGGATGAGGGTGGAAGAGAGACTAGCATGCAGTTTGATTAGGTTTTTAAAGAATGAATGAATGAATAGGGCGGCTACGTGGCGTAGTGGGCAAGGCGCTCGCCACGAAATGCTGGAGACGCTGGGCTCGTCAGTTCGAGCCCAGCGCTCCACATTTGCTTTCAGTTTAGCTGGTCGTCCGTACTAATACACATTGGCCGTATTAGGGGGTGGGAAACTGATGGGTGGGGATCGGGCGTTGTGGACAGCGACTCCTACAGGTCGGTTGGTGCGCCTGCGCAGTAGAATCAGGAAGTGTCGGGGGCAGCGTGAGCCTCCCACGCGTTACTCCTCGCCACTGAGAGATCGAGCTGCGCAGGTGAAAAGATGCGACTGCTGTTACCTCAAGTACCGAAGGGGACTTGTGCTATGTATGACTTAGTCCACATTGCAGCCGGCTTGTGGGAGGCAAGAAACAGCGTCCGTGACAGGGGAGGGTTGAATTGGATGATACGAAATTGGGATGGGAGAAAATATAGAAAAAAATGGGAGAAAAAGTGGATAAAAAAAAAAAAATGAATGAATGAATGAAAACTTTATTTAACAGATTGCAGAATGGGTACAATACAGTACGGCTCAATACACACAATTGTTAAGGGGATGCAGACCTGAGAAAGACGTTTGTCTTGTTTCCATCAGGGTCCCCCATTTTCAATTCATATAGACATTTATGACATACACAACATACATGACATTTATGGCATAGGGACATATAGGTATTTAGTACTGATACATTTGTGACATAAACGGTATTCAAATATACAGTACTGTTACCCCTAGATCCTGACAGAGTATATACATATGATGGGGAGGGGACTGTACATTAGGAGGGGGTGGGTGGGTGGGAGAGAAATATACATACGGCGGGGAGGGAATATATACATGCGGTGGGGAGGAGACTGTCTATTAGGAGGTGGTGGGGGTTTTGGGCATTTACGGTGGCCAGTTTCGAATTGCAGCCTCCCGTAGGTGCTCTTTAAGAGCGGTTTTGAATGTGGGTAGGGATTCACATTCCTTTACAGCTTTGGGTAGGGCGTTCCACATTGATGTGGCATAATTGCGAAACGTGTTTAGTCCCTTGTTTGAGTCGAATCTGGGTTTAACATGATTTGTTGAGCTTCCTCTGGTGTAGTGGTTGTGGTATTCACTGACCTTTGGGAAGTATTTTGACATGTACATGGGTACCTTAGTCGTATAGTGTATCTTGTAGACCAGGCCCATTGCAAGTTGTTGTACTCTGTCGTCTACTCTAAGCCATCCTAGGTTGTCAAAGTGGGCAGGGGTGAGGTGGGTTCTGGGGTTCAGGTCAAGTAGTAGTCTGACTAGTTTGTTTTGTGATGTTTGTAATTTTGTTTTAAGCGCCTTTGAGGTGCTTTGGTACCAAGAGGTGCACGCATAGTCGTAGTACCCTTGAATGAGTGCTCCTGCCAGAGTCTTCAGGGTATTCTTGTTTACCAGAGAGGAGATCCGGTACAAGAATCGAGTTTGTTGGTTGACTTTTTTTATTACATTGGATGCCATTTTGTCACAGGAAAGATTTGCCTCTAGGATGGAACCCAGTTAGGTAATTTCGTCTTTCCTTGTGACAATATTGTCACCCACTGTAACTGAGAAGCCGTCGGTCTTGCTGAGTTTGTTATTTGAACCGAAGAGAATTGACTCTGTTTTGCCCATGTGTAATGATAGTTTGTTATCAGCGAGCCATATGCAGATTTTGCCTAGTTCCGAGCTGAGGGTTTTTTCAACCTGCAACTTGTTCTTGTCAGAGACCAGCAGGGCTGAGTCGTCCGCAAACAGGAACAAGTTGCAGTCACAGGCTGACGACATGTCATTTGCATAAATTAGGAAGAGTAGCGGTCCTAGTATGCTTCCTTGTGGAACACCACAGCTCACTGTGAGGGGGGGGGGGGGTAGAGTACCGTTTACCTCTACCATCTGTTCTCTCCCCTCCAGGTAGGATTGCATCCAGCTCACTGATAGACTATCAAAACCAATTGCTTTTAGCTTGTCAATCAGAATGGAGTGATTGACAGTGTCGAAGGCCTTTTGTAGGTCCAGCATGAGAACATTTGTACCTTAGGTAAACCCACTCAATTGTATTATATGCTTTTATCCACCAATGATAGACATGACCATAATACCAGACATGCTTTAAGTAGTCGCTTTACCCTACCTCTGACTAGAACCAATGCTCTAAAGAAAACTGCAATGTATAAAGCCATAACATATTGTAATAGGATCCCATTACATATCATACGGACGGAAAACAAGGACAGTTTCAAAAAGAAACTTAAAGGAGCCATAATCAGGAAGGAAATCAATATATGTCATGCATGCGTGTAGCTGCAGCCATGTTATCCAAACTTCTTCAGTTTACTTTGTGTGTGTTTTCTTTTTAAAGGTATGTGAAATGGATTCACCTATGACCTTTTGTTTGATTTTCTATTGATTATGTATGTGATATATGACTGATTTACACTGAATGTTTCATATTTGTATGTGTATATCTGTGAGGACCCCAGGAAGAATAGTCAACACGTTGATGATGACTAATGGGGATCCTAATAAACATAAACATAAACATGTCCTTACATAGGCACCATCTAGGCACCATGTCCTTCCACAAACTAGTTTATTATCTTTTAATGGTAGTGTGCAGTTCGCTAGCTTTGTGTGTTACATTTGTAAATGTGAAAACGTTTTTTTTTACATTCAAAGAGCCTAAAAGTAGCCGTCTACTGGTACATCCGGTAGACTAAAATGTCTACCTTGCCACGGATTTCTACCGCTATACTGGTGTTAGATGTTCCGATATCAGCCAGTAATCTCTCTGTGGTTCCGTGAAGTCTGCATTGTGTTTATTATCTCTTACTCATCTTACTGGCTGTCACACTCTATCTCCCCCATTGATACAACCGTAATCAGAAGAATCGACACACTGGAAACGTGATCTCTTTCCTTAGATTGTGATGTTTATTCCATAAACATAGACTCATAACAAGATGGAAATGGTTTGAATTGTCTTTGAAAGTCTTTCCTCATATCAGCCCGGTGATTCTTGCGGCCTAGTCTCGTGGCCTCCCCTCCCCCTCAACCCTCTGGCTTTGAGGGTTGGGAGCTCAGCTCCTGACTCGCTGTTAACGTGTCCGCGTGTCTGGTTAGTCTACTTTAAACCGGAAGAAACTCACAGCTATAACGTCTTTCCCCTAGCAACGGCTGCCATCCCCGTAGCCACGCCCCTTCTCTCGTTATATAAAAATATCTTTTTCCCCCCTCCTTTTTCCGATTTTTTTCTCCCATCCTACTGTTAGTCGTTATGCCAATTCCCAACCCCCTTCCTGGTTGTTGCGCACTCCCCCCTACTGTTGGTCCGGGAGGCCGGAGACTGTCACATGCTTTCCTCCGACGCATGTGCCGGCAGCCAGATTCTCACCGGGAGAGTGTAACGTGTGGAAGGTCACACTACCTCCCTCCAGATCCTACCCTCGCTGTGCAGGCACACCGACCGAACTGTAGGGGTCGCTGTCCACAACGCCCAGGACCCACCCATCAGCTTTCCCACCCCTAACACTGCCAATTGTGTTAGTATGAACGACCAGCCAAGCTGATGGCAACGCCGAGAGCTGGGCTCGAACCCAGCGTCTCCAGCGTTGATGGCGAGCGCCTTGCCCACTACACCACCTAGCCCCCCCGCCCCTTCTCTCGTTACTAAGTGACACGACGCCAGCCATTGTTCTGCTAGCCCATAGCAACCCCACCCTATCTCATCCCCATAGCAACGGCTTCTCCCCTCCCTAGCCGACCAGCTATCTTTGTTGATGCGGCCGATGACCTCGTGCTGCTGGCTGCTCTCACTCACAGGGCCTGCCTGTGGCTCTCCCACAGTCTAACTTGAAAACACACACATACATGGAAGCTGTCCTCCTTATTTAAGATCTATAGATCTAGGTTTACACCATGATTTCCTTCAATTCTCTCAGCTTCAAAGGCCCTCTCGGTGTTAATTATAAAGCCAGAGTGTCAGAGTAGATGTCTGCTGTCATCTACAGATATTTACATTATATACACATGAAAAACAAGTGCCATCTCACACTGGTAAGCCTGTTCCTTCCGTAATTTTCAGTTCCTTGACGCAAGCTTGAATTTTAGCCTAACCTGTTACCAGAGCAACAACTCATTCAGCTCAAACCTGCAAAAAGGCCGGTTTACTCACTGGATTAGATTTTATCCTTGCCTGGATCCAGACCCTGAATCGCCAATTGATAGTCCAGACTTCTTTATAATTACTTTGTGATGCAATTCAGACTGATTATCAGGCAACGCACTAATGATTAGCCTACAATAAAGGAAAACAATCTACATTTACATATCAAATTTATGCTACAGTTAAAGTGGTACAATTGGAATGGTATGGAATGGAATATTGATTTTATTATGCATTTAGATGATCTGCAAATGTCTTACAGAGTTTGTTCTCTAAATGTAGATGCTTTGGCAGTTATGTATTTATTATTATTAATGTATTATTTATGTATGTATTTATTATATTTTTCTTCATATGGATTACTTTCCTTCCTCATATCCTTCTATTAATACTTGTTCAACCGAGAGAAAGTGGGTGGTCTTTCATTTAGCTGCCATTCCTCCACTTTTTAATTACTGAATAGAGAGCCTATTAGGATGCTAGATCCTAATGTGTAGAACCAGGTTAACTGTGTCCTGGCTGTAGTAGAACCAGGTTAACTGTGTCCTGGCTGTAGAACCAGGTTAACTGTGTCCTGGCTGTTAGTAGCATTGTAGAACCAGGTTAACTGTGTCCTGGCTGTTAGTAGAACCGGGTTAACTGTGTCCTGGCTGTAGTAGAACCAGGTTAACTGTGTCCTGGCTGTAGTAGAACCAGGTTAACTGTGTCCTGGCTGTTAGTAGAACCGGGTTAACTGTGTCCTGGCTGTAGTAGAACCAGGTTAACTGTGTCCTGGCTGTAGTAGAACCAGGTTAACTGTGTCCTGGCTGTTAGTAGAACCAGGTTAACTGTGTCCTGGCTGTAGCATTGTAGAACCAGGTTAACTGTGTCCTGGCTGTAGTAGAAACACTATGACTGTAATCTTATGCTTATGGCAGATCAATCAGCATGGATTGTCTGTAAACTTTAATACATGGCAGTTTGGTTTGTTAGAACAGACTGTAATCTTCACTTGCTTATGGCAGATCAATCAGCATGGATTGTCTGTAAACTTTCACTTGCTTATGGCAGATCAATCAGCATGGATTGTCTGTAAACTTTATGCATTGTTGTCACTTGCCATATCTTACTATGCTCGCTCATGCCTGTATTTTTTATGTCCGTTCTATTTTATAATTTTTATTTTATTTTATTTTATTTTTATTTTACTATTCTTAAACTGAATCATTTTAAACTATTTTTACTATTTGTGTTACTGAAAACTGTAAGCGGAGAGCCTATTGGGATGCTAGATCCTAATGTGAAACACTGTGATTCTACCTGTCTATCTTTTTATGCTCACTTATGCCTGTATTTTTTACTGTTGTGAAGCACTTTGAACTGCAACCTCTGTATGAAAAGTGCTATACAAATAAAGTTATTATTATTATTATTAGCCAATCACAGGATTGTTCTCCACAGCTTCATCTATCTACTTGCGTTCCCGTCATGCTAGGACGGGAGCGCGTCGTTATCCAGGGTGATTGGAATCCACACTTGTCCAATCAATCAAGTTAGCCAGATGCAAATTACGTCATATTATCCAGGACTAGTTAAGCGATGTACAAGGAACGAGGTCTAGGCCGACACCATGCTCAAGCAGGGTATAGGTATCAGAAAATGTCACTAATATTATAATATGATATACAGAGAGAACCATGTGTAACACACGTCAGGCATCAAAGGCAAAGCAATTTTGATTATCTGCATTTTGGGGAGGGGGGGGGGGGGTGCGCTCATAGAAGCGTGCTATAGCTTTCTAATGGAGAAAAATCTGATTATATTTCAATCATTTTTGTCCAATGAACCCAAACCAATAGTCTACACTGTACATAATGGATAGGGTGAGTACTGCTTGGCAGTGACAAAGTGGTAGTTATCTTCATCTTGTGTACTTTCTGGGTGGAGCAAATGCACCAAGCGGCATCTTTATCTTCATCTTGTGTGCTTTCTGGGTGGAGCAAATGCACCAAGCGGGGTCTTTATCTTCATCTTGTGTGCTTTCTGGGTGGAGCAAATGCACCAAGCGGGGTCTTTTCAGCGAGGCACAAAAACACAGAAAGTGCTCCCCCACTAGTAAACTCAGCAATCGCCTCACAAATCCACTCTAGCTATTACTTTAACAGGGCACGGCTGTATTTCCCCTGCCTGTAACTACTATTGGCATGGCACAGTTTATGTGTTACTTCTGTAATTAAATCTTTGGACACCCTTCCGAAATCAATGGAAAGTACCGGCATAAAACACCAGCAGTGAGCGAGACACCGTCTCCTGTGAAGGCCGGAAGGGGGGGGGGGGGGGGGGGACGTGACGTAGCCTGCGATCGATGTTGCTCATCCATGACGGAGTGAGATTCATGTGAGGGCCAGAGGACCACGATGAGGCCTGGTGAGATTCATGTGAGGGCCAGAGGACCACGATGAGGCCTGGTGAGATTCATGTGAGGGCCAGAGGACCACGATGAGGCCTGGTGAGATTCATGTGAGGGCCAGAGGACCACGATGAGGCCTGGTGAGATTCATGTGAGGGCCAGAGGACCACGATGAGGCCTGGTGAGATTCATGTGAGGGCCAGAGGACCACGATGAGGCCTGGTGAGATTCATGTGAGGGCCAGAGGACCACGATGAGGCCTGGTGAGATTCATGTGAGGGCCAGAGGACCACGATGAGGCCTGGTGAGATTCATGTGAGGGCCAGAGGACCACGATGAGGCCTGGTGAGATTCATGTGAGGGCCAGAGGACCACGCTGAGGCCTGGTGAGATTCATGTGAGGGCCAGAGGACCACGATGAGGCCTGGTGAGATTCATGTGAGGGCCAGAGGACCACGCTGAGGCCTGGTGAGATTCATGTGAGGGCCAGAGGACCACGATGAGGCCTGGTGAGATTCATGTGACAGAGGACCACGATGAGGCCTGGTGAGATTCATGTGAGGGCCAGAGGACCACGATGAGGCCTGGTGAGATTCATGTTCTGATTATATTAGATTAAACAAGTACTGTACAACGAAAATATGGTTGGCATCCAACCAGAGTGCAAATGTACAGTAAAGTGCAATAGTAATATACAATGTACAGGTGATTAAACTGGGTATGAAATATATAAATGAGTACTACAGAGTGTAGTGCTAATCAGATGTATGTACAGTGTTGTAATATTAATATGTACAGTGATACAGGTATAAAGACACTATGATAGTAGTCATACTGGCTAGCAGACTAGTAAGAATAGGTAAGGGATATGTACAGATATAGATATAGTATCTACAGATATGTAAAGGGATTATGTGCAGGTATGTACAGACATATGTGGATATATATATATACAGTAATAATAAATACGGTATATACAGCATTATTGTGTATTGTATACAGCGTTATATGGGTTATATGCAGGTTTATAAATTGGTATATAGAAGGATTATATGCAGGTATATTCAGACAGATATGTATGTATGTATATATATATATATATATATATATATATATATATATATATATATATATATATATATATATATATATATATATATATATATATATATATATATATATATATATATATATATATATATATGCGGTAATTATGTTAATGTATATATTCGGTATATACAGTACTATTGCACATGCTATCATGCATGTGAGCTAAAGGAGCACACAGGAGATGATGGTATCATCACCTGAACCTCATTGACATCAAGGTTGGTCAATAATGTGACCTTTTGTCTCTTCAAAAACCAGTGGGCCCTTGTACTCCCTGCCATCATTACGCAGCCAATTAGGTTGTTTATCAGCCTCCCAGTCAGCTCACTTAGAATCAAGTCTAAATTTAGAGGAGGTGATTATTGTCATTAGCCTGCAAAGTTAGTTCTCAGTCGATGGAGCTGCAATTTGTTGTCGAGCCCAAGATCCAATAACTGGTTCAGCTAGTTGCTAAAAGTGCATCTCATGCCAGAGGCACTTTTAGTTTATGTCCCAATCATGTATCCACTCCTGCACCTGGAACAGGCGGAGTGCCAATAACAATATTTTGGCCATAGTCTCAATAATAGGTGTTACGCAAATGCAGGCAGTTGCAGACGAAATATTTATTGTATCCTGTAACGGCAAGGAGAAAAAGGGGTCCCATTCCTTCCCCCGGAATGGGTCATTTGAATTTTAGTGTGTTGTTTTTATCGTCGTCTTTATTCTGTTCCCACAGGCAGACAGCCCGGTGACAGGTCATTATGTGGCTGCCTGTGAGCAGTGTCAGGGATGGCAGCGGAGCAGTCAGACAGACTAGACTGTCTGGGATGGTTCTGCCGTGGCCACCTTGATGCTGAGGGTGTGTGTGCTGTACGCCTGCCGGTTGTCTGAAAGACTTACAGTGACAGGCCCAGGTTCATGACCCAGCTGCGGGTGTAGACTTGCCATAGTTACGGTATCCATGTTGGCCTCATTATCCGGAGTGTTGCATGGATTCCTGCGTCAATGTCACAACTGTCGGAGATTGTGAGAGGTGGGTTGTTTGAGCGGTGGGTTGTGTGCGACCCACTCACCGGTGCTTCCCTTTTAAACTCACTCCTATACAGTATCACTATATTAAACACGTGTTATTATGGATATGTTTATTTGCGCATCCCTCTTGAGAAATGCTTACATGTCGGCATTCCACCAGAGGACTCTGGAGTACTATAAGGGTCGGCTATTCACAGCAGCCCTGGAGCACGAAGAGGTACAGTGTGTTTTACACAGGCATGTTGTGGGGTATCAATCCTGTGACCTTCTGCTTACAGGGCTGTCTCTCTATCCATCAGGCTACCCTATATGCTGTAGATAAATAGATGGATGGATGGATGGATGGATGGATGGATGGATGGATGGATGATTGGATGGATAGATGGATGGAAGGATGGATGGATGATGGGATGGATAGATAGATGGATGGATGGATGGATGGATGGATGGATGGAAGATAGATAGATAGATAGATAGATAGATAGATAGATAGATAGATAGATAGATAGATAGATGGATAGATGAAGTAATGAGTCTCAGATTGACTATAAATTACTTATCAGTAATCATGGATGGATAGATTAAGAATTATTAAAAAGCTTTGAAACATGTCCTCATGGCAAAAAAAAAAGTCTGACGGAAATACAAAAGAAGAAAAATTATTTCATTCAGAAGCACTAAGATTGAAATGCTCTAATAAGCTCGATGTCAGTGTGCATTTATGGGGGAAATAAAATACAAGTAAACTTAAATGTAAATATTCAATTGTCACAATTCTTTTTGATTAACCGATAAAATAATTGGATGAATGGATTACTTAAATAATGGTTATTAGCAGCTCTAGTTATGATAGATCCATAAGCGGCACGGTGGTGTAGTGGTTAACACTGTCGCCTCACAGCAAGAAGGTCCAGGGTTCGATTCCCGCTTGGGGACCAGGTTTCCACGTTGCCAGGTACCCAGGTGGGGTATCTCCCAGGCCTTTCTGTGTGGAGTTTGCATGTTCTCCCCGTGCTCGCAAGGGTTTCCCCCCCGATAAGATAAACCCAATGGAAAAACATGCACAACAACAGATCGCTAACGCTGTGGCGTCCTTGACGAAGACGGGCAGGAGCAATTGGATTGGTCCCCTGGCGCGGCCCTCGCCGACGCCTGTCTGCTCCCGGCTGCCCTTGGGGGGAAGGACGACGGGATGGGTTAATCGCAGAGACAAATCGCATCGGCGATCCTACAAAGACAATGCATGCGTGTGTGTTCCGGTGTGTGTGTGTGTGTGCTAACCGTGTGTGCTAACCGCTAAACATTGAGGATAATTGCATGCCAATTAAAGACCTCTGAACAGGTCCTGCATTATTATTATTATTATGATAGATGTGCCTCAGAATGCTATTCGCAGATACATGGCGACGCAGAGAGGAAACATCCCTTGCAAGTTAGTGCCAAATGATGCTCTCCTCTCCAACAGGACAGACTCAACGTGTAAGCTTGTTTGAGTTCCCAGGCGTCTGATTTATGGCATTTCTTACCATGGTTCAGACTGAGAGCTCATCTGGGCCGGGCCAGCAGGATGTCTGTGAATCTTGATAGAGGAGACGGCAGCTGCAGATTGCTGTCGAGGCATCTCTGTTGGAGGCAGAATGCGTGACTTTTACTCCCCCCCCCCCCCCCACCCCCCCCCTTTGATAGAGTTACCCCTATATAACTTAGCTCCCCCGCCCCTTGCCTGAACAGCACTTGTTTGAACAGCCGTTTCCATATGGCACTCTATTTGACCCCATCTCAAACCCTGTCTTCTTTTCTCTATCCGCTAATCACAGCCGCTGCTTCCCTCGGACAAACTTCACGGGGAGCTAAATTATACGTCTTATCTGTACATCCTACTCTTACTAGTCACACTGCTGGCCAGGATGACTACTACCATACTGTCTTTACACCTATATCACTGTACATATTATACTACAACTCTGTACATCTGGTTAGCACTACGCTCAGTAGTACTAATTTGTATATTTTGTACCCAGTTTAATCACCTGTGCATTATATATTGCTGTTGCACTTTACTGCCACATTTGCACTCTGGTTGGATGCCAAACTTATTTTCTTTGTACTGTACTTGTGCTGTATAATGACAATAAATTTGAATAAAATCGAATGGGATAAAAAAATAATCATGCATTCAACAGAGATAATTCGACAGAGAAAAGGGAAGCAACAGTTGTGATTGGAGGATCAATAAAGGAAGGCGGGGTTTGTGAAAGTTCAATTGATGCCCTTCTCCTTTTTGTACCAAGTAAACAGAGCCCACAGGGGGTCACCCCATCGATCTGGTGCTTTGAGCGTTGTTTTACCACTGGTTCCCTTTTGTCTCTTTCCTTAGTGCTGTCACGGGTCAGGACTGAGTCAGCCGTCTGTGTTGTGTCTGTATTGGCGTGTCTGCTCTGCTGTGATTTGGAAATACACGCTTTCTCCTCCCTGAAGGTGACATTGCCAGTCTCAGGAGTTGGGGTCCCGGTGAAGCACCATAAGAGCGGAGAGAACATCGTTGAGGGCGTGACGGTGGCGACATGACAGAGGGGAAGCAGAATGAGACCGAGAATCTGCCTTGAGACCTTGTGTGGGTTTCACAGCAACATGCCTGTTTTTTATTAGTAACACTAGCCAGTCCAGAGGGCTTTATTCAGTGGGAAAGACATCCATCGATATTTAACTGGGATTTGTCTGAATGGTGTAATTAGCTTGTATCTCGTTACTTAGCGCCTATATGCCGTTTGTTTAAACTGCGAAGGCGAGGAGAGATTGTTGCGAATTAGTCTATTGTACTTAAATATTGATCTCGTTGGCGTGAAGAGAACGCGCTTTCAGTTTGTATAATTGTTGCTTTGAACTGGGGTGATGATGAAGGCGATGTCTGATGTCTGTCTCACATTCTGATGTTTCCATCACCAACGAAGCACTTCTATTGCCGATTTGATTATCTTTCATTTCCGATCTGTAGAAAGGTTTAGTGGTGTTTTGTCCTCGCTCATGAGTATCCTCTGTATCTCACACACACAAGGATTTGTTCATGAATTTTCCATCACCTCCATTCACCCAAACAAGCAGTTCTGCTCCATCTAAGAAGGCCTCAGTCTGCATTGGACATTGGCATAGAAACAGTAGGTAAAGATATGTTTAAGTCCAGTGTGCTATAAATCTACCCGGCCACCGCGTGTGTCCACGCAAGAACATCCATCTTTGAGGCGGAGCAGTCGGTCTCTCATGGCTCCAGTGCTGGGGCTGCGGTCGCGCTCCCACAGTGATTTTTGATTATGTTAAGTGCCAGCCTGTGGACACAAGGGTCCAGTCACAAAGATATGTCGCTTTTATAAATTGCAGCAACCCCCCCCCCCCCCCCCCCCACAAACACACTTGTATCACCATTTTAATTAAACATAGAAAAAGAACAAGAGATGACAGAATGGTGGGAATGTGGAGAGATGTGGTGTTCCATAGGGTCCAGTGGACAGGATCAGGGCTCATAGACAGTGACTGCCTCGTTGGTGTGTAAAACAGCAGCATGCTACTAGCACAATATGCTTACGTTACACTGGTGGTGGTAGTAACATTAGTGCTTAGTACAGCATACTGTATTATTAATACCATTAAAGGTAGAATCTGTAATATCGTCAAACGGCAACCAGTCTAGGCACAATGGTAACATGGTGGCAACATGGTACGGTGGTGTAACAAGCTAGTGGTTAACACTGTCGCCTCACAGCAAGAAGGTCCTGGGTTTAATTCCCAGGACAAGGTTGCTGGGTTGCCAGGTACCCAGGTGGGGTATCGCCTTTCTGTGTGGAGTTTGCATGTTGTCTACGTGCTCACAATGGTTTCCCCTTCCAAAAAAGATTAACCCAATGGAAAAACATGCAGAACAGATCGCTAACACTGCCCTGGCGAAGACGGACAGGAGCATTTGGATTGGTCCCTGGGCGCGGCCCATGTCTGCTCCCGGCTGCCCTTGCGGGGAAGGAGGACGGGATGGGTCAAAGCTCAGAGAAGCATTTCATCGGCGACCCAATGCATGCTTGTGTGTGTGTTCCTGTGTGTCGCCCATCTTACATGTGTATGTTGCTGCTTTGTTTATAGTTTTTGTTTTTGACTGATGTTGGATTTCAGTGGGTATAGAGGAGGGGTTGCTACTGGGTTTGCTACTGCTGGCCACACCTCAGGCTCTACTCCCGAATTTCCCCAAGGGGATCTGGAGGTCTGGAGAAATTCACAGTATAATAAGTTACTAAACTCCAACCCACACATCAGACCAGAACAAGAAAAGTAAACAAAACGCAATACCAACCGGGGCTCTTTGGTCTAGAGGTCGCTGTTTGGCGGTATTACAGAATATACCTTTAAATAAATACACTAAATGTAATAAACAACTCCCAAGCCACCAGAAATCCTGTCTTTCACTTCATCACAGTTTAACTTTGGATGGTTTGTTTATTGGTTAGTTGATTGACTCATTCACTCACTGGTCAGTTAAATAATTGATTGATTGTTGATAAATTATATTTACTGACTGATTGAGGCAGAAATTGCACTTTGTACACTCCATAAATACGAATGGCACTTCATAAATACAAATGGCCCCCCATAAATACGAATGGCACTTCATAAATACAAATGGCACTTCATAAATACAAATGGCACACCATAAATACAAATGGCACGCCATAAATACAAATGGCACTTCATAAATACAAATGGCACCCCATAAATACAAATGGCACTTCATAAATACAAATGGAACTTCATAAATACAAATGACACTTCATAAATACGAAAGGCACTTCATAGATACAAATGGCACTCATAAATACGAATGGCACTCATAAATACAAATGGCACTTCATAAATACAAATGGCACTTCATAAATACAAATGACACTTCATAAATACGAAAGGCACTTCATAGATACAAATGGCACTCATAAATACGAATGGCACTCATAAATACGAATGGCACTTCATAAATACAAATGACACTTCATAAATACAAATGGAACTTCATAAATACAAATGGCACTTCATAAATACGAATGGCACTTCATAAATACAAATGACACTTCATAAATACAAATGGCACTTCATAAATACAAATGGCACTTCATAAATACGAATGGCACTCATAAATACAAATGGCATTTAAAAAATACGAAATACAGTATGCTACCCCAAGCCCAACAAAACAACAACTAACATTAATCAACGTATTGAATCCTTCAAGCAAAGAACCATTCCAATCCATTATGTTTTGGGATGATGTATTATATTCTACAAGTTCTATGTACAAAATAAATCAGACATGGATTTCCGTCTTAAGGCATCAATAATAATATTATTATACAATAATAGTATTATTTCATAATAATAAATAATAGTAATAATAGCAGTAGCATAATTATCATTATCATCATCAATCTTTGTCATTGTTTCAATGTAACAATATCGGTGTAAAAGCTACAACCTCCACTGGCTCCTTTGTCTTCTGTTTGTCTACTAATGGTGAAGTCCAACCAGGCAGTTAGACATAATAGGAGCTCTGTTTGTTGTTCCAACGATAATCTCTGACCTGGCTTTTAAAAACATCGCCAGCTTTGGCCGGCTTCACGGTCAGTGGGAGGCTA
The DNA here is from genome assembly GCF_963971535.1 of Notolepis coatsorum. NCBI lineage: Eukaryota > Metazoa > Chordata > Actinopteri > Aulopiformes > Paralepididae > Notolepis > Notolepis coatsorum. Next base: position 84,429,937 of record NC_140182.1, on the reverse strand, counting down.
CTGTAGAACAAATGAGCAGGGTAGAAGACAAGCTCCAAACCGCACTGTTTACCCTGGGTACATGACTACAGGATCTTTGTGTGGGATTCTGAGCCTCGAGAGGGTCCTTTGATCTTTGTCTGCAAATCCACCATAATGAGGTGACTATTCTATGATGATTGGAGAGCCGCTTTTTAACAATTTAAGGAATTGTAGTCCGGGTGCTACCAGTGTTTCCGAGTTTCCTGTTCTCGTGTTGTTTGTGGTGGTAGGAGGCTGCGGAGGACAAGATACTGTGCACATAATTGTACAGCAGAGGGAAAAAAATAAAATGCCACACATGGAGCACGTGTTAATTTGTATCACCTCTATGGACATTTATTTGTGGTGGGTTTGTCTGATATTGCCATGGGAACACCCACAACTTGGGCTTTCTTGTGAACCAGTGTATAGTCACCTTACCTCAGTAGTCTGCCAAGGGGATGGACGTACTTGTGCGAGCCAGGGAAATGTTGGTATAATGAGAAAGATGACTGGAATGCAACTAGGTATACTTATTAAACAGCTGTCGTTGCTGTTATTTTCTGTCATCTTTGAGTGCAAAGCTACTGCTTTATTATAATCAGTTTTAGTCGCCAAGTACATACAAGGAATTTGGTTCAGTCACATCTATAATTATAATTTTTTTCTTTAAATAAGAATTAGATTTAACATATTAAAAACAAATAGGAGTTTATTCTGTGCCAGTAACTGTTCATGGTGGAGTGCACCATTTTGTTTTGAGTGCAGTGAACATGGGCGCCTGATCAATTTCAGAAGTACAAGGGCCAAAAGGTAACTGTGTGTGTGTGTGTGTGTGTGTGTGTGTGTGTGTGTGTGTGTGTGTGTGTGTGTGTGTGTGTGTGTGTGTGTGTGTGTGTGTGTGTGTGTGTGTGTGTGTGCGTGTGTGTGCGTGTCAAGTGTTCCTTTATTAATTAAAACATGCAGGTGGCATAGCAGCATGGGGAGGGGGGAGGGGAGGTACAGGCAGGGGGGGGGGGGGGGATAATAATAGAAACAGTGAGGTGGAACCGGAGAGGTTAATTATATACGCTTGGTCAAATCTTCATGGTTGATACAAATTCTTTGTTGAAGCGTTGCCAATCAAATACAATTTGAGGTTCAGGAGTTTGGTAGAGGACTTGATTTCTCTGAAATGAAACAAAGAATAGGGTGTGATGGGAGAGGAAGAGGAGGATAAGGGGGGAGTTGGATAATAATGAATGGCAGTATATACTACTACTACTACTACTACTACTACTACTACTACTACTACTACTACTACTACTACTACTACTAATAATAATAGTATACATGGTATATATAGTAGCACACTGCACCAGAGTCCGTGCAGTGTTTAGTAATTAAGAGTCAGACAGTCCTATGTAGTGGTAGATGGAGACTCTCACTTCATATTTATCCATAAATCGGAGAGAAAAATGACTGCTTCACATTCGCAAATGATCAACATGCCATGTGCTGTTGTGAAAATGTCATCCATAGCCTACAACAGCCTGAATGAACTTTGAGAGCACCTCGATTACCTTTACTCAAGAAGGAAATGCTTTGGACCTGTCATTTCAATGCGATATCATGAATTAACCAACGTTACTCTCGTAATGCTGTCGCCTTTATGAGTCGGTCCTGGCAGCCTCATAGTCACAGCACAGGCTTTCACAGTAAGAGAAGTTGGCACCAACTAGACCACTTACAGTACAAGCTAGTGGGGCCTCATCACAGCAGATGTCTTCATTCACAACTACAATAAAACAGAGAGATGTATAAAAACCAGTCCATAAATATCAAGTCTGGCTACAATATTGTATAAACAAGTGCACATGCAGCCAAATATCATATCATTTACACAATATCAAAGAAATTCACAAAACCAGTCTGTTGACAGAGTCTGGCTATGGGGCGACAATAATATGTTCATGAGACATGGTTTCTCCCTTCAGCCTTTAATCGGCGTGGTTTATTATTTACATTGGCACACAGCAGCACATGAGTTCTCCTCTCCGTGGGAGGCAGGTGGGAAGAGATAGAGGGGGAGGAGACATCTCCTTAAATACCCTCTACCTGACGGTAGCATTAGCGGCTCTGCCTATAGCGCCCTCTAGTGGAAACAGTTATGCATAGTTAGACAGTTACTAGCAATCATATATAACCTCTAACTTTAACACTCCAACTTAGGGTTGTCTAGTACACTGTACAACTTCTCCAAAAACAATTTTCAAAGAAAATAATACAGTTCAGAATCATCAAAAAGAATATGGCAGTCAATACTACATAACAGGCAATATTTACACACCAAACATGACCTCTGCAAATCTTTTCAATTTCAGTTTGGAAGCAGGTTTCGTCATAGCGTCTGCTACCATGTCGTCTGTTGGACAATAAATCAGTGTCATTCTTTCTTCTCTGATGACAGATCTGATGAAATGATATTTTATATCGACATGTTTACATCTCTGTCGGCACACAGGGTTTCTAGCAATCGCAATGGTTCTCTGGTTGTCCTCATAAACAACAGTCTTCTTATACACATAGGTATCCATTCCTTCGAGCAGTTGTTCTAGATAAATACATTCCTGTATTGTCATAGCTAGAGCCATATATTCGGCTTCACAAGTTGATAGTGCCACTGTGGGCTGCTTCTTTGTTTTCCACGAAACCAGTGAGCTGTTTGAGTTCAGACTCACACAATATCCTGTGGTACTTCTTCTATCTGTGGTGTCAGCTGCCCAGTCTGCATCACTGTAGGCTTTAAGCCCTAAGCCCTCGCTGCTCTTTCTGAAACACAGCTGTTTATCTGCTGTACCTTTGAGATAACAAAAAACGTGTTTTGCTGTAATCCAGTGCTCCTCTGTGGGGTCAGCAAAATGCTGTGACAATTTACTCACTACAAAACATAGGTCAGGGCGAGTACATGTTGTCAAATAAATGAGGCTACCCACAGCTTCTCTGTACATTTTTACATCTGTCAGTTTCTGAGCATCCTCCTGGTAGTCTAGTTTTTGATCACATGGTGTTTCCCTTGATCTACATTCTTGCATGTCAAAACGTTTCAGGATATTTTCCACATATCTCTTCTGGGATATTTTTACACAATTGGCAGACTGTTCAAAGTCCATGCCTAGAAAATGTTTCTGTTAAAGCATTTTGAATCTGGTAAATCATCCACTTCTGTATTTAAACATAGAATCAATTTCTGTATTTAAACATGGAATCCACTCCGGTATTTAAACCTGGAATCTACTCCTTCTGTATTTAAACCTGGAGTATCCTCCTCCTGCATTTAAGCATGTAGCCACCCTCCTTCCGTATTTAAACATGGAGTAGGCCTACCCTCTTCAGTATTTAAACATTTAGCTACGAACCTCGTCCATGGCCGCCATCTTGTCCATGCGTGTATTGCGTGCTCTGGTCGCGTTTCTTCATGCACGCTCTGTCTGTGTGCCCCATGGATTTGCAGAAGCTACACCAGACAGTCTTTGTGCAGTTACCTTTCCGATGGCCTTTTTCTTCGCATCACCAACACGCCAGCTCCGTCGTGGGCCTGGTCTTCTCCCTCGGCGTCGCTCGGGCCTTCAGCACCCTCTCTCCCGCCTCTGCGGCGGCTGGGTGGATATCTTCTGAGGCCTCGAAATTTCGTAACTTGGCCTTGAACTTTCCCAGCGTCATGTCAGCTGAACCGTGTGTTACCAGGAGTGTGAACGGGAAAAAAACAAAAAATCTGTGTTGTTGCTAATCATTGACACATGCTAGCCTGTAATAATCCCGCTCAGAAAAATCTACTTTGCATTTGATATATTGCAAATATATGCCATCACACACACTGGCATTTAAAGGGTTCGAATTATAAAATGGATATGTGGTGTTATGATCAGGGCTGAAGTTTAATAAAAGATTGTATTTTTTTCAATCTGACATTACAAAAAAACTGAAAATCCATCAAAATCAGTGTTGTTGCTAATCATACATAAGCTAGTCTGTTTTTTAACAATAATTTGTGATGCAATCACAAACACTGTCATTTAAAGGGTACAAATAAAAAAATGCCTGCACCAGAATGCAGGAAATTAAGTCTTTGTAACAAAACATTTCCTGGTGTGGGACCCCCAGACCCCCTGCTTAAAAAGTGGCCTGACTGGGGCTATATTTCGCACTATATTTACATTTACATTTAGTCATTTAGCTGATGCTTTTATCCAAAGCGACTTACAAGTTCTGTACGACAAGTCATCAGGAAGGGCACAACTCTATCAGCTGAGTAACGATATTCATCAAAGTGTTGCGTGTTACAGTGTAGGTTAGTTTATTAGGACAAGTGCATGACAGTAAGGTTAGTTAGGGTTAGATATATATATTTATATTTATTTATTTATTTATTTCAGATAATGGTTGAAGAAGTGCGTCTTTAGTAGATGGCGAAAGATTGGACGGGTTTCGGCTGTCCTAACTGGGGTGGGTAGTTCATTCCACCACTGTGGGGCAAGGACTGAGAAAAGGCAGGTTCTCCTTGATGACCCTCCCGGAGTGGGTCTGAGGCGGCCAGAAGATGCAGAGCGTAGGGGTCTTGAGGGTGTGTAGTTAGAGACCATTGACCGGAGGTAGGCGGGAGCGGTTCCCTTTGCCGCACGGTATGCTAGGTCAAGGGCCTTGAAGCGGATTCGTGCAGCAATGGGGAGCCAGTGCAGGTCCCTAAGAAGTGGGGTGACATGGGCCGACTTCGGTAGGTTTGAGATCAGGTAGGCCGCTGCGTTCTGAATGAGTTGAAGAGGCTTGGTGGCAGTGGCCGGGAGGCCAGCGAGCAGTGCGTTGCAGTAGTCGAGGCGGGAGATGACTGTTGATTGGACGAGGAGTTGGGTGGCTTCTTTTGTCAGGAAGGGGCGGAATCTTCTGACGTTGCTCAGGAGGAATCTGCAGGTTCTGGTTGTCGCTGCGATGTGAGCAGAGAAGTTCAACTGGTCGTCAAGGACAACACCAAAGTTCTTGGCGGTCGGGGACGCGGTCACAGCTGCATTCTCGACTGTGATGGAAAGGTTGGTCAGGGGGGAGGATTTGGCCAGCACGTGGAACAATTCTGTTTTGCTTAGGTTCAGTTTGAGGTGGTTGGTCGTCATCCAGGCGGAGATGTCGGACAGACAGGCCGAGATCCGCTCAGAGACGTGGATATCTGAGGGAGGGAAGGAGAGGAAGAGTTGAGTATCGTCGGCATAACAATGATGGGAGAAGCCATGAGACATGATAATGTTACCCAGTGATTTAGTGTAGAGGGAGAAGAGAAGGGGTCCTAGAACCGAGCCCTGGGGGACACCCGTCTGCATGATTGATTGAATGAACATTTTATTAACAGATTGCAGAATGGGTACAATACAGTACGGCTCAATACACACAATTGTTAAGGGGATGCAGACCAGAGAAAGATTTTCGTCTTGTTTACATCAGGGTCCCCCATTTTCAATTCATAATGAATTGTAAGTAAGGGTGCAACTTGCTCCGTGCAATCCATTCTTTGTGGATCTAGCCCTCAGTCGTAAAGAAGGCGAAGCAGCGCCTCTACCACCTGAGACAGTTAAGGAAGTTCAGAGTATCGGGGAAGATACTCCAGTCCTTCTACTCCGGAGCTGTAGAGAGCATCTTGACTGGAAACATCACTGCCTGGTATGGAAACAGCAAGGCACAGGACAAGAAGGCCCTACAGAGAGTGGTGCGCTCAGCTGAGCGTACTACGGGTATTGCACTACCACCCCTGCAGGTCTTATATAACAAGAGCCTGCAGAATAATGAAAGACCCTCACCACCCCAACAACAGCCTGTTCAAGCTGCTGCGGTCAGGCAAATGCCTGCGCACACCAGCAACTAGGACAGAGAGACTTTGGCTCAGATTCTTCCCCCAGGCCATCAGAGTCTTGAACACTGAACTCTCCACACACAAGCACACACACACAACACACATACTGTATACGCTCACACACTAACAGTCACTTTAGCACAAACACACACACACACATGCTGCACACGCTCACACTCAACGGTCACTTTACACAATGAAAAGGTCATCTTAAAAAAAAGAACGGGAGTGGTTCTTGTATAGTAAATAGATGGATATAGCAAGATAGCATAGGGATATATAGTATAACTGTAGATTGTATAGTATAGTATTGTATAGTAGTGTACATAAGACCCAGTGCCTCATCCGTAGCTAACAATGTATTGCACTATCGCAGGACCTTAGCATGTCTTTACCATGCTTTTTGTAAACTTTATGAACATTATACCTGTTATGTCTTATTCTTATTACTTGTATTATTGCACAAATGTCTTATTCTTATTACTTGTATTATTGCACAATCGCTGCGGGGATGACCACCCGCATTTCACTGTATGCTTGTATGCCGTGACAAATAAAACTCTTGACTTGAATTATGTGAATAATGCATTGTCTGAAATTATTGATAACTTATTTACAATCTACTATGTGATTTTCCATACCTACTGTACAGTAAGCCGATATTGTGATATCAATTGTGATATAACATATATTGTTATTTGATTACAGTTACATAAAGTCCTTCTGACTATTAGTGATTTTCCCATCGCCCAGCCCTAGCCCAGATGCAGTAGTGTAACGATCTCAATACAGAATTGAACATTTATAAATTGTAGAGACGATTGTCCTCTCGTTCACTTCCCTTGGTCTCGTTATTATTGTCTCATCATAATTTGAGCAAAACCAAGCCCTGTAGTATATAATCAATTCAATTAATTTCAATTAAATTGTGTCTCCCTCTCTCTCACTCTCTCTTCTCTCTCTTTCTCAATTCAATTCAATTCAAAGGGGCTTTAACGACATGGGAAACATACGTTTGCATTGCCAAAGCGAGCATTAAAACAATCAAAACGTATCAAACTTAAGCACTTATCAAAACTAAAATGATGTACAATTAAAATATAGGCCTACTAGAATAAAGAAATGTGTCAACAGAGCTGTGTCACATTGCAACTTTGTAACCATAGGAAATTACAGGAAATAATAAACCCATGTTACCAAAACAATACAATACTTCAATTGAGTTGAGGTAATCTAATCTCTCTCTCTCTCTCTCTCTCTCTCCCTCTCTCTCTCTCTCTCTCTCTCTCTCTCTCTCTCTCTCTCTCTCTCTCTCTCTCTCTCTCTCTCTCTCTCTCTCTCTCTCTCTCCTTCCCTCTCACTCTTGTGTTACCATCTCATTCCTTCCTTCATATCAAATCCTAACAGCCAGACACCTGCAATCCCCCCCTCCTCTCTCTTCCGCATCTCTGTTTCAAATTCACATCTTCACATCTTCAGATACTGATGTATTTTATGGCGACTGCAGTCAAAGAGAACAGGGATAAAATGACAAAGTGAACTGAACCTGACTGTTGAATTAATGGTGTGCCATGCCACAGTGTGTATGTGTCTGTGTGTGTGTATGTGTGTGCAGGGCCGGACTGGGGAAATAATTCATACCGGGAGATATAGCGCGAAATATAGCCCCAATCAGGCCACTTTTTAAGCGGGGGTCCCCCACCCGGAAAATTTTTGTTACAAAGACTTAATTTCCTGCATTCTGGTGAATTTTAGTGCATGTGAATCACAAACTAATGAGCCAACAATTGCTTAGTACAATGTACTGTTATGAACCTCAAATAAAACTGTTGTGGCACTAGCAATGCTATACTCTCTCCACCTTCAAAAAGAAAAAAAGCAAGAGCACAACATATTTTTCTATTTACTATTATAATACAGTTAACCACTCTCTCCACCTATTCAAACAGAGCAAGAGCACAATACCATATTCACTTTACTGATGCACTACCCATCAACAGTAAAAATAGCCCTTTACACAAACATTAAATAACAGACCTTTCATTACAATACTATAATAACAGTAGCCACTACCAGAATAGTGACACATGTATTGCGTGTGGTGAGCACACGCATGCATGCACAACGAAGACAGAAGATTGCATTGTCTCAATCATTTAAACTATAAAATTAGCTCAAAGTATGAGCTCACTGACTGAAATTTCCAACAAAAAGCATCAATTGTCAAATAATATTCTTCACATTAACTAGACTATATGTTTTTGAGGAAATTAGAAAGGGAACAACAACTTAACCCTTGTGTCTGATCAGATTCTTATCTTTTTGATAACTTTGCAGTGATTATGTTTGTAGCCAATGTGGCAAAGGTGTGTAATCTTTGAATTATCTTGGAATTATTTTGACTTTCTCTTTCATAAATTGTTTATTCAACTTCAGCCCCAATCATAACCACCACATATTGTTTTTTGTAATGTCAGATTTAACAACTCCTTTCAGAAAAGTGGAAGTGTGCCATCTGCCATTCCATTCGCCGCCTCCGCTGTCAATCAGTTGTATCACCTGGTCCCGCCTCCACCAATCACAAGCGGCAGCACGGCTCCATTGTGTGTGTGTGAGATCCGCGTGAGGGAGAGAGAGTCAGATAGTTCTCCAACTCTGTCGCAGACAGTGAAATCCTGGTTGTTCCCCACCCACCTAGGTTATCTAACTATCGCGCCGCGCAGCCGCCACAACTAGAAACAATGGCCTGGCAATTTCTTTTATTATTATTATAATAAAAATAAATTATATATATTTTTTTTAATTTAATCTGTGCAGGCCAGGCCACCGGGAAAACTCCCGGTGCTCCCGATGGCCAGTCCGGGGGGGGGGGGGGGGGGGGGGTGTGTGTGTGTGTGTGTGTGTGTGTGTGTGTGTGTGTGTGTGTGTGTGTGTGAGACAGTTTCACTGTATGTGAGTGTGTGACAAAGAAATAACTAATTTATATGGGCATGTTGGGAAAGTGTGAGAGAGAGAGAGAGAGAGAGAGAGAGAGAGAGAGAGAGAGAGAGAGAGAGAGAGAGAGAGATGCCTGTGACAGCGCCTGAATCCATCTTTCCCTGCTTAAACCCTCGTATGTTAATGATGGTGAGGAGCGTTTGCAGGCCCTGCTCCAGAGATGAGGGATGGGGGCAGGTGGAGGACAAACAGAGCAGCCCAAGGCTTTAATTCACTACCTCCCACTCCATCTCCCTCTCTTCCTGCCGTCTCTCCACTCGCTCCTTCCTTCTCCCACTTCATCTCTCTCTCTCTCTCTCTCTCTCTGTCTCTCTCCGTGCATGTCTCTCTCTCTAGCTCCATCTCTCTTGCTTTCTCACTCTCTTTTCCATCTCTCAGCTGAATGGGACCATATATCTATGGTTTTTATGGTCTGGCCTTGTGTGAGCGAGCTGTGTGTGGGCGGGTGTATGCACAGAGAGACGAGGTTTTCTTGGAACTGAAAAGAGAATGATGGTTTCAGGTACGTAGGCAGATTCTTAAAGGGATGCTTTAGAGAATTGTAATTGGTGTCGTCCTTGTGCCAGACTCTTGTCCGACATGAGAGTGAAATATCTTCTACATCCGCCCTTGTTAGCATTGAAACCACGGGACAGAGCTGATTCCAAGCTTCAGTCCCTGTGGTTTCAATGAGGAAAGCTAACAATGCTAATGTGCCATTTTAGCCAAACTGAAAGAGAAATGTAGAATCTTTTCTCCACAATATGACAAGCGTTTGGTGAAAAACAATAACCATCTAAAATTCTAAATGTCCAAGTATCAACGTTTAAACCCTCTTTCAATGGGATTGCATTGTGATGAAATGTTCATACACAATTCTGCAATTATTTTACACTCCTACGCAGCGCTGCCTCTATACCTGGATGTCACAGGCTGAAAAACAGCTCTGGCCAAAGCACCTTATTACTGTAACAAAACAACATTTCGGGTTCTTATTTATAAAGTATATAAAGATTAAAAAGATAAGGGGACAATTAATAATACATGTAATATAAATATATTAAGGGGAAATCATAACGAGCAGCACTGAGTAGATGACTTCCTCTTTGGGCAGAGATGTTTTACAGTGGAACGTCATCCATCTTTCTGCGTAGGTGGCAATTATGTCAATTAATGATACCAAGCTCTGACTCACAAATGAGATCTAAAAGAATATTTTATATATCTCACTTTACATGACTATGAAGTTCATTGTGGTGAATATCCATTGGATTAGGCTATTTAACATGTAATTTTGCGGATATAATGTATATCGCCATCTGCAAAGAAAATCCTTATTGTTGTGTTAATTTCCTCCAGCTCTAGTTTAAAGGTATTCTGTTTAAAGGCTCAGTCTGTGGTTGGGATGGGTCAGAAGCAGAGGAATAACTTCCCTATGGGTAATATAAAGTATAACTTAAAGGGGACATGTCTTGCTATTCCTTTCACTATTTGGGCAACTTTACACAATTCCTGTGAGTCTATGGAACACATCTGTAAGTTTTTTTTCAAACGAATTCATTGTTTTGTATTTCTAATCAAGTACTCTAAAGCAGCATTTTTCCACTTCAAGATTTCAAGCTGTTTTGGGCTGGGCTCCGCCCATAAGCGCTTTGAGTGACAGTCACCCACAGTCAGACAGAGGCAGACAGGCAGACAGAGAGAGATAGAGAGATAGAGGAGGGGATTCTAATTAATTTCACCGCAGGGGGCATAATCCCACGGGACAATGCATTGGTAACTTGTTTCAAATGACAATATATACCCCTGTGAATATTATTGCACGGATCGGAATACGGGTACACGCGTGGGAGTCAAAGATATTTTGACAGTGATATGCGAGTGGAGAAGCCCCATCCCCGCGGCGCGCCGGTCGAGGTTGTGTGTAAATGCGTGTGTGCTTCCCCGGAAGAGAGAAGCTCCTGTCCCTCTCTCTCTCTCCCTCTCTATCTCTCTCTCCCTCCCTTTCTATCTCTCTCTCCCTCTCTCTCGCTCGCTCGTTCTCTGCCTCTCTCTGTCGGCACCCACCCGCTTGAGGAAGTGTAGGTATTTCCACTCGCTCTGCTGTTTAGCGAATGGTTGCGCTACAACCATAGAGGCGGCGTTACTGCAGATCATGTCAGTGCTACGTAGGATAGCGAGTCAAATCAGAATAGCTTAGTTCACTGGGGGAGGAGATTGTCTCAACTGAATTAGAGCAATCCGCCAAAATGAGAATTAGAGACACAGACCCATTGATATAAACCCCCATTGTTATAAAACAATGCTAAACACTGGAAAAGGCCATTTATAAGACCTTATATAACCTTATATAACCTATATAACCTTTAACTAAATCTGTATGCACAAGAACTTAACTTGTAAATTAAAAACCAGAGTTTTCCAACTTTCATCACTTAAAATACTGATACATTTCTAGCTGATGTTTACAAATATCACAAATGTGAATGATCAAAATGCATTCAAAATACAAACTAGTTGTTCTTGTTATGTGTTTGTGCCCTGATCAGGCGTTCCTGGTGTGATGTGTTATGTCTAGCTGTAGTTCCCTGTCCTGGTTTTGTAGTCCTTATTGTTTCCCTTCTAGGTGTACGGTACCGTGTACCCATTTGTAATCAACTCGTGTGTGTCTCATCTCGTCATTCCCTCATGTATAAGTGTTCTGTCTTCCCCTGTGTCTGATGCTGATCCTGTCCGGTATCGGGCAAGCGATACCGGAGTCTTAAGGCGAGCACAGAAAGACTCAGAAGAAGCTTCTATCCCCAGGCCATCAGGCTGCTAAACGAACAATAAACACTATGCAACAACCATCAAATGCACACAGCACACACACCCACACGCACACACTCACTCAAACAAACAACACACTGCAGCACCCACTCTCCACACTTTAGATCACACAAACACACTTTACACTTTATATTTATTGATAAAGGATTTGCACTACAACTCGTACACCTACTGTGAATTGTACCTAAATTGCACCTCGTCCCATTTCTGCCTTGCACTATATAATAATAATAACTTTATTTGTATAGCACTTTTCATACAGAGGTTGCAGTTCAAAGTGCTTCACAACAGCAAAAAATACAGGCATAAGCGAGCATAAAAAGATAGACAGGTAGAATCACAGTGTTTCACATTAGGATCTAGCATCCCAATAGGCTCTCCGCTTACAGTTTTCAGTAACACAAATAGTAAAAATAGTTTAAAATGATTCAGTTTAAAAATAGTCAAAAAATTATAAAATAGAACGGACATAAAAAATACAGGCATGAGCGAGCATAGCAAGATATGGCAAATCACAGTGTTTCACATTAGGATCTAGCATCCTAATAGGCTCTCTATTCAGTAATACTCCTGTAATTCATGAACAAATAATCACAGTGTTTCACATTTGGATCTAGCAAATAATAAGAATAAAATGATTCAGTTTAAAAATAGTCATAAATAATCAGTGTTTCACATTTGGATCTAGCAAATAATAAGAATAGTTTAAAATGATTCAGTTTAAAAATAGTCATCAGTAAGAAGTAAAAAGTGCAATAACCGACACATGAATTTGATAGGCAGTGTAAAAGAGTAGGCAGGGTAAGAATAAATACAAGTTGTGTCAGGATATCCCTGATGTTTCCTCTTGCCACTAGGTGGTAGCAGATATCTATCAGTGAAATGCCTGAGCAAAGAGATAGGTTTTAAGCTGTCTTTTAAAGATGTCTAGCGAGTTGGCTTCCCTGATGTTTTGGGGTAGTTTGTTCCATAGTTTTGGGGCATAGTTGATAAAGGCTGCATTACCGATCCTCTTTTGACTGCTTCCGGGAGCCTCTAGTAGTCCAGCAGCTGATGATCGCAGTGTTCTTGCTGGTGTGTAATTTATTAGAGTGTTGGCGATGTAGCTAGGTCCCTGTCCATTTAGAGCTTTGTATGTAAGGAGAAGGACCTTAAAGTCAATTCTAAATGTTACAGGAAGCCAGTGTAAAGCGGCTAGGACTGGACTAATGTGCTCTCTCCTTTTGGTTCTAGTTAGCAGTCGGGCTGCAGAGTTTTGGATTAGCTGAAGCCTCTCTGTGGTTTTCTTAGGGAGACCTGTGAAAAGTGCATTACAGTAGTCTAACCGGCTAGATATGAATGCATGAATTAGCTTCTCAGCATCGTTCTGATTAATAAATGGTCGTACTTTTGCTATATTTCTGAGATGGAAGAACGATGTTTTCGTCACTTTGCTAATATGAGAATTGAAGTTCAGTTCTGAATCTATGATAACCCCAAGACTAGTGACCTCAGATTTGATCCAAGGGGTTAGTCCCCCCAGGTTCTTTATTAATGTTTCTTTTTTAGTTTTGGAGCCGATAATTAGAATTTCAGTTTTGTTCTCGTTTAGTTTCAGGAAGTTCTTACTCATCCATTTATTTATTGCCAGTAAGCAGTCTGTAATGGAGCTAATCGCTGTATCATTTGGTTCAGCAGATATGTACAGTTGTGTATCATCCGCATAGCTATGGAAATCTACATTATGTTCTCTGATGATATCACCCAGCGGTAACATGTAAAGGGAGAAGAGTAAAGGACCTAAGCAACTCCCTTGTGCAACTCCATAGTTGTTGTCGTATATATCAGACATGTGATCTCCTAGTTTAACATAGAATTTCCTCCCTCTGATGTATGTTTTAAACCAGCCCAGCACATGGTCTGAGAAACCGACATGGTTTTCAAGACGATCGATTAGAATATCGTGATCGATTGTATCAAATGCTGCACTGAGATCTAACAGGATAAGGATGGAGATCTTATTCTCGTCAGAGTTTAGTCTGAGGTCACTGATTATTTTGGTGAGGGCAGTTTCAGTGCTATGATATTTTCTGAATCCTGACTGAAATTCTTCTAAGATGTTGTTTTCTTCAAGAAAGGAATTTATTTGAACTGAAACTATCTTTTCAAGTACTTTACTAATGAATGGTAGGTTGGATATTGGACGATAATTTGCCATTTCATTACTATCCAAGTTAGTTTTTTTTAGTAATGGCTTTACAACTGCTGTTTTAAAGGCATCCGGGAAAATACCAGTCCTAAGGGAAGTGTTTATGATATCTAGCACAGGGCTTGAAACACTATTAAATACCCGTTTGAAGAAAGCTGTAGGTATAGGGTCAATGTCTGAGGTGGAGGAGTTACATTCTGAGACAGTTTTGCAGAGTACATCTAATGTGATGCATGTGAAACTTCTCATGGTTACATTGCACGGTTTGCCGCAATCAACTTTATTTCCATCATGAGTAATGCTGGCCCTGATCAAGGTTATTTTGTTGTTAAAGAATAGTGCAAGTTCTTCACACTTAACCGTTGATGACTGAGGAGGTGTAGGGGCAGTGTTGAGTAGTACATTAATAGTGGAAAAGAGGATTCTGGAGTTTCCAGCATTTTCTGTAATGATTTTAGAGAAGTAATCTTTCCTTGCTAAGCGGATGGTTTTATTATAAGCAGTTAAAGCATCTTTGTATATATCACAGCATATGGTGGTTTTTGTTTTTCTCCATTTTCGCTCCGCTGCACGACATTTCCTTTTTTCTTTGTTGACCGTATTATAGTTTAACCAGGGCGAGGCTCTAGTTTTCTTCTTTTTCGTTTTTAATGGGGCGACAGAATTTAATATAGATGACATTGCATCATTGAGATTTTCTACCATTTCATTTAGAGAGCTGTCATGATTGTGTGGTTCATGTAGTCTGATAAGATCAATGAACTTTGATTCAGCTTTGTCGTTTAGGAGCCTCTTTTTAACTATGATTTCTTTTTTTGTTTTAGTAAGGGTTATTTGAGTATCAAAAAATATACAGTGATGGTCGGAGAGAGGTAATTCAGTTATTGAGATATTTGTTATGCTTAGCCCAGTTGTTGTTATAACTAAGTCTAGTGTATTCCCAAGCCGGTGAGTTGCATTTGTTATATGCTGTATTAAGTCAAAGCTATCCAGTAGATTTTTTAGTTCCATAGTTTTGGAGTCTGTTTTCTTATTAAAATGGATGTTCAGGTCTCCATTTAGGATCACCTTATCATATCCGGTAACACATAGTGAGATCAGTTCAGAGAGCTCCTGTATAAATATTGGTGAGTGTCTAGGCGGGCGGTATATTGTGACAATAATAGTTGATTCTGTTTTTAGTTCAATGGCAAGATATTCCATTGACATGAACTCGCCTAGTTCTGTGATTCTAAACAAGAGTTTTGAGGAGAAGATTGCTGCAACTCCTCCGCCCCTTTTATTTTTTCTGGGTATTTGAAAAAAGTTATAGTCTGGTGGACAAGCTTCTATCATTATTGATGTAGCTGTGTCATTATTTAGCCATGTCTCTACTAGGCAGATGTAATCTAAGTTATTTTCTTTAATCAGATCATTTACTAAGAATGTTTTATTATTCAGTGATCTGACATTTAGGAAAGCTAATTTTATTTGTTGGACTTCTTTAGAGGAGGTCTGCTTTGGTTTGACCGTGATGGCCCTGAGGTTAATAGCAGGTAAACGCATTGGTGGCGTATATTTTTCACCATGCCATTGGCTAGTTATGATTACTTGTATGTTTTGAGAGATGGCATGGTAATTGTGCTATACTGTACCGTACTGACTGCACTGTGCTTTCGGGGACATTTGATCAGACGAGATGGCCTTGTGTGATATGGGGGGGGGGGACGGGACGTCTTGTGCTGTACTTCGTGGTGAGATTGTGTCCTTCATGACTATCTCTCGTGCTGGTATGAGCTTAATATTCTTGGAGGCCATCAAGGCATGACGCATGTTTGCTGATAGGAGCTTTGAACCTAAGCGATTTGGGAAGAAGCCATTTCTTTGAAAACGTTCTGGGTTATTCCAGAAAACATTGAAGTTGTCAATGAATTTCAGGCCGTGTACGAGACATGCAGCCCCTAACCATGAATTAAAATTTAGGAGTCGACTGAATGCTTCCTGTCCTCTGCGAAAGCATGCAATTGGTCCACTGATGGACACATCAGTGTTTGTGTACACAGACTGATGTTTGTCTAGTGTGTTCATTAAACGTGTGAAATCGTCTTTCAAAGTCTCTGTGCCAGTCTTCTTTCGCAGGATGTCAAACGATCCAGAGTGAATGACAATTTTTGTTATTCCTGGTCTGATTAGTGTTGGAAGTTTTTCGGCTAGCTCTTTCACAGTTGTATTGTCTAGACAGATATTTTCTGTGTTTGCCATCTCCACATACCTTGTTATGGAATCTCCAATCAGTATGCAGTCTATTTTCTGTGTGAGGTTAGCATTTTTCTTTCCAACAGTTTTGGGGCCGTTTGTTTTTGGGCTAGGCCTAGTCTGCCGGTTCTTTCCACAGTCCTGTGGCCTTGGTGAAGCCTCGTTAGCCTTCTCAGTAGCCGGCATGTTAACGCTGGTCCCGTACCTTCGGCGTTGGCTACCGCGACGTTCTCGGCGCATGATAGTCTCTTCGCTGTTAGCCGTTCGCTCGGTCTGGGTCGTGTTTGCCAGCCGTGTCGCTAGTGGCTCTGTTTTCCTCGTCGTCTCGTCGTTAGCGTGTGCTTCGCTAGCATTAGCGTGAGCTCCGGCATGCCAGCTGTTTGCTTCGCTAGTGTTAGCGTGAGCTTCGGTATTCTTGCTATTAGCGTCGTTAGCGTGAGCTCCGTTACGCTCGCTGTTTTCTTCGTTAGCGTTGTTAGCTACGCTTCTATGTCTCTTTGCCTTGGGTGTTGATATGCGTGTTTCCGAGAGTAGGTTGAAACTATTTCCTGGCGGTACCGGGGGTGAGGTCCTGGATCGTTTATTTCTCCTTTTATCCTTGACGGTGATCCACTGCTTTGGTCTAGCTCCTTGGTTGTGCCAAGGACCGTCTTTTGGGTGGTGCTGTTCTGTAGTTACTAGCATAGGCCAGTTCTCAATCATGGTATTGTTGGCTATATTTGTAGTAGCTTCATAAATAGAGTCAATGAGTTGCTCATCCTGCTGTATTTGGTACAGGGTAGAAACCCGAGCCTCCAGCTCTACAATCCTCTTTCTCA
This sequence comes from Notolepis coatsorum, assembly GCF_963971535.1. NCBI lineage: Eukaryota > Metazoa > Chordata > Actinopteri > Aulopiformes > Paralepididae > Notolepis > Notolepis coatsorum. Next base: position 84,413,016 of record NC_140182.1, on the reverse strand, counting down.
TCTCCAAGCAATTAGTACATTCTGTGGGAGAGCCGAGTCCCGGCATCTTCCTTTATTTCTTTTCAGGTTAGGCTAAGCTGAAGCTAAGCTAGGTACTTAGCTGGTGGTGGTGGTGGTGATGATATAGTATTGTATATTAGTACACTGCACAGTATTGTATATTGTATGGTAACTACGTCTATTCTGCATCGAACATTGTACATATGTCTAAACTGAACACTGTGACCTAATTTTTTACTTCTAATTTTACTATGTTATTTTATTTCATACTTATCTTGTCTTGCACAGTCTCTGGAGCGTAACAGTAAGAAGCATTTTGTATAAAAGTATTCTGTACTTCTGTATGACAAATATTAAAGAAACTTGAACTTGTACAGTTCTGTGTTTTTGTTTGCCATTATTTTATATTTCTTTCTGTTCACAAACCATGGTAATTATTAATTAAATATCTTTTGTTGGTTACTTTGGCTACCATCTCCTTATTATGTTACATTGACCAGACAACAAGCCTTCTTTCAGTCAATGGTAACGTAATAGTTCTATATAGTCCAGAATGCGAAAATCTCCCCAGTCCCATGATACTGCATTAATTCAACAGTCTGGGGGCTACTCATTTGTTTCCATTTTGGGGAGAGAAATAGGGAACTATGAAATATGAGAAGAAAAACATTCCATGGTATATTTTCACAACTGAATAAACAAGCTGTCGGAGGAAGATTGGGACCCTGGAACACGGTTTGAACCTGGAAAGCTGCCTGAAAGGTTACTGTTTGGCAGTTGCATGGTTACAATAGCAGATCCTGCAAATATATTCTTGTTTACATACATTTACTATTCAAATATGTATCTTCATGGTTTGCATTTGGTTCACCGTGCATCGAAACGATTCTCTTTTGATTAACAATGATATAGAATTATGTAAGAATGTAACAACATTTGCTTAGACCTTTTAAGATGCATGTTGTGCACATGTGTTTTTCATACACTTAATTTTGAAAGTATAGTGAAGAGGTAGGCCTAAACCTCCATGATTTGACTGAGGTTTTATTAACTCATTCAGTGCCAGCTATTAGTCGGGGCCCGTCGTAGCAAGGCCACGCTTTAAAAGATAGGCGTGCGTCACCTTGTTTGTAGAGCTATAACTATATTCTATATTATAGCTATGGATACAATACTATGGCCCATTTGACATCACCTATCTATCGTTCAATATGTGAAAAAGAATACATTTTTCCATCCATACGGTGGTACAGTATGGTTTTAGAGCGGTCTAGGGTAATTCATGAAATGCTGAGTTATAGCCTTATACGTCAACTCCACTATAGACGTTGCCGTTTCCTGCCTGTACACGCTATTATTATTATTTTTTTATCTACTTTTTCTCCCCATTTTCTATTTTTCTCCCATCCCAATTTCGTATTATCCAATTCTACTCTCCCCTGTCTCGAACGTTGTTAGACCATGCCTCCCACTGGTCGGCTGCAATGTGGACCAAGCCTTGCATCACGTGTCCCCTCCGGTACACGAGGAGGCAGCTGTCGCATCTTTTCACCTGTACAGCGCAATCTCTCAGCGGCGAGGAGTAACGCGTGGGAGGCTCACTTCTTGAGGTGGGAGGCCCTGCTTCCTGATACTACAGTACAGGCACACCAACCGACCTGTAGGAGTCGCTGTCCACAACATCCGATCCCCACCCACCGGCTTTCCCACCCCCTAATACTGCCAATTGTATTAGTATGAACGACCAGCCAAGCCGGAAGCAACGCCGAGAGCTGGGCTCGAACCCAGCATCTCCTGTGTTGTGGCGAGCGCCTTGCCCACTGCGCCACTAGCCGCCCGTACACGCTATTATTCTGAAATCAAATCTATATCATAGGTATTATGTTCCATCATGAATGCATGAAAGGGGGGGGGTCGTTTCTGATTATTTGATTGTCAGTAACGGCATTCGTATCGAACACTAAAAACGCTTATCAGCCCGATCGGTATAAAAGCATTTGGTCGACGGCATAACCCACCACAACATATGGATCGGGGATATTTGACGCGCTTCAATGGAACCGGGAGAACCGCTCCCCTCGCCCAACAAGGAAAAATTTAACCGGAGACATTTGGCCATTACACAGGCCAAGATACAAGGTTACAAAGGGTGCTCGATACCACCGTCTAGCTGGATGCGGCCGGTATTGCACTTTGGCGACCTCAGATTCACTCTCTATGGCAGGGGTCAGCAACCTTTTTGACATGGAGTGCCTGGTTGAAATATAGTTGTAACTAGTGTGCCTCAACAATATCCCATGCATCGTACATTTATTTTCTCATAATCAGGTCTTTTTAATGATAATTTTTACATTATTACATCATTATTGTTATTGTTATTATTATCAATATTATTATGATGGTTGTATCAACCCTAAATCTGAGTTGGGGGGGGGGGTGAATGCAATGCAGACAAACAGCTGCATACAGTGCGACCATTTCACTCACATTTGCCCATTCATTTGTGGACACATCACACATCGGTGTGTGTACTGTACGTGTGCTGTCATAGCTCCACCTACAGGCCTAATGGAGAACACCAGGAGAACCAGTTTTCAATCCATAATAAGTTAACAGAAAAATAAGTACACAACCACATTATTTCAACCTAATAAAACTATGTTTATTGTCATTGTTTTAAGAACACAAGTTGACTTGGTAATACTCACATTTTGAGTTAAAAAAATGGCTTTTTAACATGTGCAATGTTCAATGAAATAATAGAAAAATAAATAATAAAATGTCACAATGGTGACCTTAATAATGTTTTTGTTATAAGGCTCTGCAAATGTTACTGAATGATGTAGCAATGTATTTCCAGCTAAATTGAAATAAACAAATAAAGGGTCTCAATTAAATATGTGTAGTGTCACATGACACAGCACACAGATCAGAACACAGATCAGCACACAGGACACCTCAGAACACAGCTTCATCTAACGAGGCGTCGCAAGGTTTAACTGAGGCTAACATGATGGCACACACACAGTGCACACACAAAGCACACCCTCCTCCAATCTCTCCACCAGATCTCTCTCTCTCTCTCTCTCTCTCTCTCTCTCTCTCTCTCTCTCTCTCTCTCTCTCTCTCAGCTATAGAGAGAGTGAGAGAGAGAGAGAGAGAGAGAGAGAGAGAGAGAGAGAGAGAGACATGACGCAAGGTTTAGCACCACACACAGTGGACAGCTCCCCTAGCCCTACACATACGCATGCATAATAATAATAATAATATATGCGCGATTGTGCGTATGCTCTATTATGCGTAGAGCCCTGCATATGCACGTTCAAGTTAACATGCAAACCGATGTATAGGAAAATAAACAGCAGCCTACCTGTCGCGTCAGTGAGATTCCTGGCCCTGTTTTGCCTGGCTGAGCTCCGTTATTTGGGGGGTGTAATTAGTCACTTTAAGCTGGACACATGCTTCGGAGTGGTCGGTTGTCAATCGACTCCGGGATGTTTTCTGACATTTCATTGATGCGTCGCTCGACACTTCGAGCTGACACTGGGATATCTTTTATCCTTGCTTTTATTTTCTCTTTATTTGGCAAGCCTTCAAACAAAACATCTGAGGTACAGATAAAAGCCTCCTTAATATACTCGCCATCCATGAATGGCTTTCCACGTTTTGCAATGCAATGAGCAATGCGGAAGCTTGCTTCAGTTGCATGGTTTTGAGCGCGCGTGAACACTTTGAGGGTGCTGGCTTGCTTCCCATACCTGGCGACGGCACGTTTAATGAATTCTGCCTTATCCGCCTTATCCTTGAAACTTGTTTTATGCTTAGTCTCGAAATGGCGTTTCACAGATGACGTTTGGCAAACTACATTTTCCAAACAGAAAGAACACATAGCACGGTCCTTCTGAAGGTCTACAAACCCGTAATCGTCTGTCCACGAGGGCTGGAATGTCCGAATTTGCTTTGATTTCTTACCGGGGGTTGCCATCATGACACTGCCCAGAATGCAACCTCAGCACTGTGTGTTACCTGGCGCAAGTGGTGCGGGAGGCCGGCGGGAGGCCGGCTACAGCGGAGCACCATAGGAACAGCTGATTGCTGTCATATAGGGGTGTGCAGAACAGTCGACTTACAAAAAAGAACCTGTGGGAGGATTTCAACAAGAGATATGCGACAACAGTGCAAAATATTTCACTATAATATTTCAAAGCGAAGTAAAAAATAATAAAAAAAAATATATAATAATAATAATATATATATTTTTTTTATGCTGCCCCCCCCCCCCCCCCCCCCCCCCCTAGGGTTGCCGACGCCTGCTCTATGGTAACACCAAGGTCCCTGATAATGAATAAAAATATCTAATAAAGGAATAAATGACAAAAACCAGAGAAATCTCGGGTCTGGCGCCCAACGCATGGCGGGTTAACCCGACTTATCTCGGGTTTGGCCTCCATTGAGTTAAAGGACTTTGTAATCCCCGGCTACCCTTTTATTCTCTCCAGCTGGATGGAACCTTGATTTAAATGCCATCTCTATCTGACGTAAGTCACTTCTGGCCTTTTGTCCATCAGTACACCCCCCCCCCCTCTCTCTCCCTCTCTCTCTCTTTCTCTCTCTCTCTCTCTCTTAGACAACTCCGCAATGAGACTTTTGCGTTGCTTGCTGTTGCCATTGCCTTTCCATTAATGCGGGAAGTGTTTCTAAATGTCACTGTGAAATTGGGTCACCTAATTGGTGGCCTAATGAGCAGATAGAAAATAATTAAGTGCATTACTATGCAGCCACTTTAGGCGTGGCCCACATTCGACGCCTCACATCTGCTATTTTATGTCATTATTTCTTTGCAGGCCAAGGCTTGCCAAGATAAATGTGCTGTTTGGATGTGTGGGGGACAGGGCGGCTTTGAGAAGACTCACAGCAGGGAGACTCGCAGATGGAGTGAGAACGCTTGTGTTGCCTGAAGGAACAGTGGCGATATTTGATTCCAGGAGCGAGGGGTAGAATTCTGAGTCAGTTGTCGACTTGAGCCTCACCGTCGGAGTGAACGGTTAGAGCTCTCCCTCCGGCCCCTTCCCGGTCTCTTTGCTGTGCAATAACTGGCCTCTTTAAGTCAACTCCCTGGAGGAGAGGAAGGAGGACGTGGAAATCACATTGACTGTTTTTCAGAGAGAATTCCTTCATTCCCTCTTATGAGATCCAAAATTAGGACTGGCCTCTGATAAGGAATGCATGATCCTGACCCTGAGGCCGCTGACGGAGTATTACTTAGTAATCATGTCCATTGCATAATTATCCATTGATTTACTGTAGGAATATCTTCATCATTAAAAACCAGTAATTGTGTCTTATAATACAGATATAATACAGATAATGCATGCTAGGGTTGGGCAATAATTCAATATTATCGTATTCGGGGTAATTTGAATTTATGATATTGTGATATTGTTGCACACAATTTTTGTCATATTAGTCAGGGAAATATAAAAGAAATCTTGGAATAAATTCCTTACCAAGACATTTCTTCACCAATGTGTTTGTAAAGGTGTCATAACACATATACACATATTTTAATTCAACTCCCATAGGAAAACCTGTGACAGCTGCTGAAAGTTGGAGTACCCGGAACCTTATCTGTGAAACATGTTAAATGTTTATTTTTGCCCTAAGTACCCTGTGAGTTGTCAAACTAGGGTTTTTTCATGATTCTGACTCGATTGCAAACATTTATTTTGTACTGAAACCACTCCACTTTTACATGTAAATAAAAAAGTAGCTTTATTAGTTTATTTCAATATCTCAAATATTAAGTTAGAAAACAATACTCATCCACAATGTCAAATCCTTCATGAGTCAATGTATGTGTCTTCTCCAGACTCTAGTCTACACCAACGGCAACAGGAATAACATTTTCGCATGTAATGCCTTTACAATTTCCACATGCTGAGATACACTTGATACCATTCTTCTTGCAGCTGCACCGCCGGTTGCTGCAATCTGAATCTCCATTACAATTACAGTTTGTGAACCGGAGTAGCTCCACAGGAGCCATGTGGTCTAGTTTTTGAACTGGCTCATAACCATGAACAGTTACCTACCATCCATCCATAGTCACCGCCTTCCGTGAGAACAAGTTGTATCGTATTTCACCCAAAGTAGTACCTGGTGCGTGGTAAATGTGCTGGAAAATCGCAATCCCAGCCCTGGTCACCGTGTCCTTAGTAGCATACATCATGTATGTCGAGTAAGATGTCCATGTGTTCAAGGTCCCCTGTACAAAACCTGTCAAATAGCGTAATTTTCCCATGGCCTCCGGTTGCAGAAACCGTATCACAACCAGTGAAGGCGTGACAAAAGCCACTTGGGTCCTCATAATGTTGTAAGAGCCTTTCGACGTGGTTAAGAAGAGTGGATGATTGGTGCTTGAGCTATCGTGCACCAGCATTACCAGCACATCCACGTCCACCTGCTCCAGAGCATGTGAGCGGCGCGGCGTGTGAGCGGCGCGGGGAGCGGAGCGGGTGGTTTTGAAGTGAGCGCGGAGTGGGTTTTAAAATGGGTCGGCGTGACTTCCGGAGCGAGAGTTCTCCTCCAATCCGCTCCGGGCCGCTCACAGTGGTTTAACACTGATGTAATATACATGTAGTACAATGCCAAAGCAACAGGTGGCGATGTACAAACATGAAGGCCATTTTCAACCAATGAGAAGGGTGAACCGTCACTCGCATCCTGCTAGACCAAAGTATATTCCACCATTGTTGTTGTTGTGTTAGCTTACATGCTAACGTGAATGGCAGCGACCATAGCATTGTGGCTTGGCTAGCTACCATCGCTTAGTAGAGCTAGTTGAATGGATATTACGTTATTTAACATTTCAGAATGGGTACAATTACAATACGGCTCAATACAAACAATTGTTAAGGGGCCCAGGGGGTGTAGACTGTTGTAGTTTGGTCAAATCAAGCTAATTTACATCATGCTAAAAAAAATATATCTGCCGAGCGAGCTGTGGAGCGATGTGGAGCGGGGATGAAGGTGAGCGGTGAGCGAGCGGAGAGCGACTTGGGGGCGGGGTCAACATGAGCGATTAGCGGAGCGGAACAAGGATTTCTCGCCCGCGCCGATCCGCTCACATGCTCTGACCTGCTCGCACCTGAAAATATAACAAGATAAATGCAAAGCGTCTTGAAGTGTGCAAAGACAGTGAACTTAACAATTGGCAAGTTATTTAACAATGCTAATACTCTTTTGTAAAGTGTCAGCATCATTGTCACACTGTTCCACAGTGATCTGACGTTTCCGGAATGTTGAAGAGAGGAGGTGGATGAGCTCACGCTTGTTATGAGTGTTGTCCATGAACTTTGCCCTTGCTGTGAAATGTCCAGGCGAACATTTGTGAAATCATATCCGGGCAAAGCTGTAGATCACAGCAGGAGTTCTTAGTACGCCAGATGTGGTCATGATCTTTTGGCGAGCTGCTATAGCCATCAAAGACCACAATGATCTTCTGAGTGCGACTGCCAAGACACTGCACGTACAGTGGCTCAGGTAACTGTCAGTAATCTCCTGCCAAGTCTGACCTTGTTCCCACTTCACTATGTAGAGAAGCCATCCGCCATCATCCACCAGGCTGGAGCAGGGCTGGTTAGTAAGGTCAAGTGGATCAGTCAACTCCTTCAGGCTGGTCTTGGAAAAGCCTGCCTTGTTCGCCTTCTTCATTTTATGGCCTTTGTTACTGAACAAGGACAAGGGGAAGGGAGTCAGCTCATACTCTAAACTTGTCTCGATTGTCATATCCCATTCAGCAAAAATTATGAGTCGGTTGAACAACTTGAGTGAGTTTAGGTGAATCTTCTTCTCATTGACCTTGTGAATCTTTCTGAGTAATGACGGGGCCTGTACCTTGAACCTCACCTCTGTGGGAAACATGTAATAACTTATTCAGTCGAATGGATCTAGTTAATACGATTTATTAACTCAGAATGATCAATACGTACAAAATAGTCAGAGATATGGCTGAATGGCCCTCATCCAGGCTACTAGCTAAGAGACCCGGAAGTAAGATGAGTATGATGAATTGAAAATGGGGGACCCTGATGTAAACAAGACGAAAGTCTTTCTCTGGTCTGCATCCCCTTAACAATTGTATGTATTGAGCTGTACTGTACTGTACCCATTCTGCAATCTGTTAATAAACTTTTCAATCAATCAATCAATCAGAGAGAGAATGAGAGAGAGAGGGGCTCCTTTATAGTCAGGAGGGGAGGGGAGGGGAGACACATACCATAAACTGTAGATTTGGGGGAAGGGAGGGGATAAACACCTGGGGGGAAGGGTGAAAGACCTCAACTGAGGGAGAGTATTATTCCTCCACACCTCCATGGTCGATGTTACTCACTGTCCATCCAGCTTTATCTGCATCTCCCTCCCGACTTCAGCCACTCTTTCAGCATTGACTGCGTCATCTGCAGTTCTTGTGAATCCTGTTGAGAAGGACACAAGCAACTGCTTGTCTCGGTTGTGGTCGAAGGGGTTGTTCTACTCTAAACCATTTGAGGGCAAGTTCAATCGCTTCAGCATCTCGCTTCATCCGTATTTTGGCAAGGTCTTTGTGGAGTGGACCATGTTTCTTGACACCTTCCTCCATGCGCTTGTTGACATCAGAGAAGTGGCTGAGGGTCTGCACCCAGCACTTGTGGCCAGCTAGCTAACAAGTAAGATAATGTGATGATAGTACACACCCTATATATTATTTATATGCATATTGTAACTGAGGGGTACAATTCCCTGACTGTATTGATAAGTATGGTATCATTAAACCACTACTGTCTTATGTACATTACTACTGGCCATACAGTACACAGGTATCTTATGATGAACACTTCCCACAATGACTCGGTTCCACACAAAACTGGATTTAAGTATTAATTAGCAGCAATGATAGTACATAATATACTTTACTTTGGATGCGCTTATAAGGCAAAGGAATGTGCGTAGGCAAATCAATAACGTATGTCCATTCTCATATTACGCAGGAGATAATAATACAACCTGAATCTTAGGAATTATATCTATGGTACTCTGGTAATATAGCGGGAGATACTGGTAGGGTCCCTCCGGTCGTAAGCCAGCAAGGGGAGAGGATTTGTCGGTAGTAGAGTCTGGGTCAACGATGATAAAGAGACTCCAAGTACAGGAGACGGTGCAATAATCTCTTGATCCGCAGACGAATACAGCTGTTCTCCGTAGCATGCAGCTCCGCATGGAAGAAAGCTAGCCGGCCTCAGGCTTCTGAGAGGCGGGCTCGACGTGGCTCCTCACAGGGTAAATCCCACACAATTGTGGGTGTAGGCGATTCTCCGCTCCATCAATTACAGGACCAAAAGCAAATATAATCCAGCCGAAAAGGGCTATGCAGTCGTCGGTAGGTTATCCAGTGTACATGATCCACACGGTCCTTGTCTAGGGCTCCTCGGGTGAAAGCGCCTGGGTAAGCAGCCCAGCCTGGATAAGCACACTAGCTGGTACGAGGAAACGTTGGTGATGCTGGTCACTGTAGAACGGTAGCCGCACGATACACTATACATAAATAGACTATTACTGACTTAATAGAATAGGTCGAACTCGACGGTACAGCGTTAAACTCTGATACTTCAGTTATTAATTCGCACGCGGTCTCAATGCTCTATTTGGGGCCAAACAGGCCATACTTCACCGCACATTGTATCGTGGGTGAGGCTTCAACTTATTGGGTAACTCAAACTAGACTAAGTGCTTCTGTATTCACCTGCGCCGTATTTATACGTTAGGTGAACAAACTAGTACCAGCTTTATTCCTGTCTCATATCCTTGCGCAGAACCGTTCATGTCCAGGCAAGTCCTTGGCGGTGACTTTGAACCAGACCTTGGAGGTATGGCAATGGCGCCTGGTGGACCGCTGTCCAATAGGAGAATGAAATATTATGGTCTGTACTAGGCTAAAGGGATATCCCGTGTATATGTACAAGGAATACACAAGGGATATCAAACGATATACAAATATTATGCAATATATATCAATCAATAAATATATATATTCGGTTTAATCTGATCCTTCGTAACAGCCGCCTCCTAATTAGTCCCACCTAATTAGATAAGCAGAGACAGATTAACCGCACTGTCCACTACTCAATGTCTGTTGGGAGGGTAGGGCAGTTCACAAAGTCAGGGGGTCATGGTCGTCATCAATAGTGTCGGGGAGCCTTGGCAACTCTATTAGCCTCGCCACGGGCCGGGTGTATATCCGCCCTTGGACAAGCACTTCTGCCGCTCTGACCTTTCCGTCGGCACCGGTGATCACTTTGCTTACGCGGCCGGCCGGCCACATAGCTCGGGGTAGTGACTGGTCGATAATCATGACGACTGTTCCTTCTGTCAAATGGTCTCTCTCTTTCACCCATTTCTGGCGGGTCTGTAGAGACGGTAGATAGTGGAGTAGGAAACTGTTCCAAAACTTGTCAGCCAATACTTGACTGTACCTCCACATTCTTCGGCCGTTCGCTTCTTCAGGCCTGTATACTGTCTGTGGTAGCGCGGGGTCCAGCCCCCCCATCAAGAGAGTGTTGGGGGTGACTGGGTCGACATCTGCTACATCACTTGAGACGTAACCAAGGGGCTTTGAGTTCAATACTCCCTCGATCTCCGTGAGGACTGTCGTTAGGACTTCTTCCGCCACGGTCTGGGCCCCAAGCACGGCGTACAGGGCTGTCTTTATTGAACGTACTTCTCGTTCCCAAGTTCCACCGAAGTGAGGTGCATTCGGGGGATTAAACTGGAAATCAATCTGGTATGGAGCGAGGTGGGTCTTAAGTTCTGGGCCCATAGCTTGGAAGCTCTCTCTCAGCTCTCTTTCTCCGCCTTTGAAGTTTGTCCCGTGATCAGACAATAATATAGACGGTTTCCCTTTCCGCAATGTGAATCTTCGGAAGGCCATAAGGAATGAGTCTGTGCTCATGGTTGGAAGGAGTTCTATGTGCATCGCTCGGGTGGTCATGCATTTGAATACAATACCCCACCGCTTCTCGGTTCCTCTTCCTTTCTTTACATACAGCGGGCCGAAACAGTCCATACCGGTGGAGTGAAAAGGCTTGTCGCCGAGTCGGAGGCGACAGGGGGGTAGGTCAGCCATCCGGGGTATACTGGGCTGTGCTCGCCATTTACGACAGTCTAGACAAGTCCGCTGGAAACGTCGTACTGCTTCTCTCCCTTGCAGTATCCAATAACGACGTCTGATCTCCGCGAAGACTCTCTCTGCCCCGGCGTGATGCACGTCCTCGTCGTATTTCTTTATGATAAGCTCTGTGACCTTGTGTCGGCTGTTTAAGACTATCGGGTACTTGACGTCATCCGGTAAGTCTGGAGCTTTCCTCAGACGACCACCCACTCTGATGAGATTATGGGCGTCGCTCTCAGGGGCTAGGTGGAGCAATCTGCTGTCTGATGGGACGGGCTTTGCTCCCTGTAGACAGTCTAGCTCGTCGGGGAACGAGTCTCTCTGGGCTCGCTGTAGCAGAAGAAGTTCTGCTTCTTCGTAGTTAGCTGCAGTAATGTCAGTAGTGGGCTGAACCTCTGGGTGGTGCCACAGGAATGTCTTTAGCTGCGCACTCTCAAGGGTGAGGCAGTCGTCTATGTTGGGGTCTGTGGGGACGAGTGTGTGTGTCAACCCACAGAACATAGATTTCTTGTTCTCTGCCTCCTCTTCACTCGCCTCCCGTGGGGTGGGTGTAGGCCACTCTTCTTCCGGGAGCTTGAGGAACTCGGGCCCGTCACTATATAGATTGTGACGGGTGAGGTCATCCAGGGACATTCCCCGGGTGATGACGTCAGCTGGGTTGTGTTTTGTGTCCACATACCTCCAGCTTGCTGCTTCTGTTAAATCTTGGATCTCTGTGATTCTGACTCCCACGAAGACCTTGTATCTACACGAATCAGACTGGATCCATGTGAGTACGGTCGTGGAGTCTGACCACAAGATTGTTCTTTGCACCGGGATGGTGAGTTCACGTTGGATTAACGTGGCGAGTTGCGCTCCTGCTAGGGCTGCGCAGAGCTCTAGACGCGGGATAGATTGTTGCTTGCGGGGGGCTATTCTTGAGCGAGCCAGGATGAAAGCAGTATGTATTTCTCCTCCCTCCTCTCGGGCACGCAAGTAGGCCACCGAACCGTAGGCTACTTCGGAGGCGTCGCTGAAGACGTGCAGGTCCATCTGGCACGTCTCCGGCCTCACTGTGGGTGGGAAGTAGCTGCGGCGTATGTTGACACCTGGGAGTGAGCTGAGTTCTGTCTCCCACTCTCTCCATGTGGAGGCAAGGTGTTCGGGTATGGGGTCGTCCCAGCCCTGGTCCTTGTCCCATAACGCTCTTACAATCATCTTTGCCCTAGTGGTGTAAGGTAGAATACATCCCAATGGGTCATATTGTCTGGCGAGTGTTCTGTATACACTCCGTCTTGTGGTCGGTAGTGCAGTCGACCTTCCCTGCTCCTTGGTCAGGGGTGTGTGTTTATAATGGAGCGAGTCTGTTTTGAAGCGCCAGACTAGTCCTAATGTCATTTCTTGGGCTTCTCCTGGGATGGTCGCCATCCAGGTCTCGCTGCTTGCTGCCTTGTCCTCTGGGGAGAGGCTGCGCAATACTTGAGGGTCGCTGCTGGCCCACTGCCGGAGATCAAAGCCGCCTTTGATCAGGGAGGCGCGGAGCTTGAGTAGGAGGGCCTCGGCTTCTTCTGGCGTCGAGACGCTTTGCAGACAGTTGTCCACGTAGAAACTATTTCCTACACTTTGTCGGACCTCTTCATCAGCTGCTGGGTCCTCTGCGACTTGTTTTTGCAGTGCAAACGTAGCACAGCATGGGCTGCATGTGGTTCCGAAAGGGAGGACTTCCCATTGATAGATGGCTGGTTGCTCGTCCCCGATCCTCTCTCTTCATAGGAACCGCAGCAGGGGCTTGTCCTCCTCCACTAGTCGCACCTGCAGGAACATCCCTTTGATGTCGCCGCTGATGGCCACCTTGTCTTGGCGGAAACGTAGTAACACGCCTAGTAGAGAGGGGCCGAGTGTTGGGCCGGGCAAGAGCTCTTTATTCAGATTTTGTGATCCGATCTGGTAGCTGCAGTTGAACACAATACGATCCTTGCCGTTGTGGTGGACTTTGTGGTGCGGCACGTACCATGATTCGGTCGTCTGATCGGCCTCTTTAGTGTCAATTTTCTTTATGTGTCCCGCTGTGATTAGCTTGTCAATCTCAGCGCGGTACACAGTCTCTTGAGCGGGGTCTCTGGCTAGGCGCCGCTCTGTGTTCAATAGATACCGCTCCGTCGCTTCTTTTGGGGCGTGGAAGGTAGGCATACCCTCTCGCCTCAGGAGTGGAGTTGCGTATCTCATCACTCCATTGACTTTGACTCTCTTTGTCCCCCGCTCGAGGAGGGCTATAGCATAAATGTCTTCCTTGGAACGAATGTCTTTCTTTTCGTTCTTAAAGGGCATTGTCTCTAGTGTCCATAGCCTCTCGACATGCTGTAGGAGGGTGGTGTCTTCTTCTGTCACTCTGGAGTGGAGGCAGCTAGTGTCTGCTGTTCGGTTAGGAGATCTAGCGAGGGGGCCTTGTAGTGTCCATCCTAGGCGGGTCTCGACTGCTGCAGGACAGCCTCTGGGCCCTGTGTGGACCCGGTCCATCGGGACGATGAGGTGTGCATGGTCAGAGCCTATCAGCAGGGTCGGGGTGGCACCGTCTATGAGCGGTATAGGTAGTTGACGCAGGTGCACATATTTATCCATCAGCTTGGCGATGGGGTAGGTGTACTGCGACAGGCCTATATCTTGGCTGGTGAAAGCGTTAGTGATCCTATACCGTCTCTCTGGCTGCCCGCTTGCTGCAATAGTGAAGGAGACATTCTCGCCCTTTATCGTCTTTAGGTCTCTTCTTATTGTCCGAATCGTCATCGTTTCTTCGCTCCCCCGCAGCCCCAGCTGGGCCGCAGCGGACGCGAGGAGAAGGGTCTTCTCTGACCCGTCGTCAAGGACGGCGTAGGTGTCCATGATCTTGTCTTGGTAACTCAATGTTACGCGGACCACCTTCAAGAGCACCCGGGCGCCCCCGCTGCGGGCGGGGTCAATGTACATAACACTTGCCTTTATGCTGCTTGAGGGTGCAGGCTTTCTTCTGTTACTGTCATGTAGGACGTCCAAGTGGGCTCCGTCACACCGACTACACCTCTTCTTTAAGCGGCAATTGGCTGCCATGTGACTGCGCGCACATCGGTAACAGCGTCGGTTGGACTTTATCCATTGACTCACCTCGTCGGCGGTCATCTTCTTGAACGTGTCACAGTGTGACAGCCAGTGTTCCTTTTCGCAGTACGGGCACACCATCTTCCACTTCTCTTTCATCGAGGGGGTACTGTGGTTCTTGTTGCTCGGTACTGATTCTGCTTGGTGCATGACGGTCACCAATCTTCGGCCATCGTTTGCTCTCCTAGGTCCCTCTCTGGAGCTTGGTGTGCTCCGCACGAACGTATCCAACCGTAGGCTGTTGACTTCTCTCGCCAGGAAGTCGGCTAGGTCTAGGAGGGATGGCTCGGGACCGTTAGGATCACGGTGGTCTCTTTGCCGCCTGAAGCGCTCTTGTCGGGCGGGCGGAAGCTTCTCTAAAATCCTCTCGACATTAGAGTTCGCGTACAGTTCGTGCATACCCTTTTCCTTTTGCGCCCCCAGCATCCCTACCAGGGATTGTACCTTGATAGACAGGTCATCTAGTGAGCGATTGTCTGTGGTTGGGGGTAGACGGTCAATATTCCTTATCTCTTGTATTACGTAGTCCCATATGCGTCCATATCTTTGGTTGAGTGCTGCTAGAGCCGGGTGTATGGGGTAGTAGAGGTGGAATATGCCAGCGCTATATTGTGCGCTCGGGGCACCTTGAGGTGCTTGAGTAGGATAGCATACTTGTACGGTTCATCAGTTACATCGGACATCATTGTCTCTAAGCACATTCGTAGCTCTGTGTACTGTGCTCTGTTCTCGTGTGTGAAGTCCGGGAACGTCGGTGTGCCAAGGTACGATGCCATGGATGGCTGGCACATCGGTGAGCGTTGGAGGAGAGGCCTCCTAGGCGAGTCTCCTCTTACGTGTCGTGGTGGGCTGGTACCTGCTGGGTACCAAGGCCCGCGTACCCAGGTGCTGTTCCTCGGGGCTGGTCGTGCGTCAAGCTCACCCGTGAATTGAGTCGGGGGTCTGTAGCGCAGAGCCGCGGGGGTAAAGTCTGGGCTGTACTGGACCTCCTGGTCCCGTGGAGTACTGTGATGCTGTTGGGCTTGACTCTCCTCCTCTCCCTCTTCTTCTTCCTCTGGCAGGTCATCTAGATCCTGTAGTCGTCTATTTAGCCTCTCCGCGGTATAGACCGGTTCTTCTCTGTAGCTGGGTCTCACTTGGACCGGTCGGGGAAGGGGTTCGGAGAGGGGTATAGGCTCTCTCTGGTGGTCAGGCTCAGGGTCGCTTGATCGGGTAGGGGAGGGTGCCCTTGACCCTTGTCTTGACGAGGCCCTGGAGCCCCGTGCGGAGGGAGGGGGGGTTGCCCTGGTAATCAGCTGCTCCATTATCTGCGCTTGTAATCGGTCGCGCTCGGCTTCGCGCTTGGTGAGAGCGAGGTCGTGCTCTGCTTCTCTTTGGGCACCGGCAGCCGCGCGCTGGGCTTCGGCGGCGGCGCGCTGGGCTTCGGCGCGGTCTCTTCCCATATTCTCTTCCGTCTGGAGGCGTCTAATCTCTAGGCGTATGTGGTCTTCATCACTCCGTTGCTGCGCTTGAAGGCGTTCTCTTTCCATGGAAGAATGTTCGCGCTCACTAAGCGTCTGTGCTTGGAGTCGATCGCGCTCGGTTGAGGCTGCCAGGCTGGCAAGGAAGGCCTGCGCCAGCATCTTGTCCGCCTCGCTGGGGGAAGACGCTGGTTGAGGTGATCCGCTCCTGGTAGTACTCGTTGGAGATCCGTTCTCCTGTGGCGTATCGAGGAGATCCATCTCCGGGGTGCGCGTCCCTTCTTGTGGTGGGTCGAGTTCCATCTCTGGAGGGCTTTCTTTATCCTGGAGCTCTCCGGGGACTACTTCTTCGGTCTTGGCGGGGGGTAAAGTCATGTCAGGTCCCTCCTGGTCCCCACCGTGAGCTTGGTCAGTTACGTTAGAACCCACTAGGGTCTCTACTGGCGGGGTAGCCTGGTCGGTAGGGTCGGACATAATTTTACTATCTACTTTTTCCGCGTTTACCGTCTGTAGAAAGCTAGGTAGTATACTGGCAACGTAATCCTCTAAGTACTGAGGTGTCTGCCGTCTACGCTGCGGGCGATCTATTTTAGGAGAACCGTTTTGTGGAGTGTTCATCATTGGCCATGTCAATATTAATACCACTATATTAATATTACGCTAGTTACCCTCCGGCTCGAAGGACCAATTGTAACTGAGGTGTACAATTCCCTGACTGTATTGATAAGTATGGTATCATTAAACCACTACTGTCTTATGTACATTACTACTGGCCATACAGTACACAGGTATCTTATGATGAACACTTCCCACAATGACTCGGTTCCACACAAAACTGGATTTAAGTATTTATTAGCAGCAATGATAGTACATAATATACTTTACTTTGGATGCGTTTATAAGGCAAAGGAATGTGCGTAGGCAAATCAATAACGTATGTCCATTCTCATATTACGCAGGAGATAATAATACAACCTGAATCTTAGGAATTATATCTATGGTACTCTGGTAATATAGCGGGAGATACTGGTAGGGTCCCTCCGGTCGTAAGCCAGCAAGGGGAGAGGATTTGTCGGTAGTAGAGTCTGGGTCAACGATGATAAAGAGACTCCAAGTACAGGAGACGGTGCAATAATCTCTTGATCCGCAGACGAATACAGCTGTTCTCCGTAGCATGCAGCTCCGCATGGAAGAAAGCTAGCCGGCCTCAGGCTTCTGAGAGGCGGGCTCGACGTGGCTCCTCACAGGGTAAATCCCACACAATTGTGGGTGTAGGCGATTCTCCGCTCCATCAATTACAGGACCAAAAGCAAATATAATCCAGCCGAAAAGGGCTATGCAGTCGTCGGTAGGTTATCCAGTGTACATGATGAAATATTATGGTCTGTACTAGGCTAAAGGGATATTCCGTGTATATGTACAAGGAATACACAAGGGATATCAAACGATATACAAATATTATGCAATATATATCAATCAATAAATATATATATTCGGTTTAATCTGATCCTTCGTAACACATATTATCAATGTAGTGACATGAAATATTCATTATAACAATTATTTTAGATAATACTTACATCAGATGTAAAATCCTCTTGTAGTATCTTGCTGACTGGTGAATATTGTTATTTGATGTGTGGAGTCTATTGTGTTTGTCCATGATCCACACAGGAGAGGGTTGCAAATGGCTTGAGCATGTCTGACACCTACCACTCATTGCTGCAAATTAGGGATGCACCGATCCGATATTGGTATCGGTATCGGCCGCCGATATCAGTAAAATAGCTGGATTTTTTTTTTATAATAATAAATAAAATAAGAAATAACCATTCAGTACATTTATATCTATGTGTTAATTTGTTACATTTAGTTTCACTAAGTTAGGAAAGTAATGTTTTAAGTCAAGCCTGATGTTGCCTTGCACAAAATAATGATCCCAGTCTCTTCCACACAGTGACAGTGAGGCATACAGTTTATTAATTGAATGAATGAAGTTTATTTTCTGTCTTTGTTTACAACAAATCAAAAACACACTTGTGATCCTTTACAATTCTTAAAAACTAAATATATTTTAATATAAAAAAAAACTTGGATTAAATTATATATTTTTTTACTTTTTTGTAAAAATAAATTGGACAATGGGTATCGGATCGGTATTGGCCGATACCCAAACCCAGGTATCGGTATCGGGACTGAAAAAGTCGGATCGGTGCATCCCTACTGCAAATGCCAACCAACAGTTACCTGTAAACAATGAGCAGTTACCATGGCAAGTAAGTGAATAAACTAATAAAGCTACTTTTTAATGTACATGCACCCAGCCATATTTATTTTCACAAAAAAAGGGTTGGCGATCAGCGAGAAAGGTGGGCGTGGCCGTTTTCCACCAAAGACTGATTTTAGTGCAAAGTAAATGATTGCAATCGATTCAGAATCATGAAAAACCCCTAGTTTGACACCTGACAAGGTACTTAAGGCAGAAATGAAAATAAATTAAATCTTTCACAGATAAGGTTCCGGGTTCCCCGACTTTCAGCAGCTGTCACAGGTTTTCCTATGGGAGTTGAATTAAAATATTTGTATATGTGTTATTAGACACCTTTACAAACACATTGGTGAAGACATTTCTTGGTAAGGAATTTATTCCAAGATTTGCCAAATATCTGATAATATTCCCTGACTATAGGCTAAATGAATGATAACAACCATGTATTAACTCAAAGGTCTAAGCACTCGCCTACAGCCGCAGAGACCTGGGTTCAATTCCCGGCAGCGGTACCTCCAGCGTGGTCAGTCGTCCCTAACACAAATACAGTAGACAGTGTTCACGAGTGGGACGCCAGTGGGGTACGAGTCCTGGTCATCCTAGAGCTGCATTAGCAACTCCTACTGGACCGCCTGTTCAGCAGGGAGGGGATCAGGTGCACATGCCTCTTCTATGCTGTGGCATGCTGGGGGGGGCTACATCAACTCGAGGGACACCAACAAACTGAACAAGCTGGTGAGGAAGGCTAGCTCCGTGGTGGGAGTCGAGCTGGTCAGACTAGAGGTGGTGGCAGAGAGGGGGGGATGAGAAGGAAGCTGGCTGCTATCCTGGAGAATCCCTCCCACCCCCTCTACGACGAGCTAGTCAAGATGAGAAGCACGTTCAGTCACAGACTCATACCCCCCCGACACTCAAACTAACCGCCTCGGCCAGTCCTTCATGCCAGCGGCCACCAGGCTCCACAACAGTGGGCAGGGAGTGCTGCCAGACATCCAACTACTAGGACCCTAGTAGCCGACTCCCACCTAAAAGGACAATATACTACCTTATGCATACTGCACCTTATGTGAATACTGTATACTTCATCAGATCATATATTTAGCATTTAGCATTTTAGCATTTTGTTTTTAAGATTATATATTAGATTATATAAGAGCCGTGACCCCCACTATTATAGGAGGTAAAAAAATAAATAAAAAATGTATTATTATTATTATTATTATTATTATTATTATTATTATTATTATTATTATTATTATTATTATTATTATTATTATTATTATTATTATTATTATTATTATTATTATTATTATTATATATTTTTATTTTTTATGGAAATGTATGGTTGAAACATGCAAACATTCAAACGCACACACACTAATAAGCATTGGAGGCTTTTAACCAGGGCCGGACTGGGGAAATCATTCAGGCCAGGAAATATAGTGCGAAATATAGCCCCAGTCAGGCACTTTTTAAGCAGGGGGTCTGGGGGTCCCCCACCACCAGAATTTTTTTTGTTACAAAGACTTAATTTCCTGCATTCTGGTGCAGGATTTGTACGCTTTAAATGCCAGTGTTTGTGATGGCATCACAAATGATTGTTAAAAAAACAGGCTAGCATATGTATGATTAGCAACAACACTGATTTTGATGGATTTTCATTTTTTTGTAAGGGCCCTGCCTCCACCAATCACACGCGGCTCCCTTTTTGTGTGTGTGTGTGTGTGTGTGTGTGTGTGTGTGTGTGTGTGTGTGTGTGTGTGTGTGTGTGTGTGTGTGTGTGTGTGTGTGTGTGTGTGTGTGTGTGTGTGTGTGTGTGTGTGTGAGAGCAAGAGAGAGAGATAGTTCTCCAACTTGTGTGAGTTGCAGTGATCTCCTAGTTGTTCCCCACCTAGGTTATCTAACTATTGCGCCACTGCAACTAGAAACACTGGCCTGGCCTGCTTCTAAGTTCAGTGGCCTGACTGCATAAATAAAAAAAAATAAAAAAATATTTCTTTTTCTTTTTTAGAAATCTTTTTTTGTATCATCTGGCAACCCCCCCACGGCGGCTCGCGACCCCCACTTTGGGAACCACTGGTCTACACCCTCCCCAGACCGACAGTAGGGCAGCATGTGGTGGTCTACACCCTCCCCGGACCGACAGTAGGGCAGCATGTGGTAGTCTACTCTACATCCTCCCCAGACCGACAGTAGGGCAGCATGTGGTAGTCTACACCCTCCCCGGACCAACAGTAGGGCAGCATGTGGTAGTCTACACCCTCCCCAGACCGACAGTAGGGCAGCATGTGGTAGTCTACTCTATACCCTCCCCAGACCGACAGTAGGGCAGCATGTGGTAGTCTACTCTACACCCTCCCCAGACCGACAGTAGGGTAGCATGTGGTAGGCTACACCCTCCCCAGACCGACAGTAGGGCAGCATGTGGTAGTCTACTCTACACCCTCCCCAGACCGACAGTAGGGCAGCATGTGGTAGGCTACACCCTCCCCAGACCGACAGTAGGGCAGCATGTGGTAGTCTACACCCTCCCCAGACCGACAGTAGGGCAGCATGTGGTAGTCTACTCTATACCCTCCCCAGACCGACAGTAGGGCAGCATGTGGTAGTCTACTCTACACCCTCCCCAGACTGACAGTAGGGCAGCATGTGGTAGTCTACACCCTCCCCAGACTGACAGTAGGGCAGCATGTGGTAGCCTACACCCTCCCCAGACTGACAGTAGGGCAGTATGTGGTAGTCTACACCCTCCCCAGACCAACAGTAGGGCAGCATGTGGTAGTCTACACCCTCCACAGACTGACAGTAGGGCAGCATGTGGTAGCCTACACCCTCCCCAGACTGACAGTAGGGCAGTATGTGGTAGTCTACACCCTCCCCAGACCAACAGTAGGGCAGCATGTGGTAGTCTACACCCTCCACAGACTGACAGTAGGGCAGCATGTGGTAGCCTACACCCTCCCCAGACTGACAGTAGGGCAGCATGTGGTAGTCTACACCCTCCCCAGACTGACAGTAGGGCAGCATGTGGTAGTCTACACCCTCCCCAGACTGACAGTAGGGCAGCATGTGGTAGTCTACACCCTCCCCAGACTGACAGTAGGGCAGCATGTGGTAGTCTACACCCTCCCCAGACTGACAGTAGGGCAGCATGTGGTAGTCTACACCCTCCCCAGACTGACAGTAGGGCAGCATGTGGTAGTCTACACCCTCCCCAGACCGACAGTAGGGCAGCATGTGGTAGCCTACACCCTCCCCAGACTGACAGTAGGGCAGCATGTGGTAGCCTACACCCTCCCCAGACTGACAGTAGGGCAGCATGTGGTAGTCTACACCCTCCCCAGACTGACAGTAGGGCAGCATGTGGTAGCCTACACCCTCCCCAGACTGACAGTAGGCAGCGCATCGACAAGGAGGGAATTGGCATAACGACTAAATTGGGGTGAAGTACAAAAAGGCACAAAAGAGAGAACTAGTGTTTGAGGGTTTTGGTTCACACTTTTCTCACACGTTTTCATGCAGTAACAGCAATTGCATTATTTATCTTGTGATTTTCCTATGAGTATTTTGATATGTCGATATAAAAAGAAATCCAGATGGTTAACGTGATGTGAATTTATTTTATATATTTTTTTTATTTTATATTTTATCACCCAGCCCTAATGCATACCACTGGCCATGGTGGAGTGTTAATGCCATGCCCTGGTTGATACAGGGTTTCATGAACATGCACTCGACAGGAGCTTTGGAAAAAGCCCTGTTGAAAAGCGATTGATTGCATGCTTACCAACTGTTAGTCTGCAACACTACTAGACATCTAAGAAGGGAGATCCCCCCTTGAATGGCCCTTCTAAGGTTTCTCTCCTCCACACTGCCTGTGGAGAATTTTTTCCCTATTGTTAGGTTTTAGTGAGTTATTCCTTACCTTCGCGTGGGGTATGTCTGGGAGTGCTTGCATTATTTCATTTATTTGCATTTATTTTAAATTTGTTGGACCTTATGGTGTTCTTGTTCTGTTCTTGACTTATTGTTATGTTTCTTCTTGACTTGTTTAAAGAAGACATGTACGGCCCATGGGGACATTAACGTGTGTTGTCGGGCCTTACAAATAAATTTGATTTGATTTGATTGCCTGCTTGAATTGAGTGGGTGGAGGTGTGGCTCGGCAGGGAGAACATCCTTACATGTCGGACGTACCAGTACTGTGTTTCTGACCGGGGGAAAGCATAGACGCAAGTCTAGCTTACACATTGATAGAAAAATGCACTTTGTCTAGACCTCTGGCAAGGCCTAACAATCTCCCCACTTTGCTGTTACTTTCACATGCATTCTACTAGGTAGAACAGACAGAAACAAGAGTCTCAACAGACCCAGGCTATACGGTGGGGCTAAAGGAAAGGTCACAGGGTCAACACAATCAATATATCAACTGGCTATCGCGTCTCGCTCTGCCTACTGAGATATAACCCATCATCTCTAGCACCTAGTGTGCTCCGGGAAACAAAACAAATGCACCCACTTGCACGTGACCACGCCACTCCCATGCGTCCCCTATATTACACCGGAAGTGGTCACGCCTCACCCTTCCTCATTCGTTTCCAACGCGGAAGCAGCTAGATGCACTTCAGAACTGGAGATTGTTATGAAGCAGAAGGAGAAATTACACAATGTTGGGAATTCGCCAGAAGTTCGCCAGCCCCCGGAACCTTCTCGGCACGTCCTGACAGCACGACGGCCCTATCCTGTTTGTTCCTCGTCTCATGACAGCAGACCGAGGGACTTTGCGCGACGGCTGGCAGTCGAGCCGCGTCGCTCCCAGGTAGGGCCTGCACTAGCAGGCATTGGTATATGTAATACTGCTCGTTGTCTCGTGAGACAGCCGGGTGATGTATTGGCGCGGGGGGGCGGGATATTTGGATGAACGTGGTCATCATGACTAACTTTAGGATGTTTTTCCAAATATCCTAGCACGCAGCTAATGCTAATGCTAAGATGCTTGGGGCGCCGTTCCCATGTGCCCCGCCGGGGCTGTCACCACTCTTCCCTCCTCTTAACCGTTTCATTGCTGAAGGTCAATCGGTGTCTAATGTTGAGGGTTTTGCTGAGGCTTTTTTACCCTTTACACGGGTGGATGGGCTGATGATAGGGCCCAGGACAGGTGTGCCGTGCTTAGAGGAGCAGGTAGCATCGGTCCTTTGCCCTGGCATGGTTGAACGGTATCCCACCCGTTTTCTGTCCAAAATAGTGTCGGGTAGTGGGGCCTTAGGGTCAGCCGACGTAAAAAACATTGCGCGTGTTTTTGAGGTTATACAGCTTTTGACCCATCCACAAGCTATAACCGCAGGGAGGGCTAGGATGCTGTCAACACTTGTTCACAGGCATCTTTGGTTGGAACAGTCTCCCCTTGAGGAGGAGAGGACACTTCCCCTCCTCAGGGCTCCCCTCTCTGCAGAGGGAGTTTTTGGTCTGTCCGCAGGGGCGCGGCCGGTATTTGACCTGGGCTCCACACCGCCCCACACCACGCAGTCAGAGGTGAGAGCACGGCCTCGCCAGCGACTGCGGCGAGGCCCCCGACCAGCGGCCATGTTTCCCCTGCCTGAGATACCCTGGGCACTAAGAAAACAGGTGATCACAGCCTCGGCGGCCGAGGGATCGGCTACATTAGATGAGCACGCCCTAAAAAACCGTCGCCGTCTAGCTGTGTCTAGCACGCTCTCCGGTTACTCCCCCCCCGCTACACTACGGGACACAGGGCTCTGATTTGTTCCCTTTGGCCACGGGCCGCATTCTTCCAGTGAAGCGCAAGCGGCCCCACATTTCGCTTCTCATGGAGACGGGCTGACACCCAGTTGCTAGCTAGGCCTGGGTCTGCCTGTGAGAATGCTGTGCTGTCAAGCGGCTCCCACACCACACATCCTGCGTCTGTGTTTGGTGAGCCTGGTGTTGTGTCTGTCGACGGAGCAGGGTTCCCTGTATCTAAAATTTTTTGTCAGATGGGGAACTCTAGGCCCAGGAGGTCGCAGCATGGGTTCTCCCAGCCCCGCCCTCGCCAGGCCGGGTATCACGTTAGTGCCTCCCCCGACCGGAAGACCGGTGGTTAGTCAGGCACACGTGGTTTGGGTGGTAGTAATATCACTACAGGGCTACGGTGTGTAGGGACTCACCCTATCGGTCAGCGTGGGGACCACACACCTTGCATGTCCAGCTGCAGAGCAGGCTGTCCTCAGCAGTCTATGTCGGGAAGATGCTCAGCGGGGAAGCCTATGTCACCAAGGGTGATGGCCGCTCTCCCCGTATCAGACCGGCCCTTTCTGTCGGGGTCCCCCCTTGGGTGCGATTGCCTCGTTGGTAGAGTCAGGGTGCGATATCCCGACTCCGCGAGACACCCTGCTCCCGCGTTTGGCGAGTCCAGGGTTGGCAACACACAGCGGGAGGGACCGGGCCTCCTATCTACGGTTCCTGCCGGACCAGCTACAGGAGTGCCATATGTCGAGGTGGATGGAGAGAATGCTGAGGGAGGGGCTTGTGTAACAGTTTACACAACCCCACCCTCCGTTTTTGGGTTTGGTACAGACCCTCTTATCAGGGTCCGCGGCAGTGACAGCTCTGGCCGACGAGATCCAATCTCTGTTGGCGAAGCAGGCCATCGTCGTGGTCCCAAGGGAGGACGTGATGCGTGGCGTTTACTCCCGCTATTTTCTGGTGCCCAAGAAATCGGGAGGTGTCAGACCTATACTGGACCTGTCCGCGTTCAATCGTATGATTGTGGCGAGAAGGTTCAGAATGTTGACCGTCAAACACCTGTTAAGCGCTGTCAGAGTGGGAGACTGGTTCACCTCCATAGACCTGAAGGATGCGTATTTTCACATCCCGATCTTCCCTCCTCACAGGAGATTCCTACGCTTCCTGTTTCAGGGCGTAGCGTACGAGTACCAGAGGCTGCTGTTCGGCTACTCTCTGGCTCCTCGCACTTTCACCAAGTGCGTGGAGACCGCGCTGGACCCTCTGCGTCGCCAGGGGCTACGAATCTTGTTCTACCTTGACGACATTCTGGTCCTCAGCCGGTCGGAGGAGGTCGCCAGGTCTCATACCCGGCTGGTGGTAGAATTTCTCACCAGTCTGGGTTTTGCTGTGAACTGGGAGAAGAGTACTCCTCTTCCTAGTCAACAGGTGGAGTACTTGGGCTTGGTTCTAAGCTCAAGGCCCATGAGGGCAACCCTCTCGGAGCAGCGACGAGAGGATATTCTCGGTGCGCTCAGGAGGTTCCGTCCTGGCAGGACAATTACGGCGCTGTCCATGATGCCCCTGCTCGGTATGATGGCATCTGCTCACTCTGTGTGTCACTCTGTGTGTCAGGTCTGGGACCACTTCGGGAAGGCCGCGGTGGACCTGTTTGCAAGCAGACAGGCCCACCGGTGCCCCTTGTGGTTCTCGGTCAGTCGGAAGGACAACCCCCCTCTGGGGGTGGATGCCTTATCGATGTATCCGTGGCCGCCCGGGATTCTGTACGCGTTCCCCCCCCAAACACCTGATAGCTCAGCTGTTGGAGCGGGTACGTCGGTAGCGCAGGACTTTGATCCTGGTCGCGCCGGACCGGGCCACGGCTGTGTGGTTCCCGGCCCTGATTCAGCTCTTGGTGGCCCTGACGTGGCCTGTTCCGGGGTCGCCGCGAGCCCTCTCCCAGGCTCACGGGACGCTGTTTCTGCGTCCTGTTCTGGGGCAGCCATTGATGGTTTGGCTGCTGAAAGGGTGAATCTGGAGGAGATGTGTCTGAACCCTACTGTGGTTGACACCATCCGGAACACGTGCGCTCTGTCCACTACCGCGGTTTACGCTGGGAAGTGGCATATTTTTCAAGAGTGGTGTGAGGTTGGGGGCCTGGACCCAGTGTCTTGCCCCCTGGACTCGGTTCTTTCCTTCCTCCAGTCTATCCTGGATAGGCTGTCGGCCTCGACGGTGAGGGTATACGCCGCGGCTATATCCTCCTGTCACGTGGGCCTTGAGGGCGGTACGCTGTTCAGCCACCCTCTAGTGAAACGTTACCTGATTTGGCGCTCGGCGTCTCAAGCCTGTGGAGCGTTCTCTGTCTCAGAGTTGGGACCTCCGACTGGTCCTGGGTCGGTTGTCGGAGGCCCCGTTTGAGCCTCTTGAGCAGGTGCCGTTGGGTCGGCTATCTTTTAAGACCGCGTTCCTTTTGGCCATCACCTCCACTAAACGTGTGGGTGAGCTTTGTGCTCTCTCGGTGCCTGTCTATTCGGGCCGATAGCGGGGCGACTCTGAGGCCTAATCCAGTCTTCGTGCTAAAGAATATCCGGAGCTCTTTTCGCTCCAGGGATATTGTGATTCAGGCATTTCATCCTCCTCCTCACGCTAGTGGGTTGGAGTCGAGCCTGCACCTGTTGTGTCCTGTCCGTGCGCTGGGGGTTTACCTTAGTCGCACGCAGGGTTTCAGGGCCTCGCGCAGGTGAGGCGCTGTCCAAGCAGCGTCTGTCACATTGGTTGTGCGAAGGCATTGCCCTTTGCTACACGTTGGCTGGACAGGTTCCCCCCGGGGGCGTCAGGGCGCACTCCACTTGGTGTGGCGGCCTCTGCTGCCCTGTTAGGGGGGGCCTCGGTGGAGGACATTTGTGCTGCAGCCTCCTGGTCCTCCCCGAGTCCTTTCGTTAGGTTTACCTCATGGACATGACTGGGGGTTCTGTCTCCCAGGCGGTCCTGAGGTCCGGGACCTCTCCTGCATCCCGCCATCAGGTGGGCTAGCAGGGGTGTGTGGGTGTGGACCGCGGGGTGCTGTGTCACACATGGTCCCGCTTGCGCTGTGCGTTCAGGGGTACCTGGTTCCCCCCTTTTTTGCACTTTGGTGGAGTTGACTGATGTGACAGGCTGCCTCCTCGTGTACCGGAGGGGACACGTGATGCAAGGCTTCTATCCTCCCTACAACTGACCAGTGGGGGGCATAGTCGAGCAACGTTCAAGACAGGGGAGGGGAGAATTGGAAACACGGAATTGGGATGGGAGAAAAATTGAAAAAATAAGGAGAACAAGTGGATAAAAAAAAATAAAAGGCTCAGCTACTAGAAAATAAAGTGCTAAATAAGCAGTAGCCTAAAACCATAATGGCTACAGAGAAAGGCAAAATGCTGAATAAAGCAGAGAACAGCACTACACTTTAATATAACTGAGGAGCCTGACCGGAAGGATAGCCAACACAAAAGGAAATGAGAAAGCAGCTAACCCAGCGATATTCAAACTTAAATAGACTCAGCTACCATATGCACAGCTGCACTCAATCAGGTGCAATCAAGCGGTTACCATCGGTAGTGTGATAGTAAAGGGTTAACCTTATGTAGTGTGGCAGTGAAAGGGTTAACCGGCTGTCGTGTGGCAGTGAAAGGGTTAACCTTCTGTGTGTTGTCGCAGGGAAAGGGTTAACCGTTTGGTAGTCCGGCAGACAGTGAAAGGTTTAAGGTATGCTACAGTACCATTTTTCTACTGGAACATTTTAGGAATCAGATAGTGTCAGGTCAGATAGGGGCAGGGGTGTAAAAAGTACCCAGAAATTATACTTAAGTGAAAGTATGGGTACTGTCTCAAAATCTGACTCAAGTAAAAGTCAAAGTATCTGGCTAAAAACACACTTGAGTAAAAGTAAAAAAGTCCTACTTTTAAATGTACTTAAGTACTAAAAAGTAAAAGTAATTTTTTTTAAAGGGATAAACCAGGGGTCTCAAACTCATTCCATCGTGGGCCAAGTTTTCATTTTAACTATACATTGCACCAGGTGAGTTAGTTGAAGAGGTGAGCCAATTAGTGAAATCATCAGCTGGTGTTTAGGCAAGGCTGGAATGAAACCAAGCACACTCTGCCCACAATGGAATGTGTTCTGCGATAGACAATGCTGAAATGAAAGAACAGAGGACACTTTTTTGCATTAAAATTATTTAATGCACTTCTCCATTGAAGGTAAACTAACATGGACGGCATTCACATCACAGCATGAATAATATCACAATATTAAAGACCGAATACTGTAGTATCCTGAATAATATGACAATATTAAAAACAGAATAATGGTGTATCCTGAATAATATCACAATATTAACCACCGCATACTGGAGTACCCTGAATAATATCACAATATTAACCACAGCATACTGGAGTACCCTGAATAATATCACAATATTAAAGGCAGAATACTGGAGTACCCTGAATAATATCACAATATTAACCACAGCATACTGGAGTACCCTGAATAATATCACAATATTAAAGACAGAATACTGGACTACCCTGAATAATATCACAATATTAACCACAGCATACTGGAGTACCCTGAATAATATCACAATATTAAAGACAGAATACTGGAGTACCCTGAATAATATCACAATATTAACCACAGCATAATGCCGATCTGACTGTCTATTCTTCTGATAGCAGGTGTTTAATCAAATATCTTCTAGTCTTGCACAAGGACCAATCAGCATGGTTCATTTTGCATTGATGGGGATTTGATTGGCTGTTTACCTGCGGTCGCAGGATTAATAACGTTAACGTTAGTTCGACCAGATAAACAATTCAAATATACTAATTAAAATAGTTGGACCTGTGAGATTTGTACTTTGTACTTTGTAGGTCTGCATTTTAAATGTAAGGAGTAAAAAGTATGTTTTTTTTCTCTGAAATGTAATGGAGTAAAAGTACAAAGTATACAAACCTAATAATACTTGAGTAAAGTACAAATCCCCCAAAACAGTACTTAAGTATTGTAACGAAGTACAATTACTCAAGTACTTTACACCCCTGGATAGGGGACAGGTCATACACACAGCTGCCAAAGCACCTCCTCTGTGTCTGTGTACATGTCTGTGTACGTATGTGTACATGTATGTGTGCGCAGCGCGCATGTGTGTGTGTGACATGTCAGTGTCGCTTCACGGCTCTCACTAGAGTCAACCAGATGGAATTCTCGCCCCCACACAAAAACACACACAACAGGTTTTAAATTGCTGTATTATTGAGCGATTTAAGACCATGTCCTGCTGTTGGCGCTTATGGACTGTGCTCCTGCTGCAGTGAACGATGAATCGTCCGTCTCTCCTCAACTCCACACACACCAGGAAAACAATACAACTTAATATCTCCCTACAGAGCAATTACATGGACTGTGGCAACGGCAGGCCCATCCACACGTACTGTACTCTCGGCTCCCAACCGATAGATAGCAAACTCTTAAGCCCACCCTACACACACACACACACACACACACACACACACACTCCCACCCTATCCTCCAACCCCCATCCGCTCCCCACTCTCAGAGTAGGTTCATTACACTACAGCCAAGTCCATCCTTTAGTCCTGTCACTGATAAGCTTGTAATTCATTTAGCAGCAGACATTGACATACTGTACACTATGGGCAGGAGGTAAACCACTCGAGAGCAGCACTGTGTTGTAGTGGGCAGGATTAGACCTGAGACTCCCTGCGATATGGTTGCTCACTGCGCAGGCCCTGCCAGCGCATGGCTTGCATAGGCAAAATGCCCAGGTGTTTGATGCTGGTGGTGGTAAATGTTTTACTTTTAGTGTGCCGCAGACTTTTAACTTTAAGCCACCTTAATCCCTCTAGTTTTTTCAGTCTACCCCACCGTGTGCTCATTGTGAATCTGATCTGGCAAGAGATACATCCAGATTTCTTTCTTTCGTTAAATTGTTTTGCTTTGTTTATCTTTTTCCTGCCTGTGGTAATAAGCACTGGGGCAGCGTGTGCAATTATGGCAAATGTATTTCCCAAAGTCTCATTAGACACTTTTAGAAGAAGCTGTACTTGAGGTTGATATGTGAAGAGTCTGTAGTGTGGAAATGTGAAGAGTCTGTGGAAAAGGGAATCAAAGTGTTGGATGTTGACCATATTCACACGCCGGCCATTTTGCATTAAAGTCACACTCAGGTTGGGATTCCCTTCCATCCTGTTCCCAAAAAAAGGAATCCCAACCTGAGCATGACATAAGAGCAAGATGGCCATCGTGTGAATATGCTCAAATGCCATTGAAATCATGGCCTGCTGCCTTAAACATCAGTATTTGGTGCTGGTAGTGTGAGGCTCTCCATGGTGATATCTTGTCACCGCTACATACCGACGTTACATCCCCTGGTGTGTGATGAGTTACAGGAAAAGAGGAATCTCGTGGATATAATTTCCATACATTTAAATGCCATTACATTAAGTGTTAATGAGCATGCTGTTAGCTTTAATTGGTAAGGTTGATGTGGTAAGATCATGCGCAAGTCATTAGGACATGCTTAGTTTGATGCTGAATTGTTTTAGTGAAGTGTTTCAAGAAAATAGCTATTTATTAATTTGTAGAACAGTCGTAGCCAAACCATTTCCCCCACGCATCAGAAATCTTTTTGACGTGTCATATAGGCTGGTAATTAGCTGACTCCCGGTGTCTGAGGATGTGTTGCAGAGATTTTCCACAAATAGTGTCACATTCCTTTTCATGTCAAAAGCTTGTGTTCCCCCCCCCTCCTCTCGCTCTCTCTTTCAACAAATTCCTGTCCCGCTATTTTCTGATAAATGTGCGACGTTTCAGACTGATTGAACATATCAAAGCAGGAACAAAGGAATCTGTGCGAGCAGTGTTTGCTAAGAATAGCCACGTTAGGAATTGTACCTACTGCACTGTAGGCCGGGGGACTTGTTTCCCCTTCCCCATATCGTAGAGCCAAGTCTAACCAGAGAAGGCTCTTCTTCTACTCAGTCAGGGGCAGCGTGACTGTGGCCTGGCTGAGGCTGGGGGGGGGGGGGAATTAAAATAGGCACAAACTGAGTTCTCCTTTGCCG
Source organism: Notolepis coatsorum (assembly GCF_963971535.1). Taxonomy (NCBI): domain Eukaryota; kingdom Metazoa; phylum Chordata; class Actinopteri; order Aulopiformes; family Paralepididae; genus Notolepis; species Notolepis coatsorum. The sequence goes on along the minus strand of NC_140182.1, from coordinate 84,382,124 downwards.
TTCACATGTTTATTATTATTATTATTATTATTATTATTATTATTATTATTATTATTATTATTATTATTATTATTATTATTATTATTATTATTATTATTATTATTATTATTATTATTATTATTATCATTATCATTATTATTATTATCATTATCATTTTATTTTATTTTTTTTGTATCTCTCTGGGTTTTTCAATTATTTACAGTGACAATCCAGTTCCAAGTTCCCAATCCCCCTTCCATCCCTCCCTCCCTTCCCTACATCAGGGAATACAACAGGTAGAGTACAAAATAAATTGTATTAAGTAAGTAAATATATAAATAATTATACAACTTTTTTTTTATACACAAATCAATAATCAATAAAAACAAAACTGAAAAGACCATACAAAAAATAAAAAGTGTGTGTGCTCGTTCATGGCCACGTGTATGGCACTCCATCTGTGACTTAGTTATCATTGTCTTCCAGAACCACTGTTAACACTTTCAGTGCCACCAGGGGGCGCACGATTTAGTGATTGAATGCCATCCACCATCCACGCCAATGTTAACGTTAATATCGCCTAATCTATGTTTTAAATTATGGCTGTGTCTAATCTGCCCGTCGCTTATCAAAGAATCATTTTCCAGTCAACATTGGCAAGGCAGATTGGTTTTTTATCGCTTCATTTCCGTTTGATAGCATTTTGAAAATCACCCGTTTTCCGGGGAAAAACAACCCATTCTATGATAATCGCCTTTTACTGGAATATTCCAGAACGTTGTCATTTGTCTGCCTATTTATGAATCGTTTTCAAATAAATGCTAGATGATCGATAGTATGTGTGCGCACGCACGTTTGTGCCGCGCGCTGATAATAGCTGCTCTCATTTCCTGATCGATTTTACAGTCAAAACACCCATATCACATATCACATAAACGCTTATATCTCTGTGAAAACTAGTCTGATTATCCTAACACTGATAACATAGATTCCTTACCTGACATCAGATGGTATCCAAATGGTATATTCCAATTCCTGATCACCATTCAAAAAAATCGAGTGTATAGATCCAACGTGTATACAGTAGAAAACATGATCCGCGCGGCTCAGAGGCTCCAGAATGAACTCTGGTAGACCCCGGCTGCATCAGTGAGAAGTAAAATGTGGAGTCAGAAATCCGTTCTCCCATTCACTTTCATTGAGTCCATTCCAAAAGGGTGATTTACCATCTGGGAGACGATAGGGGGCGCTTTTTTCAGATCTGAGCGGCGGCGGTCCCTGGATCTCCAACGGTAGGCTCGCGTGATGCAATATGATTTCAGATCGCTAATAAAAAATTAAAAATAAATACCCGAGAATATTCGGGGCGTGGCACTCAACGGTCGGGGCGTAAACCCGAGATATCTCGGGCGTGGCATACAAAGTGTTAACACATTGTGCGCCAAGAACGGCGTAAATCGTTATTGCCCGCCATGCGTTGAACGCCAACAACGGCGTATCACGTTTTGTGATCAATATTTCATTTTTTTCGCCATGGCATTCATAATTCATTCAGCCTCCCTCTGCAGCGGCACCCTGTCTGATATTGCAATGCCTCAATACCGTCGCCTGGTGGATGGTCGGGCGAGTTACACTCACGCCAAACCGGAAGTGGTGATCGGTGCATCGAGGAAATTCCTCCGCCAGAGATATATTGTGGCGTGGATCAATATACACACTCGAGTGCATTTGGATCGCTTTCGAAACGCAATAATCGATATGATTTCGGCGTTTATTGCGTCATACAAACCGGAAATGGATCTAGCAGATCGACGTCAAATAATTGGAATATTTCTCCTCCAGTCTCATCGGTGAACAGTAAGAGGAATAATGTTATTTTCAGTCCGATTGCTTATTCATTTCAAGGCAATCCATCTGATCAAGATATCATCCCATACTAAATAAAGCCGTTACTGACGATCAAGGAATTATAAACAACCCCCGCCCCCCCCCCTTTCCTTCACGCATGATGAAGCATAATGTATACCGATCATATACATTTGAATTTTTTAATATAGCGTGTATAGGAAAGAAACGCCAATCGATAATCTATCATATGCTTCAGGGCCTATAACTAGCGTTTTTGGAATTACAGCAGAAAAGCTTAAAAACATACTTATATTCTCGACGGTATTAACACAACAATGTATGACTGAAAAAATATAACGTTCCCACATCCGGAACGATAGATAATCGATGTTGAATGGGCCATAGTAATGCAGATATAGCTATAATATTAAAAAAGTTATAGCCCTGCAAAGAAGGTAAACATCTCCATAGGCTTACAGCGGTGGCAGAGAGGGCATCATGATGGGCACAATGCATGGCGCCCAATGTGTTAAAGTCTTCACATAATCAAGAAAAGGCATCAAGTCAAGTCAAGTCAAGAGTTTTATTTGTCACGGCATACAAGTATACAATGAAATGCGGGTGGTCTTGCCCGTAACGATGTGCAATACAGTAGTACAACATATAATAGAATCCAATAGACAACATTGTGCAATAAACGGGTAACATAGTGGGACATCACGGTATTTGTACATAGTTATTTACAGAGCATGAAGGACATGCTAGGTCCCTTGGTAGTGCAATACACTGTTACTATTCTATTTTTAAAGTGACCTTTCCTTTGTGGCCATAAGTGTGGGCGTGTGCAGCATGAGTGAGTGCTTTCTCATGTTAAAGTGGCTGCTAGTGTGCGAGCGTGCACAGCGTGTGTGTCGTGTGTGTGCTAATGTGTGCTTGTGTGTGTAGGGTTCAGTGTTCTGTGACCCTCAGTGTTCATTGTTCAAGGCTCTGATGGCCTGGGGGAAGAAGCTGAGCCGAAGCCTCTCTGTCCTAGTAGCTGGTGTTCGCAGGAGTCTGCCTGACCTCAGCAGCTGGAACAGGCTGTTATTGGGGTGGTGAGGGTCTTTCATTATTCTGCAGGCTCTGGATTTGCACCTCTTGTTGTATAGAACCTGCAGGGGAGGTAGTGCAATACCCGTGGTACGCTCGGCAGAGCGCACCACTCTCTGTAGAGCCTTCTTGTCCTGTGCCGTGCTGTTGCCATACCAGGCAGTGATGTTTCCAGTCAAGATGCTCTCTACAGCTCCGGAGTAGAAGGACTGGAGTATCTTCCCCGATACTCTGAACTTCCTTAACTGTCTCAGGTGGTAGAGGCGCTGCTTCGCCTTTTTTACAACTGTGTCTATGTGTGTTGACCATGTCAGATCCTCTGAGATGTGGACCCCCAGGTACTTAAAGCTGCTCACCCTGTCCACGGTGGCCCCGTTTATCCTCAGTGGTGTGTGTGTCTCCTGCTGTCCTCTCCTATAATCCACGATCAGCTCCTTGGTTTTACCAATGTTCAGGAGCAGGCTGTTGTCCTGGCACCAGCGTTCCAGTACCTCAACCTCCTCGTTGTCCGAGATCAGCCCCACCACCACCGTGTCGTCTGCAAACTTCACTATGGAGTTGGAGCTGAACTTGGCCACACAGTCGTGTGTGTATAGTGAGTACAGCAGGGGGCTCAGAACACAGCCCTGGGGGGACCCGATGCTCAGGGTGATGGTGTTGGAGGTCTGACCCCCCACCCTGACCGCCTGGGGTCTTTCACTCAGAAAGTCCAGTACCCAGGCGCTCAGAGCGGAGCTCAGACCCAGCTCGATCAGCTTGTCCACCAGTCTGGTGGGGACTATGGTGTTGAACGCTGAGCTGTAGTCAATGAACAACAGTCTCACATAGCCCCCCTTCTGACGGTCCAGGTGAGAGAGGGTGCTGTGCAGTACTTGGGAGACCGCATCGTCAGTGGACCTGTTTGGCCTGTATGCAAATTGCATAGGGTCCATATCGCTGGGGAGGGAGGCACAAATGTGATCCTTGACCAGCCTCTCGAAACATTTCATGGCCACAGAGGTGAGTGCCACCGGTCTGTAGTCATTGAGACCTGCTGGGGAGGGTTTCTTTGGTACCGGGATAATGGTAGACATCTTGAAGCAGGCAGGGACCACTGACTCCTTCAGGGATCGATTAAATATGGTGGTGAACACAGGGGCTAGCTGGTTAGCACAGGACTTGAGTATGCGTCCTGTTATTCCATGTCTTATTGAAGTTTCTCAATGAACCTTTTAAAGAAAACCAAATATTTTCCAGCCTGATACAACGTAGTACATCTTTAATCCATCCATTGTGGGTAGGGGGAGAAACATGCTTCCATTTCAGAAGTATGAGGCGTCTTGCCATACATGTTTATTATTACTTCCACACTGAACCCCCGATATTAAGAGAGTCCACTGGTGTCTGGTGAGGAGTAAGGGAGGGCTGTTTTCCTGATATAACGACACTCATTAGAGCCTCCTCGCTTGTTTAAGGTGCCGTAATTCATCATCATATTTATTGTGGTTTTGGGCTTTATAGTGCATTAATAATGCCTCGCATTCATCTTCCGATGTCATGGCAACTTCTCTACATTTAACCTAGTTGTCATACAGACTTCTTATTTTCATTTTTTTTTTTATTATACATTTTTTTTATACACACTTCACAAATATTCTAATTGTTGGATATAAATCTTAACTCTAATGGTTCTGTCATCCACTATTATTAGTGTTTGCAAATACTGGAAGCATTTAGTGATGCGCTACCATACGTCTTTAGAGATAATTAGTCAATTATAATTGAGACAGAAATCCTGCAAATTATTAGCTCACAGTGCAGGGCACCAGTGGTTCTAATCGAGGCGGCGAAAATTAAAACACTTTTCCCCGTCGATGGTTTCTCTCCATTAATAACCTCTTCATTTGAGTGCAACGGAGAGCCACGGCAGATACTCTCTCAGCCTTCTCTCACACTCCCAGGCTCCTGGCCCCTACAGTACAGACATTTTAAAAACCGAAGTAAACCAGCACTTTGTCACGTCGGTGGGAATTGATTGAGCTCCACTCCGTAACGGCGGTTCGCAAGGAACTGGTTGACTGTTGCTGATAGCATGTTCAGATTCCTGTGTGCTCGCTTCCATAAAAAACGTCATAAATCAATGCACCCTGGAAAACAGGAGCTCTGGCCACGTTGCTTCTCTGATAGAGTCTAATGTGTCAACACACATCGTGGTACAGTGATCCAGGGCGCTGCTTGGAAACGAAGGACCACTGTAAACAGGAGGTGAAAACAAGGTGCGCTTCAGCATGATATATAAGCATACATCGTGGTGGAGTCATCCTGTGGCGTGAAAGAGGCTTTCTGAGAGAGGTTTGGCCTCTCCCTCCCTGGGTCATCTGTTTGTAGAAAGTCACAATATTGTACAGCTTGTGATAAGCGCACATTTGTTGCCTCCGTTCATTTGTGTGTGTGTGTGTGTGTGTGTGTGTGTGTGTGTGTGTGTGTGTGTGTGTGTGTGTGTGTGTGTGTGTGTGTGTGTGTGTGTGTGTGTGTGTGTGTGTGTGTGTGTGTGTGTGTGTGTGTGTGTGTGTGTGTGTGTGTGCGTGTGTGTGTGTGCATGTGTGAGAGAGAGAGAGTGTAGGGGTTAGTTGATTGTATGTTTTTGTGTGGGGGGGGGGGTCAGTGTGTGTGTGTTTGGGTTGGCGTGTGTATATATGTGTTGCAAATTAGCATGTGTGTGTGTGTGGACTCTCTTCAGTCGAGCTGTTGCCAAGGAAACTTCCATGTCCAAGGCTAGCCCTATTGTACATGCCCACATACGCAAATATTTTCTGAGCTATATTATTATCACTTTGGCTGTACTGTATCTCCGCAGTGGTCCTTGGAACACTATAGAATCACATTTGTTCCGTAGGCTGTTCCTGATGTCGTAAGATAGACGGGGGACAATAGTTTGTGTTGCATATGCACTCAATGTACAGATCAGCATCACAATCCTCTTCATTCACCAGAGGTGCATTGCATGCTAAAGGAATTTGACTTTGAGTGGGTGTATGATATGTAGGTATGAGAGGTCTTTGTTTCGCTGTAATGTGAAAGGGAGAAGCGTTGTGCTCATAGTGTGTGAATGATGTGTGTGCGAGTGTTACACTTTTTTTTTTTTAAACTAGCTTTTACTTCTTCTCTTTCTGATGTTTGCAGTGTTTTTGACCGAAGTTTACAATGAGATGATAAGATAAAACTGATAAGATGTTCCTTTATTAATCCCCTTTGGGAAATGCAGGGGTCATAGCAGCTCTCCCCTCCCCTGGGCAGGGTAATAGAAATGACTAAACAAAATACAATAAGAATAAAAAAAGAAAAAAAAGGGTGATGTTTGATCAGCTGGACAGAGACAATACTATACTCTATTGATAATAATAACACAATGCGTATACAGCCCCCCCCCCCCCCCCCCCCCCCCCCGGTATAATATACAGATTCTATCCTAAGTCAACCCCATGCAAATATATACAGTAGCTAACTAAGTCTACTCTGTACAATGTGCAATACTCCATACTGAGTCTTAGTCTACCCTGGTACAAGTAAACAGATTAAGCGGATTATCAATAAATGTGTGTATACAAATAAGATCTAAGGTAGTAATAGATGAATGAGTGATGTGCAAGTCCTCATGCAAGGTGCTCCAGAGCCCCTGCAGGATTCAGTAGTAGTAATATGTATTTGTATGCTTCCTCGAAGTTAAAGGTTACCTTCTCGCCTGAAATATTAAAACTGTATAATAATGGTCCTAGGTCATACGTTACAACAGCGTTCAGCCTTGGTAAATAGTCGGCATATCTGCCCGTCGGTGCGAAATGCATTCTGGGTTACTTGGCCGATCCGGAGGAGCCAATCCGAATTCAGGAAAGGAAGGCTGCGTTTCTCGGCTGCAGGAATCGTGCCACTGTGACACAATTTGACGCATGCAGTCTTCAAAGGCTACAATCCCTGAACTGAGACACAGCTACAGTGTCTCTCACCCAAGTCCATAGGACTACTGTGCGTCAGGGTTTCTGTTAGAATTTTTTTTGCCGGTCTCCGTGTCCTTGAAGATTTCAATCTCCCGGACAAATGGGAGAAATTCCGGTCAGAGTTTATTGAGCTTAAAAACAATTGATAACGCAAAAACCGTTCCGATTAACAAAGGCATTCGTTTTGTGGCATTAACGTTACCTAGATTTATCAACATTCATATGTACATTTATCATACACGGAAAGCGAGCAGCGCAAGCACACACACACACGCACACACACACACTGGTTGTCGCGTAAATAACGTTCTGATTAACAAAAGGCATTCGTTTTGTGGCATTCACGTAACTAGATTTATCAATAGCAATAGTAATATATATGTTTCTTTCAGGGTTCGAAATTAACGGGGGCTTGGGGCATAATGCCCTTGAAAATGGACAAAATGCCCTCAAAAATCAGTTAAGGGGGGCACATAATGCCGGTTCAGATGACACGCAAATAAAAAAAAATCATTTGGCGGAGCCGGGAGAGGTGAGCACTGGCTGCAGCAGCAGCAGCACTGCAGCCAGGTGCTACTCAGTTTGTGTACAAATGGCAAGCACAATCTAAATCAATCTTCATTACGACTTTAAAAACATAGCCATTAACATTACATAGGCCTACACACATCTTGCCATAGCGTTAGCAGTTTGTACAATACAACGCACGTTTTAACTATGGTAGCACTAGCCCCAGCTAATACAGTCAATGAAATGTTATTGTAGCCACTAGCTAGCAGAGGAGGGAATGAGAGTCTGAGAGGCGGGGTGTTTAAAGACAATGATAGGCGTTTATTCAACATCCAAGAAGGCTAACATACAACTGTGTTTTACTAACTCCAACCGGGACTATTGCCGCTTTCGTGCTGCTTGTTGATGTTATGATCTCCTCCTAACGTTAGCGGAGCTGAAGGTGCCACACGCTAAAATGTCCGTGGGGACCCGGCGCCAACCCATAGATAGTTCCAACTCAACGAATTACGTAATCCACCACAGTTGCACTCAATATTTAAATAATGTTAGTCTAAATAAATGTAGAGATACATAATAATTTCAAGCCGAAAACGAATCTTTCCATTAAGAACTGACAATCAGGGAATTTAAACATGGTTGACATTGTTTTTTTGTGTTTATATTATAGAAAGGAAAGTCTAGTGCTGGCTGAGCATATTGTTTGTTTGCACTAAGTTAATACTTCTGACAAATGTAGCCTATATTTTTTAGTCAGTTCGGTCTTTGTGTGCCAAACATTATTTAAGGCTGTAAACACTGTAAACCTTTTTTTATATATATATATATATATAAATGAGAAGCATGTTTAGATTTGAGTGTTATTTTTTTTTAATAAAAATTAACGTATATCGAACCGAAAACCGTGATACGAACCGAACCGTCCATTTTGTGAACCATCCCACACCTACCGTTTATCATACAAATTCAGTGCCCCCGAAATACAAAAAAAAGCCCCCGAAAATCAATTAGGGGGGGCAAAAAAAGCCCTTGAAAAAAGATGTTAATTTCTAACCCTGGTTTCTTTAGACTAGAATAAGTTAAATTAACTTACTGTCTCGGAAAAGTTGCCGCATGCCAGTGTTGTTGAGTCAAGTTTACTCTCGAGTAGAGCTAAAGCAATGGCCGACTTTCAGAAACTCAAAAAGCAAATAGTCGCTTCCCATTGGTGCTGAGCACAGCAGAGGCGGGTGAAAGCGCTGTAAACTCAGAACAATCTCGCCTTCTGGTTGGTTGCATTTGCCTGAGAATTTGCCTTTCCATTCTGGCCTGAATGCGCGCAGGACATTATGACCGGAGAGATTTAAATATGTCGGACATCAACAGATTTTTCCGGTAAAAAAAATAATTACCGGAGAAATGAAGCATTTTATAAACATACTGTATACAGTATGTCTAGTGATCTATGCACAAAAGCAAATATCTTAGTCACAATTATATTGTATGAACTAAGCAGGTGAAATGTTGGCAGGTCAAGTATTTAAATATTGTTATTGTGTCACTAGAAGGCAGGCAGAGTTGATTGCACTACAAGCGGCATATTTATAAGCTGATATACAGTATATCTAGTGATCTATGCACAAAAGCAGATATCTTAGTTACAATTATATTGTATGAACTAAGCAGGTGAAATGTTGGCAAGTCAAGTATTTAAATATCGTTATTGTGTTACTAGAAGGCAGGCAGAGGAGATTGCACTACAAGCGGCATATTTATAAGCTGATATACAGTATATCTAGTGATCTATGCACAAAAGCAAATATCTTAGTTACAATTATATTGATATATATGAACTTAGCAGGTGAAATGTTGTCAGTCAAGTATTTAAATAGTGTTATTCACTCTCCCGCCCCTCCGTTCATCTTGTTATCAACAAGGCTTTGAAACTCATTCAAATCCATCTCCGGAGAATGAACATATCATATGGGGAATGAGAGAATTGATTGATTGATTGATTGAAAACTTTATTAACAGATTGCAGAATGGGTACAATACAGTACGGCTCAATACACACAATTGTTAAGGGGATGCAGACCAGAGAAAGACTTTCATCTTGTTTACATCAGGGTCCCCCATTTTCAAACCTCTTAACATTTTTAGGACGATTTGCCCACCGGCACTTTGGCGACCACTAGTGGCTCGGGTGTGCATATTTGTAATACAATATATATATCGAAATGAAGGCGTATTCGTTGCCTGTCGATAGCCCTTTCACGTGACAAAATCTGTTCAGCGGTTCTCGAGTTACATGCTGGTATTTGAGGCTTGTGCAAAGTACACGGTATTGCGCAATATACCACTCCCGACTCTTGGGGCTCTAGTTCCGTCAATCATTTAGCGATCTCGAAAATGATTGTGGAGGGTTGTAGCCAATGAGTGTGGCTTTCCAATGATACCCAACGTGGGGATGTATGAATCAGGGATCTAGGTGAAAAACTAACAAGCGAAAACAGGAAGAGAAAAACAGCAGAATGAATTGAAGTCTATGAGAAAACTGAGTTTTTCTTTTGTACACAGTTTACAAAAATCACTCCTAATCACTCATTTCTGAATGGATCTTTATGAAATTCTGATATGTACTACATAAGGCTTCAGGCTATGGATTTCAAGCCATAACACCTTCTGGGAAAATACTACCTCTGGACTACTAACTACTACAGAAAAACTTGAGTAACAAGTTTTTCTACAACTCAAGTTCAGACCTATGTTACTCTATTTCATTAGCACTAAAAGTGTTAGGGTTTGAAACCGACCTCAAACGCACGGCACAGACAGGTAGTTCAGAGTTAGCCAAATACTAGGGCGAGTCAAAAAGGAGCAAGTAACAATCTTGAAACAAAGGGAGACTGCCTTCAGCAGAGTTATCTGCGGCTCTGCAGATCATCTTGGTGTTCGAGGTGGGGAAACGGTGTTGACGCCGAAACGGCTCTGCAGATACTCCCAGCTTCAACTCGAGGTGGAAAAGAGAGAGAGAGAGAGAGAGAGAGATCAATAACAGTCCACATCACACAGAGGCAGTGCGGTCTCCTCCTCCCTTAGCTGAGTCCAGAACAAACAAAACGATATCTTCAGTGTTCACCACAACACACAATTTAGCTGAAGGTCAGTGCAAAACAAAAACGAATATCTTCAGTGTCTCTTCTAAACACACACCCCAGCTGAGTCCAGTGCAAGCAAAATGATAATCTTCAGTGTCTCCTTTAACACACAACTTAGCTGAGTCAAGTGTAAGCAAAATAGAACTCTTCAGTGTTCTTAAAAACACACAAAACAGAATAGTCCAAAAAGGGGTTTGGTTCAAACTCACCAAAGCGCAAGAGTAAAGCGGGTAAACGAGGCGTAGCTCAAAACGGGGGACAAGGTCTTCACCAGCGGCAATCCACAGATGTCCTGGAGGGAGAGTAGACGAGGCACAGCAACGGGGAACAACAGGCAGAAACAGAAGTATTCAAAGCAGTAATACTCAAAACGACCCGACATCGAATGACAGAAAGTCCGAGCATATGAAGCCCCTGGAGCGCTGATTAGAACACACATCAGGTGCGTGATGGTAATTGATACTCGACCTAGAAGTGTGCGTTAGGCAACGGACCAATCATCACAGCACCCCAAGAAGCGTGTGGCGGGGAATGAACCAATCCTCACAGTACCCCCCCCTCCACGGGAGCCACCCGGCAACCCACTCGGCCCCGGCCTGCCCGGATGGGACCGAAGGAAGCCGGCGACCAGGGGCACTGGAGAGGGAGACAGAGACAGAGGCCCGGAGAGGGGGACCGGAGACGGGGACAGAGGACCGGTGAGGGAGGCCGGAGACGGAGACAGAGGCCCGGAGAGGGGGCTAGAGACAGGGACACAAGGGGAACCCTGGGGCGAGGGACTGGACGCCACCTGAAGACACTGGGCACGACAGGAGGGGCTCCACCCCCTGATGGTGCCGGAGGACCAGGCGATGTGGGGCTCATGCAGCACGAGCCAGGGCCGACCCAGGACTACCGGGACAAGAGGGGATCTGGTAATGAAAAACTGGAGTCTCTCAACGTGGTTACCAGCCACGGTGAGGAGGACAGGACAGGTGCGTTGAGTGATGTCAGCCAGGCGGCGATGATCCAGCGCGAAGACCTCCAAGGGCCTCTCGAGGTCCTCAAGTGGAATGTTGGCCCGGGTGGCAAACTCAACGTCCAGGAAACTCCCATCAGCACCAGAGTCAATGAGTGCACCCACCGCCGCCCGCTGGTCCGCCCAGGCTAGGGTGACGTTCGTCAGACGGTTAGGTGGTGCACGGGTGGGGGAACAGGAAAAACGGCTCACCAGGATCTCCCGGGGTCCCGGCGAGCCTGGTCTTCTTGGCCGGGTAGGGCAATTGGAGACACGGTGTCCATCCCGGCCGCAGTAGAGGCAAAGGCCGGACCTGAGCCTGGACTCCCGTTCGGCCGGGCTAAGGCGGGTGCGATCTGCATGGGTCCCTGCGTCCCAGCTGCATGGGTTCCTCCTCGGTCACAGCCCGGGAGGGAAAAAACCCACCAGTCACGGAGGGGGCAGGACGGTCAGCAGAATGGTCCCGAGGACGGGGGGTCTGGGGAACGTCTGGGGGTCCTAGTCGTGCTCGCTCACGCCTTCTCTCCCGGAGGCGTCCGTCGATGCGGATAGCGAGGCTGATCAGGCCCTCGAGAGAATCGGGCTCCTCTTGGGTCGCGAGCTGGTCCCTTACTGCGTCGTTGAGCCCCCTCAGGAAGGTGAGACGAAGCGCTTGATCGTTCCAACCGCTCTCCGTTGCGGCCAGTCTGAACTCCAGCGCGTAGTCTCTGACACTGCCACTGTCCTGCCGGAAGGTGCCCAACCGAGCTCCTGGGTCCTGTCCACGAGCTGGGTGGTGGAAAACCCTTCGGAGCTCTGCCACGAAGTCTGGGTAGGAGAAACAAAAATCGGCCCTCATAGCCCAGGAAGCAGTGACCCACTGTGCTGCTCGGCCCGTGAGCAGGTTAGTCATGTAGGCTACTCGGGCTCCCTCTGACGAAAAACGGCTGGGTTGATGAAGGAAGACCAACTCACACTGCATGATGAATGTGGCACAATCCTCGAAGTTACCCTCGAACAGACGTGGTTCGGAGAGACGGGGCTCCCGAGGTGCGAGGTCTGCCGCGGGTGGTGAGCTGGCTGAGACTCCTGGGACAGGTGGGGTTAAAAGCAGAGTGTTTAATGCTGTACTGAGAGCCTGTAGCTGGTGCAGAACAACAGCCTGCTGATACCCCTGGGTAGTCTGCTGGGTGGCCAGAGTGTCAATGGCATCCAGAATAAGCTGGACCTCGGCCCGGAGGTCCTGTAAAGCAGCCGCAGCCGCACCCAACTGTTGGGTGTGGTCGTTGACCAACTCGATCTGGACCGCCAACGCTGCCCTGACCCTGTCTGTGTCGGCTGAGGTCGTCATGGTCGGTTCGTAATGTTAGGGTTTGAAACCGACCTCAAACGCACGGCACAGACAGGTAGTTCAGAGTTAGCCAAATACTAGGGCGAGTCAAAAAGGAGCAAGTAACAATCTTGAAACAAAGGGAGACTGCCTTCAGCAGAGTTATCTGCGGCTCTGCAGATCATCTTGGTGTTCGAGGTGGGGAAACGGTGTTGACGCCGAAACGGCTCTGCAGATACTCCCAGCTTCAACTCGAGGTGGAAAAGAGAGAGAGAGAGAGAGAGAGATCAATAACAGTCCACATCACACAGAGGCAGTGCGGTCTCCTCCTCCCTTAGCTGAGTCCAGAACAAACAAAACGATATCTTCAGTGTTCACCACAACACACAATTTAGCTGAAGGTCAGTGCAAAACAAAAACGAATATCTTCAGTGTCTCTTCTAAACACACACCCCAGCTGAGTCCAGTGCAAGCAAAATGATAATCTTCAGTGTCTCCTTTAACACACAACTTAGCTGAGTCAAGTGTAAGCAAAATAGAACTCTTCAGTGTTCTTCAAAACACACAAAACAGAATAGTCCAAAAAGGGGTTTGGTTCAAACTCACCAAAGCGCAAGAGTAAAGCGGGTAAACGAGGCGTAGCTCAAAACGGGGGACAAGGTCTTCACCAGCGGCAATCCACAGATGTCCTGGAGGGAGAGTAGACGAGGCACAGCAACGGGGAACAACAGGCAGAAACAGAAGTATTCAAAGCAGTAATACTCAAAACGACCCGACATCGAATGACAGAAAGTCCGAGCATATGAAGCCCCTGGAGCGCTGATTAGAACACACATCAGGTGCGTGATGGTAATTGATACTTGACCTAGAAGTGTGCGTTAGGCAACGGACCAATCATCACAGCACCCCAAGAAGCGTGTGGCGGGGAATGAACCAATCCTCACAAAAAGTGAATTTAGTTTCTCGAATCAGAAACTTCAGAATGTCATCTTCCAAAAGAGACCAGGCTCATGCATGTGCTATAAGTATAAAAGTATGTTGTTTTGGTTTGCAAGAAAAGTATGCAGTCCTCAAAAACTAAAACTAAAATGGCCACTTTTGGGGGCGCAGGTTAAGAGGTTAACCTGCGCCCCCAAAAGTGGCCATTTTAGTTTTAGGGACATATATGACATACATGACATACAGATAGACAGTACTGTTACATCCAGACATTTATGAGATACCAGATCTACAAATATACAGTACTGTTTAAGAGTACAACGCCTGTCACATAGACCCTGGCGTTGTAAACTGGTTAAGAGACAGAGAGTATATACATTTGAGGGGGAAGAAACTACATTGGAGGAGGTTGGGTAGGTGGGGTGGGGGGGGCGGGCGGTTGCGTAGGTGGGGTGGGGGAAAACTGTACATTGGAGGGGGTTGGGTTTGGACATTTGCAGGGGCCAGTTTCGAATTGCAGCCTCCCGTAGGTGCTCTTTGAGAGCGGTTTTGAAGGTGGGTAGTGATTCACATTCCTTTACAGCTGTGGGTAGGGCGTTCCACATTGATGTGGCATAATTGCGAAAGGTGTTTAGTCCCTTGTTTTTAGCCGAATCTGGGTTTAACATGATTTGTGGAGCTCCCTCTGGTGTTGTGATCGTGGTATTCACTGACCGTTGGGAAGTATTTTGACATGTACATGGGTACCTTGGTCGTGTAGTGTATCTTGTAGACCAGGCCCATTGCAAGTTGCTGTACTCTGTTGTCTACTCTAAGCCATCCTAGGTTGTCAAAGTGGGCAGGGTGAGGTGGGTTCTAGGAGTCAAGTCAAGCAGTAGTCTGACCAGTTTGTTTTGAGATGTTTGTAATTTTGTTTTTAGTGCCTTTGAGGCGCTTTGGTACCATGAGGTGCAAGCATAGTCGTAGTACCCTTGAATGAGTGCTCCTGCCAGAGTCTTCAGGGTATTCTTGTTTACCAGAGAGGAGATCCGGTACAAGAATCGAGTTCGTTGGTTGACTTTTTTTATTACATTGGATGCCATTTTGTCACAGGAAAGATTAGCCTCTAGGATGGAACCCAGGTAGGTAATTTCATCTTTCCTTGTGACAATATTGTCACCCACTGTAACTGAGAAGCCGTCGGTCTTGCTGAGTTTGTTATTTGAACCGAAGAGAATGGATTCTGTTTTGCCCATGTGTAATGATAGTTTGTTATCGGCGAGCCATATGCAGATTTTGCCTAGTTCCGAGCTGAGGGTTTTTTCAACCTGTAACTTGTTCTTGTCAGAGACCAGCAGGGCTGAGTCGTCCGCAAACAGGAACAAGTTGCAGTCACAAGCTGACGACATGTCATTTGCATAAATTAGGAACAGTAGCGGTCCTAGTATGCTTCCTTGTGGAACACCACAGCTCACTGGGAGGGGGGGGGGATAGGGTACCGTTTACCTCCACCATCTGTTCTCTCCCCTCCAGGTAGGATTGTATCCAGCTCACTGATAGACTATCAAAACCAATTGCTTTTAGCTTGTCAATCAGAATGGTGTGATTGACAGTGTTGAAGGCCTTTTGTAGGTCCAGCATGACCATGCCGCAGTATTTGCACGCATCCACCTCTTGTTTGATGTGGTCGTTCAAATAGAGAAGGCATGTGTCAGTGGAGTGGGATGTTCTGAAGCCAGATTGGAATTCGTAGATTAGATATTTTTTCGCAAGGTACTTTTCGACCTGTTCGTATACTATTTTTTCCATGACTTTTGAGATGGAGGTAAGGATAGAAACAGGGCGGTAGTTGCCTGGGTCTAATTTGCTGCCCTTTTTGTGCAGGGGTGTTACTCTCGCAATTTTGAAGTCCTTGGGGACGTGTCCCTGTTTTATGGAGAGGTTTATTATGTGTGTGATGACTGGGGTGATGGCGGCTGCTGAGTCTCTGAGGAATTTGGAGGGGATGTTGTCATGGCCAGTGGCCTTGTTCGGTTGGAGGGCGCTCAGTTTTTTGAGTACCTCATCTGTTGTTACCATTTCCAGTTTGAAGTCATCTTTGTGGACCCCTAGGTTCTTGTAGTATGCTACTATGTGTTCTACCCCATAATGCCCTGAGTGGGAGGGTAGTTTGTTTACCAGTGTTGTGGCTATGTTTGTGAAGAAAGTGTTTAAGTAATTGGCTACATCCAGCTTGTCTGTGATGAGCATGTTGTCCGTCTTTATGTTTATGTTTGAGAATCTGGTTTTAAGTTTTTTACTGCAGCCTAGTTGATTATTGAGTAATTTCCAAAGTTTTGTCATTGATGATTTTTTTTTTGCAGTTTTGATCATGGAGTTTACGTCATTTCTTAGACTGTTTCTTTCTAGTTTGAGTTCAGTCACGTGGGCTTGGAGTTCACTGCTCGTGCTTTTGGTAAGCTTTGACTGATTTTTACGAAACTCAGAGCATTTTTTGTCTCTGGCTTTCATAGCGGTCAGTATTTCAGTGTGCATCCACGGCTCAGCGCGATTTTTTACCCTGGTGGTTCTTAGGGGGGCCATGTTGTTTAGTATTGTTGAAAATTTGGTTTTGAAGCCAAGCCATGTTTCTTCAACCAGTGTACCATTGAGCTTCTCTGACCAGTCCAGGCTCTCCAGTTCAAGGTTAAAGGCCTCGCTAGAGTAGGTTTTGAGGTCTCTAGATGTGACTGTTTTGTGACAGCCAGCCTTTTGCTTTAGCTTTTTGCGGGTACAGAATATCATATAATGATCACTTAACCCGCATGCTATAACCCCTTTATTGGAGATCTTGGACTTGTCAGAGGTCAGGATGAGGTCAATGGTAGTCTGAGTTGATTCACATACCCTTGTGGGTTGAGTGATTAGCTGGCTGAGGCCGTGTAGATCACAAAACCTACTGAAGGCCTTGAAGACGGGTGCTGCTTTACGTAGCATATCCGTGTTCCAGTCCCCAATAAGAATTTTTTCTACGCCTTCCACCCCGGCTAAACACCCATCAAGTGTGTCATAGAAGCCACTGTGTTCTGGCGGTCTATAGATTGTGCCTACTAGTACTGATTTTGCCCTTTCAAATAGGATTTCAATCCAAACAGTTTCAATCTTGTCATGGTTAAGGTCAGTACGGTTGATGAATTTGGTATCTTTGTGAATATACACACAGACGCCACCTCCATACTGGTTTCTATCCCTCCTGACTATTGAATAGTTCTCGATTTCAATCTCTGGATCCTGTACAGATGAGTCTAGTTTTGTTTCTGTTAAACACAATATGTTAGCCTTACCATTTAAAAACAATTGTCTGATTTCAGCCAGTTTGGGTCTCAGGCTGTTTGTGTTTAGGTGAAATATATGAAGTCCATTTGTGTTCGTTATTTGATTTATGTCGTCAAGTTCAAGGTGTTGATTGTCTGTGGTGTCTGGTTGACCGGGTGGCGGTAGGTGGGGAGGGGGGGATGGGGTCCTATGTCCATTGTTGTTAGCCCTGTTAGCTCCGTTAGCATTCTGGGTCCTTTGTCCATTGATGTTAGCCCCGTTAGCTCGCCGGCTAACTCGCCGGCCATCAGGCGATGCCTCGCTGTTTTGGTCCCGCGACGTGCTGGGCGCCTCGATTGTGAACCCCGGTTCATTCCTCCTCGCTGTGGCCTCTCGTGGGTTCTTTTGTAGAGGTGGTAGTGGAGGAATGCTGCAATTGAGTCACATTCAAATTATCAATTGAAAGACGTGAATGGTGGTGAACAGATGTTCACTTGAAAATAATGTCTCGCTTTCTCTCTTTTTTTAAATAGCTACGGTTAATTAAAAACAAAATGCCCACCAAAAAGTACAGCTTTTCCCATTGTGTTGTCTTGTTGTGTCTCTGTGAAAACAAAGACCCAATAGGCTACAGGTAATGCCCCACACACACACACACACACACACACACACACACACACGTACACACAGGAGTGTTCACATAATCACATAGGGGTTTTCACAAGGGAACCAGTTGAACAAGCTTGTGCCACCGTGTTAAAGTGAACATAACCAGGCAGCATCATCTCTGAGCTTCTTCTTCTGTTTACTTTAATTGCGGTTGGCATCCATAACTTGTTCTATTACCACCACCTACTGGACTCTCTGACCTGCAATACCCAGGCTATTTATGGTTTATTTCTCTGCCCCCTTGGCAGTCCGTCAACCAAGTACCTCCTACATATCAGCCACTTCTGTGGAACCATGAAGGGGTGAGTCTATGGCTGAACATGCTCCTCATCTTAGCTAGCTCCTCATAGATCATCAGATTGTTCTGTCCAACTCCCACTGTGCAGCTAGCCTTCCTTCTTTAGTTAATGTCCCCCCCAGCAGACCACAGTGAAAAAGAGGACGCTGGCTACTACAGACTGGTTTGGACAGTTACACATCATTCAAGATTCAAGAGATTCAAGAGGTTTATTTGTCACATACATACCAGGGCATACAGTGATATGCGGGTGGCCATGCCCGCTTTGATTGCGCAATAATACTAAATAATAAAATAGACATAATAAACAGGTAATAAAATAGACATAAAATAGGTATGATAAAATAGACCTGAGATAATGCAATACAATGTAAGCCACGAATTAAGGCACTGGGTCCTATGTACACTACTATACAATATACAGTTTTTACTCTATATCCTTATACTATACTTGCTATGTCTTATACTATACAAGAACCACATCAGTTCTTTCCTTAAAGTGACCTTTATTTTCCTTGTTCCTTTAAAGTGTCCTTTCCATTTGGTTTAAAGTGACCGTTTGTGTGTGAGCGAATGCAGAATGTGTGTTGTGTGTATGTGTGTGCTCATGTGTACTTGTGTGTGAAGAGTTCAGTGTTTAATGTTTTGATGGCCTGGGGGAAGAAGCTGAGCCTTAGTCTCTCTGTTCTTGCTGCATGTGTGCATAGGGGCTTGCCTGACCGCAGCAGCTCGAACAGGCTGTTGTTGGGGTGGTGGGGGTCTTTCATTATTATGATGTGATGTTTTGGTTCTATCTATGCTCTTATTACTTTGGATTTAAGTTGTTAAAATAAAGTGTGAGATGTGTGGAATAATGATCCCCCCCCCCCCCTCAAACAATCTCGCAGACATGTTCCAACACCCCATTCACCTTTTGTCTCACCTGATACCACCCCCCAATACCTGGGCCATTCAATCAAGAATCCCTTTCTCTCCATTATAAAGACCTATGTCTCACTGGATTCTGGGAGCTCTCTGGGGACACATCAGGCCAATGTCTCCATTGAGTCATCCGCTGTAACACTTGATATACTTTTACCTGTTTGCAGTTGCGGCTCCGTTCAATCAATTTCAGTAACTACAGAACAGTATATATTGAGGCTGAGACTTGCTGCCGTAGAACATCACGTACGAATTGGAAGAGCCGTCACGTGTTGCGCTTAACCCTTCGAGAAGCTTTGTGGTCCGGGCTTGAACTTTCCATAAACGTGTCCATATGAATCCATTTAGTTAGATCCAACACTGTCTGAATGTATCTTGTGATTATTATTAATTTCCGACGACGACAACAACAACTATTAGCGTTTGGTATTTCCTGGTGGACGTGATTCGGGACGTGATGTCACGCTCAGCCAATAGAGTGAATAGACAATTCGACAATGACTCTGCTTGGGGCACTAGAAAAAGCGCCCTTCAGGCATCATATTTGAAGACACTGATTGGCTACATTTATTTTCTAGGTGCATTTATGTTGCCCTGTGCATTTTTCAATTGGCTACTGTACGTTGCGCAGTGAGTGACGCCCAGTCAGTGGTGCGATATTTCTAGCGCGAGGGGATGAACAGGATGCACAAACAACAGGATGAACAGGACGCCCTAGCGCCCTCTACCGACCAGCCGCCACTGGCTGTTTGGGTATAATAAACTAAACCTGTGTTTAAGTACATTCATTGATCCGGTTATATTCCTCCACAGATTTAATAACTTTTTCCATTGTTCTCTCTATAAGGAAATTAGTAGGAGGGTTAAAACAACATGGAAGGTATTCACATGAATCTTTAAGTCACCTCACGAAAAAAAACTAAACAATGGTGATCTATTTTACACATAAGCTCACATACAGTATATCTTAAAACTAACTGTAACGGGTAGGGGTGAAACGGTACACGTATCCATACCGAACCATTTCAGTACTGGACCTTCGGTTCAGTACTGTGAGAGAAATGTTCCCGGATCAATCAATGTAGACAGTCAGGTAGACTTGAAAAACATGGGTTTAATACACCAAAATAGGTTCAGGTAAATCGAAGAGTTACGGCTGGATGACTCAGAGTGGACACTGGCCGGGTGTATCCAACTGAGCTCCAGATCGATGATATTGGGTACATTATATACAGGAGAAGTGAGAGGTGTGTCCATTGTTAGTGGTTGGACTGGAAAGGTGAGTGGTTGGTCTGTTCTGTGGGGGGGTTTCGGGTCCATGAAGGGGGGGTGACGTGTTTTGGGGTGGTTTGTCTGGAATGGTGAGTTGTGTGGTTTGCTCTGCTCCGTGGGGGAGGGGGGGGGGGGGCTTGGGGTGGTGAAGGGGGGGTGGGGTTGAAGGTTAGACAGGTTAGACAGAACTTGGATATTGGGGGACAATGGGCTGTCTGTCAGGGAGGGGGTAATTACAATTTGGGGTGGCGGGGGAGATCCAGTTAAACCACAGTACACACTGTGTGCCGAACGAATGCAACGGTACGTTAACCACCAACGGAACGCACGTTTTTTGCGTGCAGAATTGTATTCAAAACTCCAAATTCACCCCTTCCCATATAATATAACCAATATAATGTTTGTAACACAGCAGGGTCATTACTGAAAATGTTCATCCTTTTCTTGTTCGCCAAATAAGACACACCCCCACACACACACCCCCACACCAACTTTCTTCCATGCGACTTTCACTCACAGCTGATCAGAGAAAAAATAAATAAAACGGCACAACATACTTTTGCTGAGCTCCTCTCTAGTCAAGCTGCTGCAGTGTTTAAATCCAAAATATTGATAAATCCTCTGCCATTGTTGTGTAACATGGCATCTCTTCTCTAGAGTCTTATTTCTCTGCTTCACGTGAAGTTAAATCTACTCTAGAAGTGAATCTGAAACTTAAAAAGCATGCACCGCTGGGGGCGGGGACGGTAGTTTCAAGTTTCTTTATTAAGTTGTCCTACAGAAGTACAGAATACTTTTATACAAAATGCTTCGTTCTGTTTCGCTCCAGAGACTGTGCTAGGCAAAGATAGATAATAAAATAAGTATAGCAAATATAAAATAGAAGTCAAGTACGTAGACAAAATGTTCAGTATATACATATATACATACAATGCTCTATGTAGAGTAGAAGTAACTGATTTACCATACAATATACTATACAGTGCAAGCAGAAGTGTGATGAGGTACAATTTAGGTACAATATAATTTACAGTAAGGTGTAATGAGGTATGGGTTGTAGTGCAAATTCTTTACCGATAAATATAAAGTGTGCTTAGGTGTACTAAAGTGGTTAAAGTGGGTGCTGCAGTGAGTTGTATGTTTAAAGTGAGTGTGTGCGTGTGGATGTGTGTGCTGTGAGTGCATTTGATGGTTGTTACATAGTGTTATTGTTCGTTGAGCATCCTGATGGCCTGGGGATAGAAGCTTCTTCTGAGTCTCTCTGTGCTTGCCATGAGACTCCGGTATCGCTTGCCTGACCACAGCAGTTCAAAGAGGCAGTTGTTTGGGTGGCTCGAGTCTTTGATAATTCTCTTAGCCTTGCCCATGCACTGCTTGTTGTAAATGCCCTGGAGAGTGGGAAGCCCCCCTCCAATTGTGCGTTCGGCTGAGCGGGCCACTCTCTGTAGTCTGCTACGGTCTTGTGCGGTGCTATTCCCAAACCAGGAGGTGATATTGCCAGTCAGGATGCTCTCTATTGTGCATGAGTAGAAGTTCTTAAGGATCTTCTGACTGACTTGGAACTTCCTTAGGCGTCTGAGGAAGTAGAGGCGTTGTCGTGCCTTCTTCACAACACTGTCAGTGTCAATGTGTGAGGTCCATGTCAAGTCCTCGGATATGTGGACTCCGAGGTACTTAAAATCAAATCAAATCAAATTTATTTATAGGGCCCGACAACACACGTTAATGTCCCCATGGGCCGTACAGGTCTTCTTTAAACAAGTCAAGAAGAAAACATAACAATAAGTCAAGAACAGAACAAGAACACCATAAGGTCCAAACATTTTTAGATGAATGCAAATAAATGAAAGAATGCAAGCACTCCCAGACATACCCCACGTGAAGGTAAGGAAAAACTCACTAAAACCTAACAATAGGGAAAAAGCTCCACAGGCAGTGTGGAGGAGAGAAACCTTAGAAGGGCCATTCAAGGGGGGATCTCCCTTCTTAGATGTTGGTGATAGTAGTGTTGCAGACGGACAGTTGGTAAGCATGCACTCATGTGTGTGGTGAAACACAGATGAGTGCATGCAATAGCAACTGTACATTTTGAAAGATTAAAGATAGAGCTAATAGCGATAGCAACTGAACATTTTGAAAGATTAAAGATAGAGTTAAAACTTAAAACTGTTCACTCTCTCAACCGGTGCCCCGTCGATGCTGAGGGGGCTGTAGTCCCTGACCCCCGACCTCCTAAAGTCCACAATCATCTCCTTTGTTTTGCTGATGTTCAGGGAGAGGCTGTTCTCTTGACACCATCCCGCTAGAACCTTGACCTCCTCCAGGTAGGCCCTCTCGTCGTTTGCAGAGATCAGGCCCACTACTACTGTGTCGTCAGCAAATTTGATGATTGTGTTGTTGTTCCACTGTGCCACACAGTCATGCGTGTACAGGGAGTAGAGGAGGGGACTCAGAACACAGCCCGGGGGGGGGCCCTATGTTGAGAGTGATGGATGAGGAGGTGCAGTTGCCTGCTCTCACCACCTGGGGTCTGCCCGTCAGGAAGTCCAAGACCCACTGGCAGAGGTCATAGTTCAAGCCCAGGTCCCTGAGCTTGGCTATGAGTTTGGAGGGGACTATGGTATTGAATGCTGAGCTGTAGTCGATGAACAGCATTCTCACTAGGGATGCACCGAATGGGAAATTCTTGGTCGAAACCGATACCGAAAATAGGAAACAGTTGGCCGAAAACTAGGGATGTCCGATATTATCGGCCGACCGATATTATCGGCTGATATCGGCAGTAAAATGTGATATCGGAAAATATCGGTATCGGTTTTAAAAAAAAGAAAAACAATAACAATATTTGTTATATATATATCCAGTGAAATTATTAGTTACCTGAAATTATTCAGTTTTTTGGGGGGGGGAAACCCTGCATATATCGGTATCGGTTGATATCGGTTGATATCGGTATCGGAAATTAAGAGTTGGACAATATCGGAATATCGGTATCGGTAAAAAAGCCAATATCGAGCATCCCTACCGAAAACCGAAAGCCGAAAGGCCGAAAATGATTCATAGAATAGAATTTTTTTTTACCAATGTTGTTCAGCTACCTGATTATGGAAAAATATATGATTATGGCTAAACTTAACTTAAATAATAAATAATCGCTATTATGGGTCTTTTTGTATCACAAACAGTACTGTATTTGCAAATCTGGTATGTCATAAATGTATAGATGTAGCAGTACTGTCTATCTGTATGTCATGTATGTCATATATGTCCTGATTAATTGAAAATGGGGGACCCTGATGTAAACAAGACGAAAGTCTTTCTCTGGTCTGCATCCCCTTAACACTTTGACTGCCTAAAAACGATTTACAACGTCTTTGCTGGCGATGCTAAAGTTGCCGGGGGACGCTGTACGTCGTCTTTATATCAATATTTCAAAAATCTGCGATCTGATCCATAATGTCCCTCCGCTGGCCTGAGAACCACCAGCAGGACCCACTGAGCTCTCTGGCGGTTCAGGAGCGCCATCTGGTGGCCGATCGCGCAACCGCTTAACAGGAAGCACAGTGGAGGTTGTGCTAGATGTCCGTATTGCTTCCGGCCACTCGGGATAGGTTCCGGCATTTTAGCTCGTCACTCTACATAGCGATCGATTGCCAATAACTCGATAAACAACATGATTTGGACGTATATACCATTATACAAGCTGGAGATGGACCGGGTAATAATATATCCCATAATGATAAAATTTCTACTCGACGATGATCGCCCAACGGCGCGCGGAGACTGGGGTGAGTTTCAGCGTGTAACGTTACCATCTTCGATACTAACTGCTTTTATCAACATTTGACCCACATTAGATGATTGGTATAACGCTGCCCACGGAATTATAAACGCCCCCTCGCCCATCCGGTCAACATCAGATGACGTGTAGTAACTTCTAGAAGTACGTCTAGTTGGAATTTTTTATATCGCGCTGATTGCCATCAAACTGTATTTCATCATCAATATAATGCATTTGGGGCTATATATCACGTTCTGGAGAAAGTTGCAGAAAGAGATGAAAACATACTTATACATTAGACCATACTTTACTATGAATATGTGAATGAAAAAGTTTAACGTTGCTACACAATGAACAATACATATAGGACTTTGAATGGGCCCTAATAATGGCAATGTAGCAATAGAATTTAAAAAGTTATAGCCCTGCAAAGAAGGGGACTTTCTCCATAGACAAATAGCGCTGGCAATCTATGGTATATCATTAATTTAACCCATGGCAGCCAAAGTGTTAACAATTGTGTGTATTGAGCTGTACAGTATTGTACCCATTCTGCAATCTGTTAATAAAGTTTTCAATCAATCAATCAATCAGAGAGAGAGAGAGAGAGAGAGAGAGAGAGAGAGAGAGAGAGAGAGAGAGAGAGAGAGAGAGAGAGAGAGAGAGAGAGAGAGAGAGAGAGAGAGAGAGAGAGAGAGAGAGAGGCGGACATCTGTGCTCTACTGAGCACACCTTTCTAGTCCCCAGATGACTTTGGCACAGTAGACAGCGTCAATGTGATAGAAACAATCCCTCCCCCTCTCGCTCTGAATAATATGCATATTAGATCACTCAGTGATATATATAGTAAATAAGGATAAAGTATGTTAAAGACGCATTTATTGGACTTGTTGCGCGCAGAGTTTACATACTGTAGAAACAGCGTGACTCCCGACGAGATGCATTGCTCCCGAGTCCCAAGAGGAGTATCACGCAGGACTGAAGAGCTCACAGCGCGCATGTAATGAATCCGCGTTTTGATGACATCATCACAACAACACGCGTTAGGTTGCTTCTGTTTCTGTGATATATTTTCGGTGAAAAAACTCTTTCGGCCGAAAGCCGAAAGGCCATTTTTGGCCATTTTCGGCCGAAAACTTTCGGTGGCCGAATTTTCGGTGCATCCCTAATTCTCACATAGTTCCCCTGCCTCTTGTCCAGGTGTGATGATGCTGTGTGCAGCACATGGGCTATGGCGTCCTCCGTGGACCTGTTGGGGCGGTATGCAAATTGCAGGGGGTCCAGGTGGGCCTGGTCTACAAGATACACTACACGACCAAGGTACCCATGTACATGTCAATATACTTCCCAAAGGTCAGTGAATACCACGATCACAACACCAGAGGGAGCTTCACAAATCATGTTAAACCCAGATTCGGCTCAAACAAGGGACTAAACACGTTTCGCAATTATGCCACATCAATGTGGAACGCCCTACCCAAAGCTGTAAAGGAATGTGAATCACTATCCACTTTCAAAAACACTTTCAAAGAACACCTACGGGAGACTGCAATTCGAAACTGGCCCCTGTAAATGTCCTAACACAACCCCCTCCAATGTACAGTAAATGACCAAGTATGGTTTTGTCAATATTCCAATGTACAGTTTTGCTTGTACAGTTGTACAGTGTCCCCCATCTACCCCTCCTACACAACCCCCCCCCCCCCCCAACCACCTCCAATGTACAGTCCCCCCCACCCCCCCAACCCCACCCCACTTACCCAACCTCCTC
This sequence comes from Notolepis coatsorum, assembly GCF_963971535.1. Classification (NCBI taxonomy): domain Eukaryota; kingdom Metazoa; phylum Chordata; class Actinopteri; order Aulopiformes; family Paralepididae; genus Notolepis; species Notolepis coatsorum. Next base: position 84,356,357 of record NC_140182.1, on the reverse strand, counting down.
CAATGTACAGTTTCTACATCAAATGTATATACTCTCTTTTCTGGACTCTTTTCGTATCACAAACAGTACTGTATTTGCAAATCTGGTATGTCATAAATGTATAGATGTAGCAGTACTGTCTATCTATAATAATAATAATAATATTAGTCTACTAATAAAGTTATTATCTGTATGTCATGTATGTCATATATGTTATGATTAATTGAAAATGGGGGACCCTGATGTAAACAAGGCGAAAGTCTTTCTCTGGTCTGCATCCCCTTAACAATTGTATGTTTTGAGCTGTACTGTACTGTACCCATTCTGCAATCTGTTAATAAAGTTTTCAATCAATCAATCAATCAATCAATCAATCAATCAATGGGGAGGGAGGAGCAGATGTAGTCCTTTACTAGCTTCTCAAAGCACTTCATGGCTATGGAGGTGAGAGCTAGAGGGCGGTAGTCGTTGAGGCAAGCAGGCTTGGATTTTTTGGGTACAGGGATAATAGTGGACTTCTTCAGACAGGTGGGGATGACAGCCTGTTCCAAGGACAGGTTAAATATGTCAGTGAATACCGGGGCCAGTTGGTCGGCACAGACTTTTAGGACGCGGCCGGGGATACCATCCGGTCCTGCTGCCTTCCTGATATTCACTTATGCACTGCTATTCCTAGCACTATTTGGGCAACTTTACACAATTCCTGTTAGTCTATTGAAGACATTTGTAAGGTTTTTTTCAAAAAAATTCATTGTTTTATATTTCTAATCAAGTACTCGAAACCATCATTTTTCAGCCTCAAGAAATCAGGCTGTTATGGCCTGGCTCCGCCCATAAGCACTTTGAGTGACAGTCAGACCACAGTCTGCACTGGTAGAGGGAGGGAGGGAGGGGGGGAAGAGAGAGAGAGTTCAGTTCAGTTCAGAGTTTTTATTTGCCACATGGAATAATACAATCATAGTTTCTTCATTAAAAAATCATAAATAGTAATTCCATGGACAAAAGGAGCAGGAAGAAGAATAAATCATATAGTTACCTGCCCCTTATTCCTAAACTAACATGTATTTTCTTAATGGTCGGCGTATAACCTTATTTACACAAATAATCATTTATACCATGAGAGAGAGAGAGAGAGAGAGAGAGAGAGAGAGAGAGAGAGAGAGGCTCTCTCTTCCTTTCTCTCCCTCCAAAGCGCACGGCCCCGCAGCTCCACGGGGCAACTTTTTTCTTTTCTTTCTTTCAATCTCCCGTGTGGCGCGCGGCCGGCAGGTACCCCCCCCCCCAAGTGCCCCCTCTCTCTCCCTCCCTCCCTCTCTCTCTCTTCCTTTCTCTCCTTTCTCTCCCACTCGGCTCTCGCTGATGAGACAGGGCAACTTTTTTCTTTTCTTTCTTTCAATCTCCCGTGTGGCGCGCGGCCGGCAGGTACCCCCCCCCCCCCCCCAAGTGCCCCCTCTCTCTCCCTCCCTCCCTCTCTCTTCCTTTCTCTCCTTTCTCTCCCTCTCGGCTCTCTCTTCCTTTCTCTAGAATGGGGGCGGGCATTAGCTCCAACCACAGAGCCAATCGCATCACTGTGCGCTATCCACAGCGCCCAGTGACGTGACTCGGGACTTCAAATCAAAATGACCCGATTTACTAGAGGAACAGAGGGGCTGGGCTGAAACGGAGCAATCCGCCAATATGGTATTTAGACCCTAAAACACATTGATACGAACTCCTATTACTATAATACAATGCTAGAGACTGAAAAATGACATTTATAATGCATGGGACCTTTAAAGGTCCTCCTCACCTCATGTTCTGTTACCCTGAACACTGAGTCTCCATCAGCAGTGTCCCCCCCCTCCATTGCAGTGGATTGTAGGCTGGTGCTGTTATTCCCAGCCTCAAACCTCGCATAGAAGGTATTGAGATAATTTGCTAAGTAGATGTCACTGTTCAGTTTGAGGGAGGTGCCTTTGTAATCTGTCATCGTTCTGAGGCCCTGCCACATAGCTCTAGAGTCAGCCTGTTCATATTGAAGTTAAATTTTATCCCTGTAGCGCCTCTTTGCTTCTTTCACTGTCCGCCTCACGTTGCATATCGCCACCTTGTGGTCATTCATGTTGCTTGCCACAAGCCCGGCGTTGTAGGATGAGGTGCGCGCCTTCAGAGCTTCATGGACGGATTTGTCTACCCAGGGTTTTTGGTTTGGGTAGACTCTAATTGTGGTAGGCAATTAAACAAGTGGATGCCTGAACACAAAATGACACTGGTATCACTGACTACCACGGCAAGCCTAGGTGGAACTAAGTATAACTTAATAAAATATAATTCTATTTAATAATAATGATTATAAATATATAATAATTATTATAAATATTTTGTCCCTGTTGTACCGAACTCGTACCGAACCGTGACCCCAAAACCGAGGTACGTACCAAACCGTGGCTTCTGTGTACCGTTACACCCCTAGTGGCTTCTGTGTACCGTTACACCCCTAGTGGCTTCTGTGTACCGTTACACCCCTAGTGGCTTCTGTGTACCGGTACACCACTAGTGTTTGCTGTAACCAATCATGTCCTCCATACTGCCTAACAGTAATGTGGAGTCAAGTGTCCCAGCTGGATCCTCGCTGAAAGATGCTGGAGAGAGAAGCTTACAAAATAAGATATAGAGAGTCTGATCACGTTTATGGGCTGCAGATATATATATATTATTTTTTTTGTAACTACAGTATGTAAACTATGTATAAAATATGAAAAGAAATGTATGAATATAATCTCTTCACAGAGACTACTCTTTTTGTACCTTGATATGTGGAGACCATAAAAGTAGCTGTAGCTTTTAACTGTTCATCTCATTAACGATTCAAAGTCGACAGTCTGCACTCATAGTCCCATTGTAATTTTGAAATGTATTTGAAGGATAAACCCAGAGTGTGGAACCAAAACCTCAAACAATGTGTCACTGTTGAAATAAGTGGAGCTCTCTCTTGATACCTGTTATTTCTAAATAAATTCAATACATATTTTTTGCCTGCCTCTGTCATTTACTTTCATTAGATTTTTTGGAGAGATGTGGCACCTTTTTTTATTTATAATTTTTTTACAGGGTTTTGAAATGACTGCAAAGGGCATGTTATAAAATAATAATAATAATAATAATAATAATAATAATAATAATAATAATAATAATAATAATAATAATAATAATAATAATAATAATAATAATAATAATAATGTAAGCCACATAATACAGTGTATCAGTGCTGACAAAATGATAATTAAACAATAAACATTGAAAGCTTAACACGTGTAAGATGTATTATGACAGTGAAGTATGTGAACCAGAATCCAAACCTGAAAAAAAAGAAAATAAATAATAATAATTAGGGATGCACCGAATATTCGGCCACCGAAAATTATCGGCCGAAAGGGTTTTAGCACCGAAAATATATCACTGAATGTCAAAGATTTTTTTTTTATATTATCCCCCCCCCCCCCCCCCCCACTTTTTCCGATTTTTCTCCCATCCCACTGTTAGTCGTTATGCCAATTCCCAACCCCCTTCCTGGTTGTTGCGCACTCCCCCCTACTGTTGGTCCGGGAGGCCGGAGACTGTCACATGCTTTCCTCCGACGCATGTGCAGCCAGCCGGCAGCCAGCCTGGCAGCGCAGATTCTCACCGGGAGAGTGTAACGTGTGGAAGGTCACACTACCTCCCTCCAGATCCTACCCTCGCTGTGCAGGCGCCCCGACCGAACTGTAGGGGTCGCTGTCCACAACGCCCAGAACCCACCCATCAGCTTTCCCACCCCTAACACTGCCAATTGTGTTAGTATGAACGACCAGCCAAGCTGATAGCAACGCCGAGAGCTGGACTCGAACCCAGCGTCTCCAGCGTTGATGGTGAGCGCCTTGCCCACTACACCACCTAGCCGGCCCCCAAAGAACAGGGTTACATAACGTTCGTAACCTAAAGTGTTGTTGTGATGACGTAATCAAAACGCGGCTACAGACATACCGGAAGCATGCGCAACGTATAACGTGAGCAGCTTGGCAGCTCTTCCTGCGTTCTGCAGCCTGTGATAACTAACTCCTCTTGGGAGTCGCGCTGTTTCTATGTAAACTCTGCGAGCAACGCATCCAATAAATGCGTCTTTAACATGCTTTATATCCTCGCCTATCGCCATTACTATATGCCCGTCGCGGTTAAAAACCTTTAACTAACGTTAGCGTTAAGCTAGCTAACAAGGCTTCCATTCCTCTTTGACCCGTCTCTCGTAAGCTACGTCATCCCCCGCTAAGAGTCATGGGAGATGTAGTAAATACAACAGTCCTTCCATGTATGAACGCCGTGAATTATATACAGTAGCCAGTAGCCACTACATTAACATCATTAAGTCTGCTATAAGCTATACTCCCCCTGTGTGTGTCTTTATGCAGTTTTAAAGCACCTTGGCTTTGTTCTGAATGCACTTTGTTATCCTACAGAGAAAAGAAAATGCACTTGACTTTAATGCGCATTTTGTTGTATGCAAAGAGAAAATGTTTAAATTGCACAATCTTTCAGCAGTCAGTCTGGAATTAATGTATGCATTCAAAAGTGCTGAATAAATCTTTTATGGGCCCATAATAGTGATTATTCATATTATTTAAGTTAAGTTTTGCCATAATCATGTCTTTTGCCATAATCAGGTAGCTGAAAAAAATATATACATTATATATATATATTTATATGAATCATTTTCGGCCTTTCGGCATTCGGTTTTCGGCCAACTGTTTCCTATTTTCGGTATCGGTTTTCGGCCAAGAATTTCCCATTCGGTGCATCCCTAATAATAATTATTATTATGTGTGGTGGTTGTAGTGTGATTTAAGCAGCCACACCTGTCTTTGGTCTAGTTAATTGGGCCCAGGAGCAGGGCTGTGCACAGGTTTACACACACACACACACACACACACACACACACACACACACACACACACACACACACACACACACACACACACACACACACACACACACACACACAGGAGAGAGCCTCTGTCATGACAGTACCACATCTGTTGTGGCTTGTACCATGTGTCTCTGTGCTGGAGGGCCCCTTCGAAACCCACTTACAGTAAGTGGCCTGTGGCAGGGTTTACTGCCACAGTAAGTGAGAATTAATTTGGAAACATTTAAATGAAAGAGCCCTTCTAATACATTTATAATACTAATAATAAAAAGTGGATTCATATTCTGATCTGTACAAGTGAACAATGCAAACTATGGTCCCTGGTCTATCCACAGTCCGCCGCCATCTTGATAATTGCAACTAACAAGACCTGACTACATGCCATCCGGTGGTTTACAGAATCCTTAGTTACCATGGCAACAACTCACTGCAGATATCGTTGTTAGTCTTAAACATCTTTAAAACTCACATGTCATTGTTTTTCTCTGAATATGTTTCTTTTGTGACAAGTAGTTTCACCATCTTTTGGCATTAGGAATTGTTTTATTCAAAACTCCCGGAGTGCTCGGTCTCCTCCTTATATAGTCTCTGGCTTCACCAACAGCCTGTAGGAGATACCAGAGCACTGTGGAGATAACTGCTAAACGGATGATAATCTAGCAGATTCACTGCATGGGAGTTGGGATGTTGCCGGGGGTGGTGTACAGTAGGAGATACTTTACATTACAGGCCTCTAGATATCACTCCCAATCAGCCAGCTATCTATCGTTGCCTTGTCATCGCTCAATTACAGTAGATTATGTGTGTTTTACGGCCACCATCAAACAGCGACTTTATGGATTTCATAACTGAAATCTCTTGAGTTATTCTCTCTGGGGAAAAACCCTGAACTATTAAATGTCCTCCCAGGAAGGGATTTGATTTTTTACCAAGGGAGGGTTTTTGAGAATATGTAATTGAAAGGTGGCAGTGTTGTTTATCAACCCTGGACAGCTAGAGCTCCTGCCCCTGCGGTCTAGAGCTGCTGGGGCTGAGGAGGTGGCCACTCTTTGAGATTACCTTAAACATTTAGTACAATGAAATTATCTTGTTTTTCCAATGTTGTTGCATTTTTTTAACAGAAGGAATGTTGATGTAAAGTTCAAGTTTTGTTTTATTTGTCACATATAAGGTACACATACAGTGAAATGCTTGGTTCTGTATGACCCTCCTGAAATGGTGCTTCATACAGTAAAGAAAACACTATACACAGTAGCCAAACACTATACAAAATATGTAAGTACAAAATGCAAAACAAAATGCAAATATTTTACTAATAGATGGATAAAATATGGTGTAGTGTTTAAAGTGAATGTTAAAGGTGAGTGTGTGCATGTGGATGTGTGTGCAATGAATGTAGAATGGATGAGTTAGTGTTGCACAGAGTCCACATTGAGCATCCTGTGAAAGTGTCTATCCACTTGGATATCAACAAAACCAAGCCATTTCAGATATACAATCTGCTTCATTTGAAATATTGCATAATATACACAGGTGGCAACAGTCAGTCTGTCAGTTGTCTTTAGTTGTAAATGATATCAGCTAGCTTTTCCACAAACAAGTAATGAAACAAATTTCTATTTTTTCTTTTTACAATTTTAGAGGTAAAAAAATATTGACAGCAACTGTGACAATTTATTGACCACCTGCTATTACAGTTTGCCTATGTTAATCTCCCATAGCAGCCAATCATACTGGGTTCCACACGCCTACGCAGATAGCTTGATGCTGTTCCACTGTCAAACACAGTTGGCTGTATTCAGAGGGGGTGCAGTAAAACAGTTATAACAAATCAAATGATACAGATGATTTATGACTGAATTAAAACAGCATTGCACTGAATCTTTAAGTGCTAGTCTTCATGGTCATTACCATAACTGAAGGCAAAGAGGAAGGAGGGTGGATACAATGAATAGGACCCATGTGTGTGTGCGTGTGTGTGTGTTTGTGTGTGTGTGTGTGTGCATGCGTGTAGTGCTCAGTGTTAGACTTGTGTGTAGTGCTCAGTGTTAGACTTGTGTGTAGTGCCCAGTGTTGTTAGACTTGTGAGTAGTGCTCAGTGTTAGACGTGTGAGCAGTGCTCAGTGTTGTTAGACTTGTGAGTAGTGCTCAGTGTTAGACTTGTGAGTAGTGCTCAGTGTTAGACTTGTGAGTAGTGCTCAGTGTTGTTAGACTTGTGAGTAGTGCTCAGTGTTGTTAGACTTGTGAGTAGTGCTCAGTGTTAGACTTGTGAGTAGTGCTCAGTGTTAGACTTGTGAGCAGTGCTCAGTGTTGTTAGACTTGTGAGTAGTGCTCAGTGTTGTTAGACTTGTGAGCAGTGCTCAGTGTTGTTAGACTTGTGAGTAGTGCTCAGTGTTAGACTTGTGAGTAGTGCTCAGTGTTAGACTTGTGAGTAGTGCTCAGTGTTGTTAGACTTGTGAGTAGTGCTCAGTGTTAGACTTGTGAGTAGTGCTCAGTGTTGTTAGACTTGTGAGTAGTGCTCAGTGTTGTTAGACTTGTGAGCAGTGCTCAGTGTTGTTAGACTTGTGAGTAGTGCTCAGTGTTAGACTTGTGAGTAGTGCTCAGTGTTAGACTTGTGAGTAGTGCTCATTGTTGTTAGACTTGTGAGTAGTGCTCAGTGTTAGACTTGTGAGTAGTGCTTGTGTTGTTAGACTTGTGAGTAGTGCTCAGTGTTAGACTTGTGAGTAGTGCTCAGTGTTGTTAGACTTGTGAGTAGTGCTCAGTATTGTTAGACTTGTGAGTAAAAAAAAAAAATCTAACCCTGACTAACCTTACTGTCATGCACTTGTCCTAATAAACTAACCTACACTGTAACACGCAACACTTGATGAACATTGTTACTCAGCTGATAGAGTTGTACCCTTCTTGCTGTCTTGTCGTACAGAACTTGTAAGTCGCTTTGGATAAAAGCGTCAGCTAAATGACTAAATGTAAATGTAAATGTAGTGCTCAGTGTTGTTAGACTTGTGAGTAGTGCTCAGTGTTGTTAGACTTGTGAGTAGTGCTCAGTGTTAGACTTGTGAGTAGTGCTTGTGTTGTTAGACTTGTGAGTAGTGCTCAGTGTTAGACTTGTGAGTAGTGCTCAGTGTTGTTAAACTTGTGAGTAGTGCTCAGTGTTGTTAGACTTGTGAGTAGTGCTCAGTGTTGTTAGACTTGTGAGCAGTGCTCAGTGTTGTTAGACTTGTGAGTAGTGCTCAGTGTTGTTAGACTTGTGAGTAGTGCTCAGTGTTGTTAGACTTGTGAGCAGTGCTCAGTGTTGTTAGACTTGTGAGTAGTGCTCAGTGTTGTTAGACTTGTGAGTAGTGCTCAGTGTTGTTAGACTTGTGAGTAGTGCTCAGTGTTGTTAGACTTGTGAGCAGTGCTCAGTGTTAGACTTGTGAGTAGTGCTCAGTGTTGTTAGACTTGTGAGCCGTGCTCAGTGTTGTTAGACTTGTGAGTAGTGCTCAGTGTTGTTAGACTTGTGAGTAGTGCTCAGTGTTGTTAGACTTGTGAGTAGTGCTCAGTGTTGTTAGACTTGTGAGCAGTGCTCAGTGTTAGACTTGTGAGTAGTGCTCAGTGTTGTTAGACTTGTGAGTAGTGCTCAGTGTTGTTAGACTTGTGAGCAGTGCTCAGTGTTGTTAGACTTGTGAGTAGTGCTCAGTGTTAGACTTGTGAGTAGTGCTCAGTGTTGTTAGACTTGTGAGTAGTGCTCAGTGTTGTTAGACTTGTGAGCAGTGCTCAGTGTTGTTAGACTTGTGAGTAGTGCTCAGTGTTGTTAGACTTGTGAGTAGTGCTCAGTGTTGTTAGACTTGTGAGTAGTGCTCAGTGTTGTTAGACTTGTGAGCAGTGCTCAGTGTTAGACTTGTGAGTAGTGCTCAGTGTTAGACTTGTGAGTAGTGCTCAGTGTTAGACTTGTGAGCAGTGCTCAGTGTTGTTAGACTTGTGAGCCGTGCTCAGTGTTGTTAGACTTGTGAGTAGTGCTCAGTGTTGTTAGACTTGTGAGTAGTGCTCAGTGTTGTTAGACTTGTGAGTAGTGCTCAGTGTTGTTAGACTTGTGAGCAGTGCTCAGTGTTAGACTTGTGAGTAGTGCTCAGTGTTGTTAGACTTGTGAGCAGTGCTCAGTGTTAGACTTGTGAGTAGTGCTTGTGTTGTTAGACTTGTGAGTAGTGCTCAGTGTTAGACTTGTGAGTAGTGCTCAGTGTTGTTAGACTTGTGAGTAGTGCTCAGTGTTGTTAGACTTGTGAGCAGTGCTCAGTGTTGTTAGACTTGTGAGTAGTGCTCAGTGTTGTTAGACTTGTGAGTAGTGCTCAGTGTTAGACTTGTGAGTAGTGCTCAGTGTTGTTAGACTTGTGAGCAGTGCTCAGTGTTAGACTTGTGAGTAGTGCTCAGTGTTGTTAGACTTGTGAGTAGTGCTCAGTGTTAGACTTGTGAGTAGTGCTCAGTGTTGTTAGACTTGTGAGCAGTGCTCAGTGTTGTTAGACTTGTGAGCAGTGCTCAGTGTTGTTAGACTTGTGAGCAGTGCTCAGTGTTGTTAGACTTGTGAGCAGTGCTCAGTGTTGTTAGACTTGTGAGTAGTGCTCAGTGTTGTTAGACTTGTGAGTAGTGCTCAGTGTTGTTAGACTTGTGAGCAGTGCTCAGTGTTGTTAAACTTGTGAGCAGTGCTCAGTGTTAGACTTGTGAGTAGTGCTCAGTGTTGTTAGACTTGTGAGCAGTGCTCAGTGTTAGACTTGTGAGTAGTGCTCAGTGTTAGACTTGTGAGCAGTGCTCAGTGTTGTTAGACTTGTGAGTAGTGCTCAGTGTTGTTAGACTTGTGAGCAGTGCTCAGTGTTGTTAGACTTGTGAGTAGTGCTCAGTGTTAGACTTGTGAGTAGTGCTCAGTGTTAGACTTGTGAGTAGTGCTCAGTGTTGTTAGACTTGTGAGTAGTGCTCGGTGTTAGACTTGTGAGTAGTGCTCAGTGTTGTTAGACTTGTGAGTAGTGCTCAGTGTTAGACTTGTGAGTAGTGCTCAGTGTTGTTAGACCTGTGAGCAGTGCTCAGTGTTAGACTTGTGAGTAGTGCTCAGTGTTGTTAGACTTGTGAGTAGTGCTCAGTGTTAGACTTGTGAGTAGTGCTCAGTGTTGTTAGACTTGTGAGTAGTGCTCAGTGTTGTTAGACTTGTGAGCAGTGCTCAGTGTTGTTAGACTTGTGAGTAGTGCTCAGTGTTGTTAGACTTGTGAGTAGTGCTCAGTGTTAGACTTGTGAGTAGTGCTCAGTGTTGTTAGACTTGTGAGCAGTGCTCAGTGTTAGACTTGTGAGTAGTGCTCAGTGTTGTTAGACTTGTGAGCAGTGCTCAGTGTTGTTAGACTTGTGAGCAGTGCTCAGTGTTAGACTTGTGAGTAGTGCTCAGTGTTAGACTTGTGAGCAGTGCTCAGTGTTGTTAGACTTGTGAGTAGTGCTCAGTGTTGTTAGACTTGTGAGCAGTGCTCAGTGTTGTTAGACTTGTGAGTAGTGCTCAGTGTTAGACTTGTGAGTAGTGCTCAGTGTTAGACTTGTGAGTAGTGCTCAGTGTTGTTAGACTTGTGAGTAGTGCTCAGTGTTAGACTTGTGAGTAGTGCTTGTGTTGTTAGACTTGTGAGTAGTGCTCAGTGTTAGACTTGTGAGTAGTGCTCAGTGTTGTTAGACTTGTGAGTAGTGCTCAGTGTTGTTAGACTTGTGAGTAGTGCTCAGTGTTAGACTTGTGAGTAGTGCTCAGTGTTAGACTTGTGAGTAGTGCTCAGTGTTAGACTTGTGAGTAGTGCTCAGTGTTGTTAGACTTGTGAGTAGTGCTCAGTGTTAGACTTGTGAGTAGTGCTTGTGTTGTTAGACTTGTGAGTAGTGCTCAGTGTTAGACTTGTGAGTAGTGCTCAGTGTTGTTAGACTTGTGAGTAGTGCTCAGTGTTGTTAGACTTGTGAGTAGTGCTCAGTGTTGTTAGACTTGTGAGCAGTGCTCAGTGTTGTTAGACTTGTGAGTAGTGCTCAGTGTTAGACTTGTGAGTAGTGCTCAGTGTTGTTAGACTTGTGAGTAGTGCTCAGTGTTGTTAGACTTGTGAGCAGTGCTCAGTGTTGTTAGACTTGTGAGTAGTGCTCAGTGTTGTTAGACTTGTGAGTAGTGCTCAGTGTTGTTAGACTTGTGAGTAGTGCTCAGTGTTGTTAGACTTGTGAGCAGTGCTCAGTGTTAGACTTGTGAGTAGTGCTCAGTGTTGTTAGACTTGTGAGCAGTGCTCAGCATTAGACTTGTGAGTAGTGCTTGTGTTGTTAGACTTGTGAGTAGTGCTCAGTGTTAGACTTGTGAGTAGTGCTCAGTGTTGTTAGACTTGTGAGTAGTGCTCAGTGTTGTTAGACTTGTGAGCAGTGCTCAGTGTTGTTAGACTTGTGAGTAGTGCTCAGTGTTGTTAGACTTGTGAGTAGTGCTCAGTGTTAGACTTGTGAGTAGTGCTCAGTGTTGTTAGACTTGTGAGCAGTGCTCAGTGTTAGACTTGTGAGTAGTGCTCAGTGTTAGACTTGTGAGTAGTGCTCAGTGTTGTTAGACTTGTGAGCAGTGCTCAGTGTTGTTAGACTTGTGAGCAGTGCTCAGTGTTGTTAGACTTGTGAGCAGTGCTCAGTGTTGTTAGACTTGTGAGCAGTGCTCAGTGTTGTTAGACTTGTGAGTAGTGCTCAGTGTTGTTAGACTTGTGAGTAGTGCTCAGTGTTGTTAGACTTGTGAGCAGTGCTCAGTGTTGTTAGACTTGTGAGCAGTGCTCAGTGTTAGACTTGTGAGTAGTGCTCAGTGTTGTTAGACTTGTGAGCAGTGCTCAGTGTTAGACTTGTGAGTAGTGCTCAGTGTTGTTAGACTTGTGAGCAGTGCTCAGTGTTAGACTTGTGAGTAGTGCTCAGTGTTAGACTTGTGAGCAGTGCTCAGTGTTGTTAGACTTGTGAGTAGTGCTCAGTGTTGTTAGACTTGTGAGCAGTGCTCAGTGTTGTTATACTTGTGAGTAGTGCTCAGTGTTAGACTTGTGAGTAGTGCTCAGTGTTAGACTTGTGAGTAGTGCTCAGTGTTGTTAGACTTGTGAGTAGTGCTCAGTGTTAGACTTGTGAGTAGTGCTTGTGTTGTTAGACTTGTGAGTAGTGCTCAGTGTTAGACTTGTGAGTAGTGCTCAGTGTTGTTAGACTTGTGAGTAGTGCTCAGTGTTAGACTTGTGAGTAGTGCTCAGTGTTAGACTTGTGAGTAGTGCTCAGTGTTGTTAGACTTGTGAGTAGTGCTCAGTGTTAGACTTGTGAGTAGTGCTTGTGTTGTTAGACTTGTGAGTAGTGCTCAGTGTTAGACTTGTGAGTAGTGCTCAGTGTTGTTAGACTTGTGAGTAGTGCTCAGTGTTGTTAGACTTGTGAGTAGTGCTCAGTGTTAGACTTGTGAGTAGTGCTCAGTGTTAGACTTGTGAGTAGTGCTCAGTGCTAGACTTGTGAGTAGTGCTCAGTGTTGTTAGACTTGTGAGTAGTGCTCAGTGTTGTTAGACTTGTGAGTAGTGCTCAGTGTTAGACTTGTGAGTAGTGCTTGTGTTGTTAGACTTGTGAGTAGTGCTCAGTGTTAGACTTGTGAGTAGTGCTCAGTGTTGTTAAACTTGTGAGTAGTGCTCAGTGTTGTTAGACTTGTGAGTAGTGCTCAGTGTTGTTAGACTTGTGAGCAGTGCTCAGTGTTGTTAGACTTGTGAGTAGTGCTCAGTGTTAGACTTGTGAGTAGTGCTCAGTGTTGTTAGACTTGTGAGTAGTGCTCAGTGTTGTTAGACTTGTGAGCAGTGCTCAGTGTTGTTAGACTTGTGAGTAGTGCTCAGTGTTGTTAGACTTGTGAGTAGTGCTCAGTGTTGTTAGACTTGTGAGTAGTGCTCAGTGTTGTTAGACTTGTGAGCAGTGCTCAGTGTTAGACTTGTGAGTAGTGCTCAGTGTTGTTAGACTTGTGAGCCGTGCTCAGTGTTGTTAGACTTGTGAGTAGTGCTCAGTGTTGTTAGACTTGTGAGTAGTGCTCAGTGTTGTTAGACTTGTGAGTAGTGCTCAGTGTTGTTAGACTTGTGAGCAGTGCTCAGTGTTAGACTTGTGAGTAGTGCTCAGTGTTGTTAGACTTGTGAGTAGTGCTCAGTGTTGTTAGACTTGTGAGCAGTGCTCAGTGTTGTTACACTTGTGAGTAGTGCTCAGTGTTAGACTTGTGAGTAGTGCTCAGTGTTGTTAGACTTGTGAGTAGTGCTCAGTGTTGTTAGACTTGTGAGCAGTGCTCAGTGTTGTTAGACTTGTGAGTAGTGCTCAGTGTTGTTAGACTTGTGAGTAGTGCTCAGTGTTGTTAGACTTGTGAGTAGTGCTCAGTGTTGTTAGACTTGTGAGCAGTGCTCAGTGTTAGACTTGTGAGTAGTGCTCAGTGTTGTTAGACTTGTGAGCCGTGCTCAGTGTTGTTAGACTTGTGAGTAGTGCTCAGTGTTGTTAGACTTGTGAGTAGTGCTCAGTGTTGTTAGACTTGTGAGTAGTGCTCAGTGTTGTTAGACTTGTGAGCAGTGCTCAGTGTTAGACTTGTGAGTAGTGCTCAGTGTTGTTAGACTTGTGAGCAGTGCTCAGTGTTAGACTTGTGAGTAGTGCTTGTGTTGTTAGACTTGTGAGTAGTGCTCAGTGTTAGACTTGTGAGTAGTGCTCAGTGTTGTTAGACTTGTGAGTAGTGCTCAGTGTTGTTAGACTTGTGAGCAGTGCTCAGTGTTGTTAGACTTGTGAGTAGTGCTCAGTGTTGTTAGACTTGTGAGTAGTGCTCAGTGTTAGACTTGTGAGTAGTGCTCAGTGTTGTTAGACTTGTGAGCAGTGCTCAGTGTTAGACTTGTGAGTAGTGCTCAGTGTTGTTAGACTTGTGAGTAGTGCTCAGTGTTAGACTTGTGAGTAGTGCTCAGTGTTGTTAGACTTGTGAGCAGTGCTCAGTGTTGTTAGACTTGTGAGCAGTGCTCAGTGTTGTTAGACTTGTGAGCAGTGCTCAGTGTTGTTAGACTTGTGAGCAGTGCTCAGTGTTGTTAGACTTGTGAGTAGTGCTCAGTGTTGTTAGACTTGTGAGTAGTGCTCAGTGTTGTTAGACTTGTGAGCAGTGCTCAGTGTTGTTAAACTTGTGAGCAGTGCTCAGTGTTAGACTTGTGAGTAGTGCTCAGTGTTGTTAGACTTGTGAGCAGTGCTCAGTGTTAGACTTGTGAGTAGTGCTCAGTGTTAGACTTGTGAGCAGTGCTCAGTGTTGTTAGACTTGTGAGTAGTGCTCAGTGTTGTTAGACTTGTGAGCAGTGCTCAGTGTTGTTAGACTTGTGAGTAGTGCTCAGTGTTAGACTTGTGAGTAGTGCTCAGTGTTAGACTTGTGAGTAGTGCTCAGTGTTGTTAGACTTGTGAGTAGTGCTCAGTGTTAGACTTGTGAGTAGTGCTCAGTGTTGTTAGACTTGTGAGTAGTGCTCAGTGTTGTTAGACTTGTGAGCAGTGCTCAGTGTTGTTAGACTTGTGAGTAGTGCTCAGTGTTAGACTTGTGAGTAGTGCTCAGTGTTAGACTTGTGAGTAGTGCTCATTGTTGTTAGACTTGTGAGTAGTGCTCAGTGTTAGACTTGTGAGTAGTGCTTGTGTTGTTAGACTTGTGAGTAGTGCTCAGTGTTAGACTTGTGAGTAGTGCTCAGTGTTGTTAGACTTGTGAGTAGTGCTCAGTGTTGTTAGACTTGTGAGTAAAAAAAAAAAATCTAACCCTGACTAACCTTACTGTCATGCACTTGTCCTAATAAACTAACCTACACTGTAACACGCAACACTTGATGAACATTGTTACTCAGCTGATAGAGTTGTACCCTTCTTGCTGTCTTGTCGTACAGAACTTGTAAGTCGCTTTGGATAAAAGCGTCAGCTAAATGACTAAATGTAAATGTAAATGTAGTGCTCAGTGTTGTTAGACTTGTGAGTAGTGCTCAGTGTTGTTAGACTTGTGAGTAGTGCTCAGTGTTAGACTTGTGAGTAGTGCTTGTGTTGTTAGACTTGTGAGTAGTGCTCAGTGTTAGACTTGTGAGTAGTGCTCAGTGTTGTTAAACTTGTGAGTAGTGCTCAGTGTTGTTAGACTTGTGAGTAGTGCTCAGTGTTGTTAGACTTGTGAGCAGTGCTCAGTGTTGTTAGACTTGTGAGTAGTGCTCAGTGTTGTTAGACTTGTGAGTAGTGCTCAGTGTTGTTAGACTTGTGAGCAGTGCTCAGTGTTGTTAGACTTGTGAGTAGTGCTCAGTGTTGTTAGACTTGTGAGTAGTGCTCAGTGTTGTTAGACTTGTGAGTAGTGCTCAGTGTTGTTAGACTTGTGAGCAGTGCTCAGTGTTAGACTTGTGAGTAGTGCTCAGTGTTGTTAGACTTGTGAGCCGTGCTCAGTGTTGTTAGACTTGTGAGTAGTGCTCAGTGTTGTTAGACTTGTGAGTAGTGCTCAGTGTTGTTAGACTTGTGAGTAGTGCTCAGTGTTGTTAGACTTGTGAGCAGTGCTCAGTGTTAGACTTGTGAGTAGTGCTCAGTGTTGTTAGACTTGTGAGTAGTGCTCAGTGTTGTTAGACTTGTGAGCAGTGCTCAGTGTTGTTAGACTTGTGAGTAGTGCTCAGTGTTAGACTTGTGAGTAGTGCTCAGTGTTGTTAGACTTGTGAGTAGTGCTCAGTGTTGTTAGACTTGTGAGCAGTGCTCAGTGTTGTTAGACTTGTGAGTAGTGCTCAGTGTTGTTAGACTTGTGAGTAGTGCTCAGTGTTGTTAGACTTGTGAGTAGTGCTCAGTGTTGTTAGACTTGTGAGCAGTGCTCAGTGTTAGACTTGTGAGTAGTGCTCAGTGTTAGACTTGTGAGTAGTGCTCAGTGTTAGACTTGTGAGCAGTGCTCAGTGTTGTTAGACTTGTGAGCCGTGCTCAGTGTTGTTAGACTTGTGAGTAGTGCTCAGTGTTGTTAGACTTGTGAGTAGTGCTCAGTGTTGTTAGACTTGTGAGTAGTGCTCAGTGTTGTTAGACTTGTGAGCAGTGCTCAGTGTTAGACTTGTGAGTAGTGCTCAGTGTTGTTAGACTTGTGAGCAGTGCTCAGTGTTAGACTTGTGAGTAGTGCTTGTGTTGTTAGACTTGTGAGTAGTGCTCAGTGTTAGACTTGTGAGTAGTGCTCAGTGTTGTTAGACTTGTGAGTAGTGCTCAGTGTTGTTAGACTTGTGAGCAGTGCTCAGTGTTGTTAGACTTGTGAGTAGTGCTCAGTGTTGTTAGACTTGTGAGTAGTGCTCAGTGTTAGACTTGTGAGTAGTGCTCAGTGTTGTTAGACTTGTGAGCAGTGCTCAGTGTTAGACTTGTGAGTAGTGCTCAGTGTTGTTAGACTTGTGAGTAGTGCTCAGTGTTAGACTTGTGAGTAGTGCTCAGTGTTGTTAGACTTGTGAGCAGTGCTCAGTGTTGTTAGACTTGTGAGCAGTGCTCAGTGTTGTTAGACTTGTGAGCAGTGCTCAGTGTTGTTAGACTTGTGAGCAGTGCTCAGTGTTGTTAGACTTGTGAGTAGTGCTCAGTGTTGTTAGACTTGTGAGTAGTGCTCAGTGTTGTTAGACTTGTGAGCAGTGCTCAGTGTTGTTAAACTTGTGAGCAGTGCTCAGTGTTAGACTTGTGAGTAGTGCTCAGTGTTGTTAGACTTGTGAGCAGTGCTCAGTGTTAGACTTGTGAGTAGTGCTCAGTGTTAGACTTGTGAGCAGTGCTCAGTGTTGTTAGACTTGTGAGTAGTGCTCAGTGTTGTTAGACTTGTGAGCAGTGCTCAGTGTTGTTAGACTTGTGAGTAGTGCTCAGTGTTAGACTTGTGAGTAGTGCTCAGTGTTAGACTTGTGAGTAGTGCTCAGTGTTGTTAGACTTGTGAGTAGTGCTCGGTGTTAGACTTGTGAGTAGTGCTTGTGTTGTTAGACTTGTGAGTAGTGCTCAGTGTTAGACTTGTGAGTAGTGCTCAGTGTTGTTAGACTTGTGAGTAGTGCTCAGTGTTGTTAGACTTGTGAGCAGTGCTCAGTGTTGTTAGACTTGTGAGTAGTGCTCAGTGTTGTTAGACTTGTGAGTAGTGCTCAGTGTTAGACTTGTGAGTAGTGCTCAGTGTTGTTAGACTTGTGAGCAGTGCTCAGTGTTAGACTTGTGAGTAGTGCTCAGTGTTGTTAGACTTGTGAGCAGTGCTCAGTGTTGTTAGACTTGTGAGCAGTGCTCAGTGTTAGACTTGTGAGTAGTGCTCAGTGTTAGACTTGTGAGCAGTGCTCAGTGTTGTTAGACTTGTGAGTAGTGCTCAGTGTTGTTAGACTTGTGAGCAGTGCTCAGTGTTGTTAGACTTGTGAGTAGTGCTCAGTGTTAGACTTGTGAGTAGTGCTCAGTGTTAGACTTGTGAGTAGTGCTCAGTGTTGTTAGACTTGTGAGTAGTGCTCAGTGTTAGACTTGTGAGTAGTGCTTGTGTTGTTAGACTTGTGAGTAGTGCTCAGTGTTAGACTTGTGAGTAGTGCTCAGTGTTGTTAGACTTGTGAGTAGTGCTCAGTGTTGTTAGACTTGTGAGTAGTGCTCAGTGTTGTTAGACTTGTGAGCAGTGCTCAGTGTTGTTAGACTTGTGAGTAGTGCTCAGTGTTAGACTTGTGAGTAGTGCTCAGTGTTGTTAGACTTGTGAGTAGTGCTCAGTGTTGTTAGACTTGTGAGCAGTGCTCAGTGTTGTTAGACTTGTGAGTAGTGCTCAGTGTTGTTAGACTTGTGAGTAGTGCTCAGTGTTGTTAGACTTGTGAGTAGTGCTCAGTGTTGTTAGACTTGTGAGCAGTGCTCAGTGTTAGACTTGTGAGTAGTGCTCAGTGTTGTTAGACTTGTGAGCAGTGCTCAGCATTAGACTTGTGAGTAGTGCTTGTGTTGTTAGACTTGTGAGTAGTGCTCAGTGTTAGACTTGTGAGTAGTGCTCAGTGTTGTTAGACTTGTGAGTAGTGCTCAGTGTTGTTAGACTTGTGAGCAGTGCTCAGTGTTGTTAGACTTGTGAGTAGTGCTCAGTGTTGTTAGACTTGTGAGTAGTGCTCAGTGTTAGACTTGTGAGTAGTGCTCAGTGTTGTTAGACTTGTGAGCAGTGCTCAGTGTTAGACTTGTGAGTAGTGCTCAGTGTTAGACTTGTGAGTAGTGCTCAGTGTTGTTAGACTTGTGAGCAGTGCTCAGTGTTGTTAGACTTGTGAGCAGTGCTCAGTGTTGTTAGACTTGTGAGCAGTGCTCAGTGTTGTTAGACTTGTGAGCAGTGCTCAGTGTTGTTAGACTTGTGAGTAGTGCTCAGTGTTGTTAGACTTGTGAGTAGTGCTCAGTGTTGTTAGACTTGTGAGCAGTGCTCAGTGTTGTTAGACTTGTGAGCAGTGCTCAGTGTTAGACTTGTGAGTAGTGCTCAGTGTTGTTAGACTTGTGAGCAGTGCTCAGTGTTAGACTTGTGAGTAGTGCTCAGTGTTGTTAGACTTGTGAGCAGTGCTCAGTGTTAGACTTGTGAGTAGTGCTCAGTGTTAGACTTGTGAGCAGTGCTCAGTGTTGTTAGACTTGTGAGTAGTGCTCAGTGTTGTTAGACTTGTGAGCAGTACTCAGTGTTGTTATACTTGTGAGTAGTGCTCAGTGTTAGACTTGTGAGTAGTGCTCAGTGTTAGACTTGTGAGTAGTGCTCAGTGTTGTTAGACTTGTGAGTAGTGCTCAGTGTTAGACTTGTGAGTAGTGCTTGTGTTGTTAGACTTGTGAGTAGTGCTCAGTGTTAGACTTGTGAGTAGTGCTCAGTGTTGTTAGACTTGTGAGTAGTGCTCAGTGTTAGACTTGTGAGTAGTGCTCAGTGTTAGACTTGTGAGTAGTGCTCAGTGTTGTTAGACTTGTGAGTAGTGCTCAGTGTTAGACTTGTGAGTAGTGCTTGTGTTGTTAGACTTGTGAGTAGTGCTCAGTGTTAGACTTGTGAGTAGTGCTCAGTGTTGTTAGACTTGTGAGTAGTGCTCAGTGTTGTTAGACTTGTGAGTAGTGCTCAGTGTTAGACTTGTGAGTAGTGCTCAGTGTTAGACTTGTGAGTAGTGCTCAGTGCTAGACTTGTGAGTAGTGCTCAGTGTTGTTAGACTTGTGAGTAGTGCTCAGTGTTGTTAGACTTGTGAGTAGTGCTCAGTGTTAGACTTGTGAGTAGTGCTTGTGTTGTTAGACTTGTGAGTAGTGCTCAGTGTTAGACTTGTGAGTAGTGCTCAGTGTTGTTAAACTTGTGAGTAGTGCTCAGTGTTGTTAGACTTGTGAGTAGTGCTCAGTGTTGTTAGACTTGTGAGCAGTGCTCAGTGTTGTTAGACTTGTGAGTAGTGCTCAGTGTTAGACTTGTGAGTAGTGCTCAGTGTTGTTAGACTTGTGAGTAGTGCTCAGTGTTGTTAGACTTGTGAGCAGTGCTCAGTGTTGTTAGACTTGTGAGTAGTGCTCAGTGTTGTTAGACTTGTGAGTAGTGCTCAGTGTTGTTAGACTTGTGAGTAGTGCTCAGTGTTGTTAGACTTGTGAGCAGTGCTCAGTGTTAGACTTGTGAGTAGTGCTCAGTGTTGTTAGACTTGTGAGCCGTGCTCAGTGTTGTTAGACTTGTGAGTAGTGCTCAGTGTTGTTAGACTTGTGAGTAGTGCTCAGTGTTGTTAGACTTGTGAGTAGTGCTCAGTGTTGTTAGACTTGTGAGCAGTGCTCAGTGTTAGACTTGTGAGTAGTGCTCAGTGTTGTTAGACTTGTGAGTAGTGCTCAGTGTTGTTAGACTTGTGAGCAGTGCTCAGTGTTGTTAGACTTGTGAGTAGTGCTCAGTGTTAGACTTGTGAGTAGTGCTCAGTGTTGTTAGACTTGTGAGTAGTGCTCAGTGTTGTTAGACTTGTGAGCAGTGCTCAGTGTTGTTAGACTTGTGAGTAGTGCTCAGTGTTGTTAGACTTGTGAGTAGTGCTCAGTGTTGTTAGACTTGTGAGTAGTGCTCAGTGTTGTTAGACTTGTGAGCAGTGCTCAGTGTTAGACTTGTGAGTAGTGCTCAGTGTTGTTAGACTTGTGAGCCGTGCTCAGTGTTGTTAGACTTGTGAGTAGTGCTCAGTGTTGTTAGACTTGTGAGTAGTGCTCAGTGTTGTTAGACTTGTGAGTAGTGCTCAGTGTTGTTAGACTTGTGAGCAGTGCTCAGTGTTAGACTTGTGAGTAGTGCTCAGTGTTGTTAGACTTGTGAGCAGTGCTCAGTGTTAGACTTGTGAGTAGTGCTTGTGTTGTTAGACTTGTGAGTAGTGCTCAGTGTTAGACTTGTGAGTAGTGCTCAGTGTTGTTAGACTTGTGAGTAGTGCTCAGTGTTGTTAGACTTGTGAGCAGTGCTCAGTGTTGTTAGACTTGTGAGTAGTGCTCAGTGTTGTTAGACTTGTGAGTAGTGCTCAGTGTTAGACTTGTGAGTAGTGCTCAGTGTTGTTAGACTTGTGAGCAGTGCTCAGTGTTAGACTTGTGAGTAGTGCTCAGTGTTGTTAGACTTGTGAGTAGTGCTCAGTGTTAGACTTGTGAGTAGTGCTCAGTGTTGTTAGACTTGTGAGCAGTGCTCAGTGTTGTTAGACTTGTGAGCAGTGCTCAGTGTTGTTAGACTTGTGAGCAGTGCTCAGTGTTGTTAGACTTGTGAGCAGTGCTCAGTGTTGTTAGACTTGTGAGTAGTGCTCAGTGTTGTTAGACTTGTGAGTAGTGCTCAGTGTTGTTAGACTTGTGAGCAGTGCTCAGTGTTGTTAAACTTGTGAGCAGTGCTCAGTGTTAGACTTGTGAGTAGTGCTCAGTGTTGTTAGACTTGTGAGCAGTGCTCAGTGTTAGACTTGTGAGTAGTGCTCAGTGTTAGACTTGTGAGCAGTGCTCAGTGTTGTTAGACTTGTGAGTAGTGCTCAGTGTTGTTAGACTTGTGAGCAGTGCTCAGTGTTGTTAGACTTGTGAGTAGTGCTCAGTGTTAGACTTGTGAGTAGTGCTCAGTGTTAGACTTGTGAGTAGTGCTCAGTGTTGTTAGACTTGTGAGTAGTGCTCAGTGTTAGACTTGTGAGTAGTGCTTGTGTTGTTAGACTTGTGAGTAGTGCTCAGTGTTAGACTTGTGAGTAGTGCTCAGTGTTGTTAGACTTGTGAGTAGTGCTCAGTGTTAGACTTGTGAGTAGTGCTCAGTGTTGTTAGACTTGTGAGTAGTGCTCAGTGTTGTTAGACTTGTGAGCAGTGCTCAGTGTTGTTAGACTTGTGAGTAGTGCTCAGTGTTGTTAGACTTGTGAGTAGTGCTCAGTGTTGTTAGACTTGTGAGCAGTGCTCAGTGTTAGACTTGTGAGTAGTGCTCAGTGTTGTTAGACTTGTGAGCAGTGCTCAGTGTTAGACTTGTGAGTAGTGCTTGTGTTGTTAGACTTGTGAGTAGTGCTCAGTGTTAGACTTGTGAGTAGTGCTCAGTGTTGTTAGACTTGTGAGTAGTGCTCAGTGTTGTTAGACTTGTGAGCAGTGCTCAGTGTTGTTAGACTTGTGAGTAGTGCTCAGTGTTGTTAGACTTGTGAGTAGTGCTCAGTGTTAGACTTGTGAGTAGTGCTCAGTGTTGTTAGACTTGTGAGCAGTGCTCAGTGTTAGACTTGTGAGTAGTGCTCAGTGTTGTTAGACTTGTGAGTAGTGCTCAGTGTTAGACTTGTGAGTAGTGCTCAGTGTTGTTAGACTTGTGAGCAGTGCTCAGTGTTGTTAGACTTGTGAGCAGTGCTCAGTGTTGTTAGACTTGTGAGCAGTGCTCAGTGTTGTTAGACTTGTGAGCAGTGCTCAGTGTTGTTAGACTTGTGAGTAGTGCTCAGTGTTGTTAGACTTGTGAGTAGTGCTCAGTGTTGTTAGACTTGTGAGCAGTGCTCAGTGTTGTTAAACTTGTGAGCAGTGCTCAGTGTTAGACTTGTGAGTAGTGCTCAGTGTTGTTAGACTTGTGAGCAGTGCTCAGTGTTAGACTTGTGAGTAGTGCTCAGTGTTAGACTTGTGAGCAGTGCTCAGTGTTGTTAGACTTGTGAGTAGTGCTCAGTGTTGTTAGACTTGTGAGCAGTGCTCAGTGTTGTTAGACTTGTGAGTAGTGCTCAGTGTTAGACTTGTGAGTAGTGCTCAGTGTTAGACTTGTGAGTAGTGCTCAGTGTTGTTAGACTTGTGAGTAGTGCTCGGTGTTAGACTTGTGAGTAGTGCTTGTGTTGTTAGACTTGTGAGTAGTGCTCAGTGTTAGACTTGTGAGTAGTGCTCAGTGTTGTTAGACTTGTGAGTAGTGCTCAGTGTTGTTAGACTTGTGAGCAGTGCTCAGTGTTGTTAGACTTGTGAGTAGTGCTCAGTGTTGTTAGACTTGTGAGTAGTGCTCAGTGTTAGACTTGTGAGTAGTGCTCAGTGTTGTTAGACTTGTGAGCAGTGCTCAGTGTTAGACTTGTGAGTAGTGCTCAGTGTTGTTAGACTTGTGAGCAGTGCTCAGTGTTGTTAGACTTGTGAGCAGTGCTCAGTGTTAGACTTGTGAGTAGTGCTCAGTGTTAGACTTGTGAGCAGTGCTCAGTGTTGTTAGACTTGTGAGTAGTGCTCAGTGTTGTTAGACTTGTGAGCAGTGCTCAGTGTTGTTAGACTTGTGAGTAGTGCTCAGTGTTAGACTTGTGAGTAGTGCTCAGTGTTAGACTTGTGAGTAGTGCTCAGTGTTGTTAGACTTGTGAGTAGTGCTCAGTGTTAGACTTGTGAGTAGTGCTTGTGTTGTTAGACTTGTGAGTAGTGCTCAGTGTTAGACTTGTGAGTAGTGCTCAGTGTTGTTAGACTTGTGAGTAGTGCTCAGTGTTGTTAGACTTGTGAGTAGTGCTCAGTGTTAGACTTGTGAGTAGTGCTCAGTGTTAGACTTGTGAGTAGTGCTCAGTGTTAGACTTGTGAGTAGTGCTCAGTGTTGTTAGACTTGTGAGTAGTGCTCAGTGTTAGACTTGTGAGTAGTGCTTGTGTTGTTAGACTTGTGAGTAGTGCTCAGTGTTAGACTTGTGAGTAGTGCTCAGTGTTGTTAGACTTGTGAGTAGTGCTCAGTGTTGTTAGACTTGTGAGTAGTGCTCAGTGTTGTTAGACTTGTGAGCAGTGCTCAGTGTTGTTAGACTTGTGAGTAGTGCTCAGTGTTAGACTTGTGAGTAGTGCTCAGTGTTGTTAGACTTGTGAGTAGTGCTCAGTGTTGTTAGACTTGTGAGCAGTGCTCAGTGTTGTTAGACTTGTGAGTAGTGCTCAGTGTTGTTAGACTTGTGAGTAGTGCTCAGTGTTGTTAGACTTGTGAGTAGTGCTCAGTGTTGTTAGACTTGTGAGCAGTGCTCAGTGTTAGACTTGTGAGTAGTGCTCAGTGTTGTTAGACTTGTGAGCAGTGCTCAGCATTAGACTTGTGAGTAGTGCTTGTGTTGTTAGACTTGTGAGTAGTGCTCAGTGTTAGACTTGTGAGTAGTGCTCAGTGTTGTTAGACTTGTGAGTAGTGCTCAGTGTTGTTAGACTTGTGAGCAGTGCTCAGTGTTGTTAGACTTGTGAGTAGTGCTCAGTGTTGTTAGACTTGTGAGTAGTGCTCAGTGTTAGACTTGTGAGTAGTGCTCAGTGTTGTTAGACTTGTGAGCAGTGCTCAGTGTTAGACTTGTGAGTAGTGCTCAGTGTTAGACTTGTGAGTAGTGCTCAGTGTTGTTAGACTTGTGAGCAGTGCTCAGTGTTGTTAGACTTGTGAGCAGTGCTCAGTGTTGTTAGACTTGTGAGCAGTGCTCAGTGTTGTTAGACTTGTGAGCAGTGCTCAGTGTTGTTAGACTTGTGAGTAGTGCTCAGTGTTGTTAGACTTGTGAGTAGTGCTCAGTGTTGTTAGACTTGTGAGCAGTGCTCAGTGTTGTTAGACTTGTGAGCAGTGCTCAGTGTTAGACTTGTGAGTAGTGCTCAGTGTTGTTAGACTTGTGAGCAGTGCTCAGTGTTAGACTTGTGAGCAGTGCTCAGTGTTGTTAGACTTGTGAGCAGTGCTCAGTGTTAGACTTGTGAGCAGTGCTCAGTGTTGTTAGACTTGTGAGCAGTGCTCAGTGTTAGACTTGTGAGTAGTGCTCAGTGTTAGACTTGTGAGCAGTGCTCAGTGTTAGACTTGTGAGTAGTGCTCAGTGTTGTTAGACTTGTGAGCAGTGCTCAGTGTTGTTAGCCTTGTGAGTAGTGCTCAGTGTTAGACTTGTGAGTAGTGCTCTGTGTTAGACTTGTGAGCAGTGCTCAGTGTTAGACTTGTGAGTAGTGCTCAGTGTTGTTAGACTTGTGAGTAGTGCTCAGTGTTGTTAGACTTGTGAGTAGTGCTCAGTGTTGTTAGACTTGTGAGCAGTGCTCAGTGTTGTTAGACTTGTGAGCAGTGCTCAGTGTTAGACTTGTGAGTAGTGCTCAGTGTTGTTAGACTTGTGAGCAGTGCTCAGTGTTAGACTTGTGAGTAGTGCTCAGTGTTAGACTTGTGAGCAGTGCTCAGTGTTGTTAGACTTGTGAGTAGTGCTCAGTGTTGTTAGACTTGTGAGCAGTGCTCAGTGTTGTTATACTTGTGAGTAGTGCTCAGTGTTAGACTTGTGAGTAGTGCTCAGTGTTAGACTTGTGAGTAGTGCTCAGTGTTGTTAGACTTGTGAGTAGTGCTCAGTGTTAGACTTGTGAGTAGTGCTTGTGTTGTTAGACTTGTGAGTAGTGCTCAGTGTTAGACTTGTGAGTAGTGCTCAGTGTTGTTAGACTTGTGAGTAGTGCTCAGTGTTAGACTTGTGAGTAGTGCTCAGTGTTAGACTTGTGAGTAGTGCTCAGTGTTGTTAGACTTGTGAGTAGTGCTCAGTGTTAGACTTGTGAGTAGTGCTTGTGTTGTTAGACTTGTGAGTAGTGCTCAGTGTTAGACTTGTGAGTAGTGCTCAGTGTTGTTAGACTTGTGAGTAGTGCTCAGTGTTGTTAGACTTGTGAGTAGTGCTCAGTGTTAGACTTGTGAGTAGTGCTCAGTGTTAGACTTGTGAGTAGTGCTCAGTGCTAGACTTGTGAGTAGTGCTCAGTGTTGTTAGACTTGTGAGTAGTGCTCAGTGTTGTTAGACTTGTGAGTAGTGCTCAGTGTTAGACTTGTGAGTAGTGCTTGTGTTGTTAGACTTGTGAGTAGTGCTCAGTGTTAGACTTGTGAGTAGTGCTCAGTGTTGTTAAACTTGTGAGTAGTGCTCAGTGTTGTTAGACTTGTGAGTAGTGCTCAGTGTTGTTAGACTTGTGAGCAGTGCTCAGTGTTGTTAGACTTGTGAGTAGTGCTCAGTGTTAGACTTGTGAGTAGTGCTCAGTGTTGTTAGACTTGTGAGTAGTGCTCAGTGTTGTTAGACTTGTGAGCAGTGCTCAGTGTTGTTAGACTTGTGAGTAGTGCTCAGTGTTGTTAGACTTGTGAGTAGTGCTCAGTGTTGTTAGACTTGTGAGTAGTGCTCAGTGTTGTTAGACTTGTGAGCAGTGCTCAGTGTTAGACTTGTGAGTAGTGCTCAGTGTTGTTAGACTTGTGAGCCGTGCTCAGTGTTGTTAGACTTGTGAGTAGTGCTCAGTGTTGTTAGACTTGTGAGTAGTGCTCAGTGTTGTTAGACTTGTGAGTAGTGCTCAGTGTTGTTAGACTTGTGAGCAGTGCTCAGTGTTAGACTTGTGAGTAGTGCTCAGTGTTGTTAGACTTGTGAGTAGTGCTCAGTGTTGTTAGACTTGTGAGCAGTGCTCAGTGTTGTTAGACTTGTGAGTAGTGCTCAGTGTTAGACTTGTGAGTAGTGCTCAGTGTTGTTAGACTTGTGAGTAGTGCTCAGTGTTGTTAGACTTGTGAGCAGTGCTCAGTGTTGTTAGACTTGTGAGTAGTGCTCAGTGTTGTTAGACTTGTGAGTAGTGCTCAGTGTTGTTAGACTTGTGAGTAGTGCTCAGTGTTGTTAGACTTGTGAGCAGTGCTCAGTGTTAGACTTGTGAGTAGTGCTCAGTGTTGTTAGACTTGTGAGCCGTGCTCAGTGTTGTTAGACTTGTGAGTAGTGCTCAGTGTTGTTAGACTTGTGAGTAGTGCTCAGTGTTGTTAGACTTGTGAGTAGTGCTCAGTGTTGTTAGACTTGTGAGCAGTGCTCAGTGTTAGACTTGTGAGTAGTGCTCAGTGTTGTTAGACTTGTGAGCAGTGCTCAGTGTTAGACTTGTGAGTAGTGCTTGTGTTGTTAGACTTGTGAGTAGTGCTCAGTGTTAGACTTGTGAGTAGTGCTCAGTGTTGTTAGACTTGTGAGTAGTGCTCAGTGTTGTTAGACTTGTGAGCAGTGCTCAGTGTTGTTAGACTTGTGAGTAGTGCTCAGTGTTGTTAGACTTGTGAGTAGTGCTCAGTGTTAGACTTGTGAGTAGTGCTCAGTGTTGTTAGACTTGTGAGCAGTGCTCAGTGTTAGACTTGTGAGTAGTGCTCAGTGTTGTTAGACTTGTGAGTAGTGCTCAGTGTTAGACTTGTGAGTAGTGCTCAGTGTTGTTAGACTTGTGAGCAGTGCTCAGTGTTGTTAGACTTGTGAGCAGTGCTCAGTGTTGTTAGACTTGTGAGCAGTGCTCAGTGTTGTTAGACTTGTGAGCAGTGCTCAGTGTTGTTAGACTTGTGAGTAGTGCTCAGTGTTGTTAGACTTGTGAGTAGTGCTCAGTGTTGTTAGACTTGTGAGCAGTGCTCAGTGTTGTTAAACTTGTGAGCAGTGCTCAGTGTTAGACTTGTGAGTAGTGCTCAGTGTTGTTAGACTTGTGAGCAGTGCTCAGTGTTAGACTTGTGAGTAGTGCTCAGTGTTAGACTTGTGAGCAGTGCTCAGTGTTGTTAGACTTGTGAGTAGTGCTCAGTGTTGTTAGACTTGTGAGCAGTGCTCAGTGTTGTTAGACTTGTGAGTAGTGCTCAGTGTTAGACTTGTGAGTAGTGCTCAGTGTTAGACTTGTGAGTAGTGCTCAGTGTTGTTAGACTTGTGAGTAGTGCTCAGTGTTAGACTTGTGAGTAGTGCTTGTGTTGTTAGACTTGTGAGTAGTGCTCAGTGTTAGACTTGTGAGTAGTGCTCAGTGTTGTTAGACTTGTGAGTAGTGCTCAGTGTTGTTAGACTTGTGAGCAGTGCTCAGTGTTGTTAGACTTGTGAGTAGTGCTCAGTGTTGTTAGACTTGTGAGTAGTGCTCAGTGTTAGACTTGTGAGTAGTGCTCAGTGTTGTTAGACTTGTGAGCAGTGCTCAGTGTTAGACTTGTGAGTAGTGCTCAGTGTTGTTAGACTTGTGAGCAGTGCTCAGTGTTGTTAGACTTGTGAGCAGTGCTCAGTGTTAGACTTGTGAGTAGTGCTCAGTGTTAGACTTGTGAGCAGTGCTCAGTGTTGTTAGACTTGTGAGTAGTGCTCAGTGTTGTTAGACTTGTGAGCAGTGCTCAGTGTTGTTAGACTTGTGAGTAGTGCTCAGTGTTAGACTTGTGAGTAGTGCTCAGTGTTAGACTTGTGAGTAGTGCTCAGTGTTGTTAGACTTGTGAGTAGTGCTCAGTGTTAGACTTGTGAGTAGTGCTTGTGTTGTTAGACTTGTGAGTAGTGCTCAGTGTTAGACTTGTGAGTAGTGCTCAGTGTTGTTAGACTTGTGAGTAGTGCTCAGTGTTGTTAGACTTGTGAGTAGTGCTCAGTGTTAGACTTGTGAGTAGTGCTCAGTGTTAGACTTGTGAGTAGTGCTCAGTGTTAGACTTGTGAGTAGTGCTCAGTGTTGTTAGACTTGTGAGTAGTGCTCAGTGTTAGACTTGTGAGTAGTGCTTGTGTTGTTAGACTTGTGAGTAGTGCTCAGTGTTAGACTTGTGAGTAGTGCTCAGTGTTGTTAGACTTGTGAGTAGTGCTCAGTGTTGTTAGACTTGTGAGTAGTGCTCAGTGTTGTTAGACTTGTGAGCAGTGCTCAGTGTTGTTAGACTTGTGAGTAGTGCTCAGTGTTAGACTTGTGAGTAGTGCTCAGTGTTGTTAGACTTGTGAGTAGTGCTCAGTGTTGTTAGACTTGTGAGCAGTGCTCAGTGTTGTTAGACTTGTGAGTAGTGCTCAGTGTTGTTAGACTTGTGAGTAGTGCTCAGTGTTGTTAGACTTGTGAGTAGTGCTCAGTGTTGTTAGACTTGTGAGCAGTGCTCAGTGTTAGACTTGTGAGTAGTGCTCAGTGTTGTTAGACTTGTGAGCAGTGCTCAGTGTTAGACTTGTGAGTAGTGCTTGTGTTGTTAGACTTGTGAGTAGTGCTCAGTGTTAGACTTGTGAGTAGTGCTCAGTGTTGTTAGACTTGTGAGTAGTGCTCAGTGTTGTTAGACTTGTGAGCAGTGCTCAGTGTTGTTAGACTTGTGAGTAGTGCTCAGTGTTGTTAGACTTGTGAGTAGTGCTCAGTGTTAGACTTGTGAGTAGTGCTCAGTGTTGTTAGACTTGTGAGCAGTGCTCAGTGTTAGACTTGTGAGTAGTGCTCAGTGTTAGACTTGTGAGTAGTGCTCAGTGTTGTTAGACTTGTGAGCAGTGCTCAGTGTTGTTAGACTTGTGAGCAGTGCTCAGTGTTGTTAGACTTGTGAGCAGTGCTCAGTGTTGTTAGACTTGTGAGCAGTGCTCAGTGTTGTTAGACTTGTGAGTAGTGCTCAGTGTTGTTAGACTTGTGAGTAGTGCTCAGTGTTGTTAGACTTGTGAGCAGTGCTCAGTGTTGTTAGACTTGTGAGCAGTGCTCAGTGTTAGACTTGTGAGTAGTGCTCAGTGTTGTTAGACTTGTGAGCAGTGCTCAGTGTTAGACTTGTGAGCAGTGCTCAGTGTTGTTAGACTTGTGAGCAGTGCTCAGTGTTAGACTTGTGAGCAGTGTTCAGTGTTGTTAGACTTGTGAGCAGTGCTCAGTGTTAGACTTGTGAGTAGTGCTCAGTGTTAGACTTGTGAGCAGTGCTGAGTGTTAGACTTGTGAGTAGTGCTCAGTGTTGTTAGACTTGTGAGCAGTGCTCAGTGTTGTTAGCCTTGTGAGTAGTGCTCAGTGTTAGACTTGTGAGTAGTGCTCAGTGTTAGACTTGTGAGCAGTGCTCAGTGTTAGACTTGTGAGTAGTGCTCAGTGTTGTTAGACTTGTGAGTAGTGCTCAGTGTTGTTAGACTTGTGAGTAGTGCTCAGTGTTGTTAGACTTGTGAGCAGTGCTCAGTGTTGTTAGACTTGTGAGCAGTGCTCAGTGTTAGACTTGTGAGTAGTGCTCAGTGTTGTTAGACTTGTGAGCAGTGCTCAGTGTTAGACTTGTGAGTAGTGCTCAGTGTTAGACTTGTGAGCAGTGCTCAGTGTTGTTAGACTTGTGAGTAGTGCTCAGCGTTGTTAGACTTGTGAGCAGTGCTCAGTGTTGTTATACTTGTGAGTAGTGCTCAGTGTTAGACTTGTGAGTAGTGCTCAGTG
Organism: Notolepis coatsorum; assembly: GCF_963971535.1. Taxonomy (NCBI): domain Eukaryota; kingdom Metazoa; phylum Chordata; class Actinopteri; order Aulopiformes; family Paralepididae; genus Notolepis; species Notolepis coatsorum. Next base: position 84,327,082 of record NC_140182.1, on the reverse strand, counting down.
TTAGACTTGTGAGTAGTGCTCAGTGTTGTTAGACTTGTGAGTAGTGCTCAGTGTTAGACTTGTGAGTAGTGCTTGTGTTGTTAGACTTGTGAGTAGTGCTCAGTGTTAGACTTGTGAGTAGTGCTCAGTGTTGTTAGACTTGTGAGTAGTGCTCAGTGTTAGACTTGTGAGTAGTGCTCAGTGTTAGACTTGTGAGTAGTGCTCAGTGTTGTTAGACTTGTGAGTAGTGCTCAGTGTTAGACTTGTGAGTAGTGCTTGTGTTGTTAGACTTGTGAGTAGTGCTCAGTGTTAGACTTGTGAGTAGTGCTCAGTGTTGTTAGACTTGTGAGTAGTGCTCAGTGTTGTTAGACTTGTGAGTAGTGCTCAGTGTTGTTAGACTTGTGAGCAGTGCTCAGTGTTGTTAGACTTGTGAGTAGTGTTCAGTGTTAGACTTGTGAGTAGTGCTCAGTGTTGTTAGACTTGTGAGTAGTGCTCAGTGTTGTTAGACTTGTGAGCAGTGCTCAGTGTTGTTAGACTTGTGAGTAGTGCTCAGTGTTGTTAGACTTGTGAGTAGTGCTCAGTGTTGTTAGACTTGTGAGTAGTGCTCAGTGTTGTTAGACTTGTGAGCAGTGCTCAGTGTTAGACTTGTGAGTAGTGCTCAGTGTTGTTAGACTTGTGAGCAGTGCTCAGTGTTAGACTTGTGAGTAGTGCTTGTGTTGTTAGACTTGTGAGTAGTGCTCAGTGTTAGACTTGTGAGTAGTGCTCAGTGTTGTTAGACTTGTGAGTAGTGCTCAGTGTTGTTAGACTTGTGAGCAGTGCTCAGTGTTGTTAGATTGTGAGTAGTGCTCAGTGTTGTTAGCCTTGTGAGTAGTGCTCAGTGTTAGACTTGTGAGTAGTGCTGAGTGTTAGACTTGTGAGCAGTGCTCAGTGTTGTTAGACTTGTGAGCAGTGCTCAGTGTTAGACTTGTGAGTAGTGCTCAGTGTTAGACTTGTGAGTAGTTCTCAGTGTTGTTAGACTTGTGAGCAGTGCTCAGTGTTGTTAGACTTGTGAGCAGTGCTCAGTGTTGTTAGACTTGTGAGCAGTGCTCAGTGTTGTTAGACTTGTGAGTAGTGCTCAGTGTTAGACTTGTGAGTAGTGCTCAGTGTTGTTAGACTTGTGAGTAGTGCTCAGTGTTGTTAGACTTGTGAGCAGTGCTCAGTGTTGTTAGACTTGTGAGCAGTGCTCAGTGTTAGACTTGTGAGTAGTGCTCAGTGTTGTTAGACTTGTGAGCAGTGCTCAGTGTTAGACTTGTGAGTAGTGCTCAGTGTTAGACTTGTGAGCAGTGCTCAGTGTTGTTAGACTTGTGAGTAGTGCTCAGCGTTGTTAGACTTGTGAGCAGTGCTCAGTGTTGTTATACTTGTGAGTAGTGCTCAGTGTTAGACTTGTGAGTAGTGCTCAGTGTTAGACTTGTGAGTAGTGCTCAGTGTTGTTAGACTTGTGAGTAGTGCTCAGTGTTAGACTTGTGAATAGTGCTTGTGTTGTTAGACTTGTGAGTAGTGCTCAGTGTTAGACTTGTGAGTAGTGCTCAGTGTTGTTAGACTTGTGAGTAGTGCTCAGTGTTAGACTTGTGAGTAGTGCTCAGTGTTAGACTTGTGAGTAGTGCTCAGTGTTGTTAGACTTGTGAGTAGTGCTCAGTGTTAGACTTGTGAGTAGTGCTTGTGTTGTTAGACTTGTGAGTAGTGCTCAGTGTTAGACTTGTGAGTAGTGCTCAGTGTTGTTAGACTTGTGAGTAGTGCTCAGTGTTGTTAGACTTGTGAGTAGTGCTCAGTGTTGTTAGACTTGTGAGCAGTGCTCAGTGTTGTTAGACTTGTGAGTAGTGTTCAGTGTTAGACTTGTGAGTAGTGCTCAGTGTTGTTAGACTTGTGAGTAGTGCTCAGTGTTGTTAGACTTGTGAGCAGTGCTCAGTGTTGTTAGACTTGTGAGTAGTGCTCAGTGTTGTTAGACTTGTGAGCAGTGCTCAGTGTTAGACTTGTGAGTAGTGCTTGTGTTGTTAGACTTGTGAGTAGTGCTCAGTGTTAGACTTGTGAGTAGTGCTCAGTGTTGTTAGACTTGTGAGTAGTGCTCAGTGTTGTTAGACTTGTGAGTAGTGCTCAGTGTTGTTAGACTTGTGAGCAGTGCTCAGTGTTAGACTTGTGAGTAGTGCTCAGTGTTGTTAGACTTGTGAGCAGTGCTCAGTGTTAGACTTGTGAGTAGTGCTTGTGTTGTTAGACTTGTGAGTAGTGCTCAGTGTTAGACTTGTGAGTAGTGCTCAGTGTTGTTAGACTTGTGAGTAGTGCTCAGTGTTGTTAGACTTGTGAGCAGTGCTCAGTGTTGTTAGATTGTGAGTAGTGCTCAGTGTTGTTAGCCTTGTGAGTAGTGCTCAGTGTTAGACTTGTGAGTAGTGCTCAGTGTTAGACTTGTGAGCAGTGCTCAGTGTTGTTAGACTTGTGAGCAGTGCTCAGTGTTAGACTTGTGAGTAGTGCTCAGTGTTAGACTTGTGAGTAGTTCTCAGTGTTGTTAGACTTGTGAGCAGTGCTCAGTGTTGTTAGACTTGTGAGCAGTGCTCAGTGTTGTTAGACTTGTGAGCAGTGCTCAGTGTTGTTAGACTTGTGAGTAGTGCTCAGTGTTAGACTTGTGAGTAGTGCTCAGTGTTGTTAGACTTGTGAGCAGTGCTCAGTGTTAGACTTGTGAGTAGTGCTCAGTGTTAGACTTGTGAGTAGTGCTCAGTGTTAGACTTGTGAGTAGTGCTCAGTGTTGTTAGACTTGTGAGCAGTGCTCAGTGTTGTTAGCCTTGTGAGTAGTGCTCAGTGTTAGACTTGTGAGTAGTGCTCAGTGTTAGACTTGTGAGCAGTGCTCAGTGTTAGACTTGTGAGTAGTGCTCAGTGTTGTTATACTTGTGAGCAGTGCTCAGTGTTGTTAGCCTTGTGAGTAGTGCTCAGTGTTAGACTTGTGAGTAGTGCTCAGTGTTAGACTTGTGAGCAGTGCTCAGTGTTAGACTTGTGAGTAGTGCTCAGTGTTAGACTTGTGAGTAGTGCTCAGTGTTAGACTTGTGAGTAGTGCTCAGTGTTAGACTTGTGAGTAGTGCTCAGTGTTGTTAGACTTGTGAGCAGTGCTCAGTGTTAGACTTGTGAGCAGTGCTCAGTGTTAGACTTGTGAGCAGTGCTCAGTGTTAGACTTGTGAGTAGTGCTCAGTGTTAGACTTGTGAGTAGTGCTCGTGTTGTTAGACTTGTGAGTAGTGCTCAGTGTTAGACTTGTGAGTAGTGCTCAGTGTTAGACTTGTGAGTAGTGCTCAGTGTTAGACTTGTGAGCAGTGCTCAGTGTTAGACTTGTGAGCAGTGCTCAGTGTTGTTAGACTTGTGAGCAGTGCTGAGTGTTAGACTTGTGAGTAGTGCTCAGTGTTAGACTTGTGAGTAGTGCTCAGTGGTGTTAGACTTGTGAGAAGTGCTCAGTGTTAGACTTGTGAGTAGTGCTCAGTGTTAGACTTGTGAGTAGTGCTCAGTGGTGTTAGACTTGTGAGTAGTGCTCAGTGTTAGACTTGTGAGTAGTGCTCAGTGTTAGACTTGTGAGCAGTGCTCAGTGTTAGACTTGTGAGTAGTGCTCAGTGTTGTTAGACTTGTGAGCAGTGCTCAGTGTTAGACTTGTGAGTAGTGCTCAGTGTTAGACTTGTGAGCAGTGCTCAGTGTTAGACTTGTGAGTAGTGCTCAGTATTAGACTTGTGAGCAGTGCTCAGTGTTAGACTTGTGAGTAGTGCTCAGTGTTAGACTTGTGAGTAGTGCTCAGTGTTGTTAGACCTGTGAGCAGTGCTCAGTGTTGTTAGACTTGTGAGTAGTGCTCAGTGTTAGACTTGTGAGTAGTGCTCAGTGTTAGACTTGTGAGTAGTGCTCAGTGTTAGACTTGTGAGTAGTGCTCAGTGTTAGACTTGTGAGCAGTGCTCAGTGTTAGACTTGTGAGCAGTGCTCAGTGTTAGACTTGTGAGTAGTGCTCAGTCTTGTTAGACTTGTGAGTAGTGCTCAGTCTTGTTAGACTTGTGAGTAGTGCTCAGTGTTAGACTTGTGAGTAGTGCTCAGTGTTAGACTTGTGAGTAGTGCTCAGTGTTAGACTTGTGAGTAGTGCTCAGTGTTAGACTTGTGAGAAGTGCTCAGTGTTGTTAGACTTGTGAGTAGTGCTCAGTGTTAGACTTGTGAGTAGTGCTCAGTGTTAGACTTGTGAGCAGTGCTCAGTGTTGTTAGACTTGTGAGTAGTGCTCAGTGTTAGACTTGTGAGCAGTGCTCAGTGTTGTTAGACTTGTGAGTAGTGCTCAGTGTTGTTAGACTTGTGAGCAGTGCTCAGTGTTGTTAGACTTGTGAGTAGTGCTCAGTGTTAGACTTGTGAGTAGTGCTCAGTGTTGTTAGACTTGTGAGTAGTGCTCAGTGTTGTTAGACTTGTGAGCAGTGCTCAGTGTTGTTAGACTTGTGAGTAGTGCTCAGTGTTAGACTTGTGAGTAGTGCTCAGTGTTAGACTTGAGTAGTGCTCAGTGTTAGACTTGTGAGCAGTGCTCAGTGTTAGACTTGTGAGTAGTGCTCAGTGTTGTTAGACTTGTGAGCAGTGCTCAGTGTTAGACTTGTGAGTAGTGCTCAGTGTTAGACTTGTGAGTAGTGCTCAGTGTTAGACTTGTGAGTAGTGCTCAGTGTTAGACTTGTGAGTAGTGCTCAGTGTTAGACTTGTGAGCAGTGCTCAGTGTTAGACTTCAGGGCTGTACACTGCGATGATATCATCGCGAATTGCCCCTTTAATTGGCCGTTGCGATTGGTAAATATTATCTGGGGGCGGGCTTGCGAGTAGTGCTTTCAAGCCTTGGATTCGCATTTCACTCCTAAATTATCCAAGGCGTGTGATGACGTCACTCATGCGAGCTGAGCAGTGAGCACTCAGCAGGTATGATCAGCGGGAACAATCGACTGAGCACTCACTCTGATAGGGCAAGTGCACCGTGGAATAAGTCCCCGCGTCGGCCGCAAAATGTGAGGCTGAACTCGCGATGCATCTTGTTGTAGCGTCTTTGCATCATCAAAAACCGATGCATTGATATAATTTCCTCTCATCCACTTGTCAGCAGTGCACTGTGACTGCACACACACACAGCAGATACTATTGCTTCGCTACTACATATAAGGAGAGAGCCGCGTCACAGTTATCAACAAACAGTGGAAGTCGAGGAGACATGAATAGAATTGCTCAACATGCTAACGCGAGTAGCCTCTGGCTAACGCCAGTTAGCCGTTCAGCTAACGCTAAACTAGTGTAACTAAAGTGACTCTGCAACACCAGTACCATTAGTGAGGAGGGGGGGGGGGTATATTGAAGACGCTTGACAACAGGGGTTCAAAGATAACTTCACATTTATTGGTTATTCATTTCTTAATTATATCGCTTCATGCAATCGATCCAGGCTGGCTCCGTGTTGTTGACATAATGGAGCTACGGTCGGAAAGCATAGACGACGCATCCTAGTGACCTAGTCTAGTGTGTGACATCATCAACTGTCGACGACAGCTCAGACGGGGACGACAGCTCTCTCTCTCTCTCTCTCTCTCTCTCTCTCTCTCTCTCTCTCTCTCTCTCTCTCTCTCTCTCTCTCTCTCTCTCTCTCTCTCTCCAATTCAATTCAAATGGCTTTATTGGCATGACGTACTTCTACATGTTGCCAAAGCAATATTAAACATAAACATGGATTACAAACAGATATAAGTACATACAAAATATCATTGTAAAATATAGTATATACAAAAATGTTCATCATAAAATAGAACATAAAATATTACGGCATATCTCTCTCTCTCTCGTGTGTTTTTAGCTAAAGTGGATAGAAAAGACAGTTTATGCAAAAGTCTTCTTAGGCACCCAAGAGTTTTTATATAAATTGTCTTACAGTAGATTCTTTTATTTTTAATAATAATATAAGCTGCATATAAGGAATACAACCAAATCCTCTGTCATACCATAAAATTGTATTATTTATTATTATTATTATTATTTTGCATCGTGTTGAATCGCATCGTATCGCCCCGAATCGCATTATGTTGAATCAAATCGTATCGAATCGTATCGTATCTCAACAGGGGGTGAATCATATCGCATCGCCCGGTGCTTCAAATGTATCGTTAATGTATCGTATCGTTGGCACCGTATCGAGATGCACATCGCATCGGCCTCAGTGAGGAGATGCACATCCCTACAGTATAGGGCCCAGCTGCAGCTCCGGAGAATCCTGGCCGTAGCTGGAGGCTACTCAGTACACACAGACAGTGGAGCTGGTTGCATATAGCGAGCATTTAGACTTGTTGCGTGGTGGCGATGTCTCGCAGATAATACAACTACAAGTATGATTATATAATATATATATTATAAAATTGTTATTTAAAAATTTGCCCCTAAAAAATATTTTTTGCCCCTAAATTTCTCATTTAGGGGCAAGTGTGCCCCTAGTGAAAAAGCTTAGCGTACAGCCCTGGACTTGTGAGTAGTGCTCAGTGTTGTTAGACTTGTGAGTAGTGCTCAGTGTTGTTAGACTTGTGAGTAGTGCTCAGTGTTGTTAGACTTGTGAGTAGTGCTCAGTGTTACTTGTGAGTAGTGCTCAGTATTAGACTTGTGAGTAGTGTTCATTGTTCACTGTTGTTAGACTTGTGAGTAGTGATCAGTCTTGTTAGACTTGTGAGTAGTGCTCAGAGATACAGTGTATTTGCATTGAGCCAGCCCGGAGCAGGTCTAATGTAAATGGCACAGAGGCAGGCAGTAATTAAACCCAGGGAGAAATCATAGGAGAGGAGGAAGACCATGACTTATACTGCCAGGCCCTCGGCTCTCAGAGCACCTGCCTCCAAGAGAAATCACACTGTACCTCACCTCGCTCTTAATTCCTCTTTTTCCATGTACCCAGGGCAGGTTCTCTGAGCATGGATGCTCTTTTTCAGCAATGCCCTGCTTCACATTCACACAGTGTTACGTGTACATTCACACCTGGGAGCTTCTCCATGTCTCCGCTCCCCCACTCCGCCTGGATTAGGAAGTTACCAGGCTCTAGGATCGCGGGACACTGTGGGGCCCAGGAAGGCCGTGGCGGAGAATATAACCATGCGAGCGGCAATACCCGGGTGCAAGCCCCAGATGCAAAACAGTTGTTATCTCACTCTCTGCACTGGACAACAGTACTGTCTCCACACTGGCCTCTCTATCGTTGTTATCTCACTCTATGTACTGGATGGACAGTACTGTCTCCACACTGGCCTCTCTATCGTTGTTATCTCACTCTATGTACTGGATGGACAGTACTGTCTCCACACTGGCCTCTCTATCCTTGTTATCTCACTCTATGTACTGGACAGTACTGTCTCCACACTGGCCTCTCTATCGTTGTTATCTCACTCTATGTACTGGATGGACAGTACTGTCTCCACACTGGCCTTTCTATCGTTGTTATCTCACTCTCTGTACTGGACAGTACTGTCTCCACACTGGCCTCTCTATCGTTGTTATCTCACTCTATGTACTGGACAGTACTGTCTCCACACTGGCCTCTCTACCGTTGTTATCTCACTCTCTGTACTGGATGGACAGTACTGTCTCCACACTGGCCTCTCTATCGTTGTTATCTCACTCTCTGTACTGGACAGTACTGTCTCCACACTGGCCTCTCTACCGTTGTTATCTCACTCTCTGTACTGGATGGACAGTACTGTCTCCACACTGGCCTCTCTATCGTTGTTATCTCACTCTCTGTACTTGACAGTACTGTCTCCACACTGGCCTCTCTATCGTTGTTATCTCACTCTATGTACTGGACAGTACTGTCTCCACACTGGCCTCTCTATCGTTGTTATCTCACTCTATGTACTGGATGGACAGTACTGTCTCCACACTGGCCTCTCTATCCTTGTTATCTCACTCTCTGTACTGGATGGACAGTACTGTCTCCACACTGGCCTCTCTATCGTTGTTATCTCACTCTCTGTACTGGAGAGTACTGTCTCCACACTGGCCTCTCTATCATTGTTATCTCACTCTCTGTACTGGACAGTACTGTCTCCACACTGGCCTCTCTATCGTTGTTATCTCACTCTATGTACTGGACAGTACTGTCTCCACACTGGCCTCTCTATCGTTGTTATCTCACTCTATGTACTGGACAGTACTGTCTCCACACTGGCCTCTCTATCGTTGTTATCTCACTCTATGTACTGGATGGACAGTACTGTCTCCACACTGGCCTCTCTATCGTTGTTATCTCACTCTATGTACTGGACAGTACTGTCTCCACACTGGCCTCTCTATCCTTGTTATCTCACTCTATGTACTGGATGGACAGTACTGTCTCCACACTGGCCTCTCTATCGTTGTTATCTCACTCTATGTACTGGATGGACAGTACTGTCTCCACACTGGCCTCTCTATCGTTGTTATCTCACTCTCTGTACTGGATGGACAGTACTGTCTCCACACTGGCCTCTCTATCCTTGTTATCTCACTCTCTGTACTGGATGGACAGTACTGTCTCCACACTGGCCTCTCTATCGTTGTTATCTCACTCTCTGCACTGGACAGTACTGTCTCCACACTGGCCTCTCTATCGTTGTTATTTCACTCTCTGCACTGGAGAGTACTGTCTCCACACTGGCCTCTCTATCGTTGTTATCTCACTCTATGTACTGGACAGTACTGTCTCCACACTGGCCTCTCTATCGTTGTTATCTCACTCTATGTACTGGATGGACAGTACTGTCTCCACACTGGCCTCTCTATCGTTGTTATCTCACTCTATGTACTGGATGGACAGTACTGTCTCCACACTGGCCTCTCTATCCTTGTTATCTCACTCTCTGTACTGGATGGACAGTACTGTCTCCACACTGGCCTCTCTATCGTTGTTATCTCACTCTCTGCACTGGACAGTACTGTCTCCACACTGGCCTCTCTATCGTTGTTATTTCACTCTCTGCACTGGAGAGTACTGTCTCCACACTGGCCTCTCTATCGTTGTTATCTCACTCTATGTACTGGATGGACAGTACTGTCTCCACACTGGCCTCTATCGTTGTTATCTCACTCTCTGTACTGGACAGTACTGTCTCCACACTGGCCTCTCTACCGGACCACCTCGCTAACAGCCACATGTACCACAAGGCAGTGTTGTAGTCGAGTCACTAAATCTCAAGTCTGAGTCGGGTCTCGAGTCCACAGTGTTCAAGTCCGAGTCCGAGTCACCAAAGTAGAGCCCGAGCCGAATCCCCATTACCCTAGTCCGAGTCCAAGTCATCAAGGTTGAGTCCACTCCACTCTGGCAGTCAAAGAGCTTACATACAAATAAAAAACATACATTAAACATAAATGACACAGCGGTTTATTTACTTTGTGGCACAATAGCCAAACTAATGGAAATCTGTGTGAGCGCACGATTTGGGGAATTTTTTTAGGCATTTTAAGTACTGAACATGAGGGTATCGATGTGAATCCGCATGTAGGTGGAACACACGTGTCTGCCCTTGCACAAAATTAAATAATGTTACGATATTAATATAGCCATCAATATCTTATGCCAAATGATTAGGGCCTATTACAAAAAAGATTTAAAAGAAATAACCGGGGGACTTCAAGATGGCGGCCGTGCAGTGAGCAGCTCGCAATATATGCTCCCTAAAAGGCTAAGCTATCTAATAAACTGTTTTAAGTTCGAATTCCTCCCAGGAATAGCAAAGGGGAAAACATTTATAAGACTACTCTATCGAGAAAATGAGATGATAAACTCTGAGACAGGAGGAGAAGGTGATAAGGAGTCGGAAATAAACTGACACTCCAATCGACAGAGACAAAGCTCTATCCCAGATACTCTGGGCATAGGGATGGATAGCAAGAAGCTAACGACAACGAGCATCAAGAAACAACAGCTAGCAAGTAAAGCTAAGCCAACCAGAGAGGTACACGCTGGGGAAGACGCAACAGGTGCTAAGGCTAATACTAACGTAGGGGGAACAGCTATGACAATGGAGGCCATGCACTCACTCTTGGCAGAAGAGGGAGAAAAGAGAGACCAATAGATAATTGAGACGTTTATGTGGTTGGAAGAAAAGATAGCGAGACAAACCTAAACTTTATTGGCGAGCTGGGAAAAGAAGATAGGCGAAGTGGTGGATAACAAGATGGAGAAATGGGAAGCTACCGTGGCTAACCTAGAGATGAGGATGGGAGAGCAAGAGAGAAGACACATGGAGAAAGAAGCCTCGTTGAATAGCAGAGCCACGGACCAAGGCCATTGGGAGAAGGAATGCCAAGAGCTCTGAGCTGACAATAAAGGGATGGAGGAACACATGGAGAATATGATTAACTACGCTAAATGGAAAAATCTGAGGGTGATTGGCATACCACAAGAACAGGACCCAAAGGGGCCAAGAGGGACGTTGACAAAGTACTATTGAAACTTTTTCAGAGAGATAGCGGGAGAAGGAGTCTTCGCTAAAAATCCTAAATTGGAGGGGAGCTCCAGTAGCTCACCGCGTACCTCGAACGCTATTTCGGCGTCGGGGACAACCGTGCGCGTCACGGATCTGGGGTACACGAGTTCGACTCCCGGACTCGCCGTATTTTCTCAGAGTGTCTTTCCCCCCATCTATACCCCATTCAACCTGTTTCTGTCGGTCATACTTGACCAGAAAAAGCGGAAAAAAAAAAATCCTAAATTGGAGGCGGTGTTCAGAGGTGCACCTGCCAAAAAAAAGGGGCGAAAAAGGGACCGGGAAAAGGCTGCTTATAGTGATATTCTCCAACCTACAAGACAAAGAAACAATACTGGACATTGCCAAAAAGAAAACTGGTGCTGACCCACGTGGAAAGGAATCAAGAATCAAGAGGTTTATTTGTCACATACATACCAGGGCATACAGTGAAATGCGGGTGGTCATGCCTGCATTGATTGTGCAAAATACTAGGGATGCACCGAAATTTCGGCACCGAAAGTTTTCGGCCGAAAAAATGGCAAAAAATTGCCTTTTGGCTTTCGGCCGAAAGAGTTTTTTCACCGAAAATATATCACCGAAACAGAAACAACCTAACAACCTCGCGTGTTGTTGTGATGATGTCGCGCTGTCGGGAGTCGCGCTGTTTCTATGTAAACTCTGCGCGCAACGTGTCCAATAAATGCGTCTTTAACATGCTTTTATATCCTTATTTACTATATGCCCGTCGTGGTAGGAGTGATCTAATATGCATATTATTCGCGTGTTGTTGTGATGATGTCGCGCTGTCGGGAGTCGCGCTGTTTCTATGTAAACTCTGCGTGCAACGCGTCCAATAAATGCGTCTTTAACATGCTTTTATATCCGACCTTATTTACTATATTATTTACTTTGCCCGTCGCGGTTAATCACTGAGTGATCTAATATGCATATTATTCAGAGCGAGAGGGGGGGGGGATTGTGTTTCTCACATTGACGCTGTCTGTCTGTCGCGCGTCTACTGTGCCGAGTCAAGCGAGCACATTCAGCTGGGGACTAGAAAGGTGCGCTCAGTAGAGCACAGATGTCCGCTGCGGCAGCCAGAGAAAAGATGGAATTAATGTACTGTATGCATTCAGAAGTGCTGAATAAATGTTTTATGGACCCATAATAGTGATTATTTATTATTTAAGTTAAGTTTTGCCATAATCATATATTTTTCCATAATCATAATGTTCCACAACATTGTTAAAAAAAATATCTATTCTATGAATCATTTTCGGCCTTTCGGCTTTCGGTTTTCGGCCAACTGTTTTCTATTTTCGGTATCGGTTTCGGCCAAGAATTTCCCATTCGGTGCATCCCTACAAAATACAATAATAAAATAGAATAAAATAGGCATCGAAAAATAAAATAGAAAAAATCAAATAGATAAGACACAAGATATGCATGGTAAAAAAAAGACATGCTAGGTTCCTGAGAAACTGGTTCTTATATACACTACTATGCAATATACAATTTACAATGTTAACTCTTAAAGTATCTAAACTATACAGTACTGTACCTCCTTCTTTTAAAGTGTTTCTAAAGATTCAGTTTTTTAAAGTGACATTTTGTTTAAAGTGATTGTTTTAGCGGTTGCCGCATGAGTGGTGTGTGTGTGTGTGTGTGTGTGTGTGTGTGTGTGTGTGTGTGTGTGTGTGTGTGTGTGTGTGTGTGTGTGCGTGTGCGTGTGTGTGCGTGCGTGTTCAGTGCTGCTTGGCCCCGATACATTTGATTCCCTGTTTATGTAATATAATTTGTGGAACCAAATAAAGTATTAAAATGTGTGTGCTCATGTATATGTGTATTTGTGAGTGGGGAGTTCAGTGTTCTGATGGCCTGGGGGAAGAAGCTGAGTCGGAGTCTTTCTGTTCTTGCAGCGTGTGACCGTAGGCGCTTGCCTGACCGCAGCAGCTTAAACAGGCTGTTGTTGGGGTGGTGAGGGTCTTTCATAATTCTGCAGGCTCTGGATTTGCACCTCCTGTTATATAAGTCCTTCAGGGGTGGTAGTGCAATACCCGTAGTACGCTCAGCTGAGCACACCACTCTTTGGAGTGCCTTCCTGTCATGTGCCGTGCTGTTTCCAAACCAGGCAGTGATGTTTCCAGTCAGAATGCTCTCTACAGCCCCGGAGTAGAAGGAGTGGAGTATCTTCCCCGATACTCTGAACTTCCTTAGCTGTCTCAGGTGATAGAGGCGCTGTTTCGCCTTTTTCACCACAGAATCTATGTGTGTAGACCATGTCAGGTCCTCTGTGATGTGGACTCCCTGGTACTTGAAACTGCTCACCCTGTCCACGATAGCCCTGTTTATCCACAACGGTGTGTGTCCCCCCTGCTGTATTCTCCTAAAATCCACGATTAGGTTTTACCAATGTTCAGGAGTAGGCTGTTGTCCCGGCACCAGCGTGCCAGTTCATCAACCTCCTCCCGATAGGCCTTCTCGTCATTGTTAGAGATCAGCCCCACCACCACCATGTCAACCGCAAACTTCACTATGGAGTTGGAGCTGAACCTGGCCACACAGTCATGTGTGTACAGTGAGTACAGCAGGGGGCTCAGAACGCAGCCCTGGGAGGACCCGATACTCAGGGTGATTTTGCTGGAGGTATGACCCCCCACCCTGACCGCTTGGGGCCTGTCACTTAGAAAGTCCAGGATCCAGGCGCTCATGGCGGAGCTCAGACCCAAATCGATCAGCTTGTCAACCAGTCTGGTGGGGACTATGGTGTTGAAAGCTGAACTATAGTCAATGAACAGCAATCTCACATAGCCCCCCTTCTGACTGTCAAGGTGCGATAGTGTGTTGTGCAGTACTTGGGAAACCGCATCGTCAGTGGACCTGTTTGCCCTGTATGCAAACTGCAGTGGGTCCATGTTACTAGGGAGGGAGGCACAGATGTAATCCTTGACCAGCCTCTCAAAGCATTTCATGACCACAGAGGTGAGTGCCACCGGTCTGTAGTCATTAAGGCTTGTTGGAGAGGAGTTTTTTCGGCACAGGGATTATGGTTGACATTTTGAAGCAGGCAGGGACCACGGACTCAGTCAGGGATATATTGAATATGGATGTAAATACTGGGGCCAGCTGGTTTGCACAGGACTTAAGTATTCGTCCTGTTATCCCATCTGGGCCAGCCGCTTTCCGAGTATTTATACCCTTTAACATTAATCTCACGCTGTGTTCCGTCAATGAGAGAGTGTGTCCCCCCCCATGGATGAGCCCCCCCTTCCCGCGGCAGCCGGCGCGTCAGTGACGTCATCAGCCGGTGAGCTAACGTCGCCACTGCTCGCTCCAAACCTGGCGCAAAAGGAGTTGAGTTCATCCACGAGAGAGGCATCGGCACTCACTATTGAGGGGGGGCTGACTTTATAATCAGTTATCGTTCATACTCTCCGCCATAAGCCTCTCGTGTCGTTCCGTTCTGAAAGGGAAGACAGCGGTATGCTCCACCCCAGAGCAAGCAAGACGGGCCTGTGGTATGACAGTTGCAACAGACCCAACGCACCAGAGACACCCCTGGCACAAGGAGCAGAAGGATATCGACAAGAGGGACCACACTTGGACAATGAGAAGATAGAGTAACGGTAGGGACGGTTCAGTCACTGCTGAGAAGATCCAGGAGACCCAGAACTATATAGAAAAAAAATATATATATATATATGCAGAGACACTATGGAGAGGTCTAGGACCCAACATATGCATAAGGAGAATTGGATATATTAAGATATATAGAAGAAGGGAAAATATATAATTTATAAAGTTTTGTAATTTTTATTTGTTCTATTTGTATTTTGTATGGGAGGAGAAGAGGAAGAATGGTACTATAAGACATACCCCCCCAGGCGCCCCCAAAATTGGCCATTTTCGTTTTTGAGGACTGCATACTTTTCTTGCAAACCAAAACACTATACTTTATACTTATAGCACATGCATGAGCCTGGTCTCTTTTGAAAGATAACATTCTGAAGTTTCTGATACAATAAAGTAGTGCTAATGAAATAGTGTAACATATGTCTGAACTTGAGTTGTATAAAAACTTGTTACTCACGTTTTTCTGTAGTAGTTAGTAGTCCAGAAGTAGTATTTCCCCAGAAATTTGTATGGCTGAAACGACACCCTGGGTCCATAGCCTGAAGTCTTGTGTAGTACATGACCAAGTTTCATAAAAATCTGTTCAGAAATTAGTGATTAGGAGTGATTTTGGTCAACTGTAGCATTCCTGGTTTTTATTTCCTCATAGACTTCAATTCATTCAGCGGTTTATCGCTTCCGGTTTTCGCTCGTGACTTTTCACCTAGATCGCGTACATCCCCATGTGGGGTATCATTGGAAAGCCACACTCATTGGCTACAATCCTGTCCAATAATTTTAGAGATCGCCAAATGATTGACAGAGGTCGCCAAAGTGCAGGTGGGCAAATCGTCCGCAAGAGGGCCCACATGTGTATGTATTTATTTTTTCTTTTAGACGGGACAGAGCATATTACTGGACACTACAAATAAATGCAGTGTAAATACACCGGATTTACCAAGGATGCTAATTTTCATCCGCAGTCGCCACACAAAGCATAAAAACGAAACATGCAGGCAGTGAAGCATAACATGCTATGAGACAAGGCATAAAAACATACATACAGATGTATGACTTTCCTGGGGGAGAAGATTGACTTGTACTTCTCTATAAATACAGATCAAACAAATGCAACGATAAGATGGGAAGCATTTAAGGCATACATAAGGGGGAGATGATAAGCTATACTAAACATAAATCTAAGGAACATTATAAACAAATGGAGGATATAGAACGGAAGGTGGAAGAACAATTATACCAAGGGGAAAACCCAATAAAACAGAGAGAACTATGTGTATTAAAGGCCCAATACAAGAAATTATCCACTACAAAGATATCAGACTTACAATGGCTAAAACAATCATACTATGATCAAGGGGAAAAAGCAGGCAAATTATTAGCATGGAGAATTAGAAAGGCACAAACGGAAAGAACGATAAATGTAATCAAATTAAGAAATGGGGAAGAAACAAAAGACCCAATAGAAATAAATAATGCTTTTAAAGAATACTATGAAAATTTATATAAATCAGAATACCCAGAAAACACAGAACAACAAAACGAGTTCCTGGACAAGTTAGAATTTCCCAAAATAACGAAGGAGGAACAGAAACTATTTGATAAAAATTTGACTATAGAAGAATTAGAAGATGCACTTAAAGTTATGAATAGCAGGAAAGTGGCAGGCCCAGATGGGATACCAACAGAGATATACAAGAGGTTCTCAGAGAAACTACTACCCCACATACTAGAAATGTTTAACACTAGCACAGCCATGGAGCAAATGCCACTAATTCCCGCCAGGAATGGGTCAGATGACCCGACAGCTTATGAGAAATATGAGAAAAATAAACAGTGTAAACTATATAATTACCTCTGAATATAAAAATATAAGGTTTACCACAATGAAATGTAGGTTTGAGTGACATAAAAAAAAAATATATATATATATTTAATTATTTTTGGATGGAAGAGCCACACATTGACGGGCAAAGAGCCACGGGTTGGCCACCCCTGCGCTAGACGCTGGCAAAGTGCTGTGACTTTCGTCTGTTCCAATGGCCCATATGTGGAATAACGTTCTAATTACATTTTCCTGAAGTCATTTTGAAATTTCAGAAACCGTGCCAGATAAAACGGGTACTTTTAGGAAAAGTCATTGAGTGACAGAGCTGGAGCTCGACCGAATGACAAGGATACATTTATTGAAAATGCCTAGGGGTCATTTGACCCCTTGTCGGCTGTGCTAGTGTTAACACTTTCTGTGCCACACACGAGAATACTCGTGTTTATTTATAGGTGGTTGAAAGCCACTCACGAGATTTCTCGGAATTATTATTATTATTTTTTTTTAGCGATCTGAAATCATATTGCATCACCCGAGCCTACCCGAGTATAGCCGAGCGGCGCCAGCGATCATTGTGGAAAAAAGCGCCCCCTGTCGTCTCCCAGATGACATAAGTGATTTTGGAATGGACTCAATGAAAATGAATGGGGGAAAAAATCCGGTACTCCACATTTTCCAGTCCACTGATGCAGCCGGGGTTACCACAGTTCATTCTGGATCCTCTGAGCCCCGCGGATCATGGAGTACTACTGTATCGCGTTGGATCCATACACGTATCGATTTTTTCGAATGGTGATCAGGAATTGGAATATACCAGTTGGATACCATCTGATGTCAGGTAAGGACTCTATGTTATCAGTGTTAGGATAATCAGAGTAAGTTTGATGAAGTTATAAGCTGTTTTGTGAAATGTCTTCTTTCGGTTTCACTGTAAAAGTCCGAGAGGAAATCAACGGGGCGATTATCCGTGCGCAGCCGTAATGTGCTTGCGTGCACGTATAATATTGATCATCTAGCGTTTATTTGAAAACGATTCATAAAAAGGCCGACGAATATCAACGTTGTGGAATATTCCAGTAAAGGACGATTTTCATAGAATGCTCCAGAATGGGCTGTTTTTTATTTCAAAACGGGGGCTTTTCTAAATGCTCTGAAACGGAAACGACGCGATAAAAAAACAATCTGCCTTGACAGCACTGACTGGAAAATAGTCTTTGATAATGCGATGGGCAGATTAGACACATAGCCATAATTTAAAACATAGATTAGGCGATATTAACGTTAACATTGGCGCAGATGGTGGCATTCAGCCGGTAAAAAGGAAAACCAGGCGTGGCGCTCAAAGTGTTAATGAAGCCTACAAGGAAGGAACTTGTCCCTCTGACACAACTTCATATAGTTCATATTCCACAAGGAAGCATACTAGGACCGCTACTCTTCCTAATTTATGCAAATGACATGTCGTCAGCCTGTGACTGCAACTTGTTCCTGTTTGCGGACGACTCAGCCCTGCTGGTCTCTGACAAGAACAAGTTGCAGGTTGAAAAAACCCTCAGCTCGGAACTAGGCAAAATCTGCATATGGCTCGCTGATAACAAACTATCATTACACATGGGCAAAACAGAGTCCATTCTCTTCGGTTCAAATAACAAACTCAGCAAGACCGACGGCTTCTCAGTTGCAGTGGGTGACAATATTGTCACAAGGAAAGACGAAATTACCTACCTGGGTTCCATCCTAGAGGCAAATCTTTCCTGTGACAAAATGGCATCCAATGTAATAAAAAAAAGTCAACCAACAAACTAGATTCTTGTACCGGATCTCCTCTCTGGTAAACAAGAATACCCTGAAGACTCTGGCAGGAGCACTCATTCAAGGGTACTATGACTATGCATGCACTGGTTTGGGAATAGCACTGCACAAGACCGTAGCAGACTACAAAGAGTGACACGTTCAGCCGAACGCACAATTGGAGGGGGGCTTCCCACCCTCCAGAACATTTACAACAAGCGGTGCAGGGGTAAGGCTAAGAGAATCATCAAGGACTCCAGCCACCCGAACAACTGCCTCTTTGAACTGCTGCGGTCAGGCAAGCGATACCGGAGTCTTAAGGCGAGCACAGAAAGACTCAGAAGAAGCTTCTATCCCCAGGCCATCAGGCTGCTCAACGAACAATAAACACTATGCAACAACCATCAAATGCACACAGCACACACACCCACACGCACACACTCACTTTAAACAAACAACACACTGCAGCACCCACTCTCCACACTTTAGATCACCTAAACACACTTTATATTTATTGGTAAAGGATTTGCACTACAACTCGTACACCTTACTGTAAATTGTACCTAAATTGTACCTCGTCCCATTTCTGCTTTGCACTATATAGTATTGTATATTAGTACATTGCATAGTATATTGTATATTGTATGGTAACTCAGTTACTTCTATTCTGCATCGAACATTGTACATATGTCTATACTGAACACTGTGACCTCTATTTTTACTTCTATTTTACATGCTATACTATTTTATGTCATACTTATCTTGTCTAGCACAGTATCTGGAGCGTAACAGTAAGACGCATTTTGTATAAAAGTATTCTGTACTTCTGTATGACAACTATTAAAGAAACTTGAAACTTGAACTTGAAACAGCTGTGCTCTTTAATGTTGCAATTTGAAATATGATTATAGAATATCAGGCATAAAATGGTTATGCGATTAAAATGCGATTAATTAGATTAATTAATTACAAATCCTGTAATTAATTAGATTAATTTCTTTTATCGCCTGACAGCACAAATAAATACTAGACATTTTGTCTTTGTGTAGTCAATCTGAAGCTGGAACGACACCCAAATAGTACATTTTACAGTATTCAATATTCAATAGTTCAAATACAGTCTGTGCCACTGCATTTAAATTTTTTTTTAAAGAGGATGAAACCCATTAAGCAAGTTGTATAATTCTTTAATAGTTCCGGCCATTTTGAATCCCGCTCAAGCCCATGTCCATCCCATTGCCGTTGTGTCCTTGGGCAAGACACTTAAAGGGGAACTATCTTATAAATGGCCTTTTTGAGTGTTTAGCATTGTTTCCTAGCTATGTGAACTTATATTAATATGATCTATGTCTCAAAATTCTCATATTGGCGCATTCTTCCAATTCTCCTCTCACAATATTCACCCTCACTGAACTGAGTCGTTTGAAAAATGTGCCTATATGTGATGTCATATAGTCACCGCTGCATGTTAATGTTGAGATAGACGACGACGAAGCGCAGTGGTTTAGGTGCCGCCCTGCAGCCCAGGCTCAAAACAGCTCGAAATCTTGAGGTAGAAAAATGCTGTTTTTGAGGACTTGATTAGAAATACAAAACAATGAATAAAAAAATATATATATATTACAGAGGTGTTCCATAGACTCACAGGAATTGTGTAAAAGTGCCCAAATAGTGAAAGAAATAGTAAAATAGTTCCCCTTTAACCTACTTGCCTCGTATGAATGTGTATGCATGTGAATGAATGTTGGTGGTGGTCGGAGGGGCCGTAGGCGTTGATTATTCGCCACGCTTCCGTGAGTCTGCCTCAGGGCAGCTCTGGCTGCAATTGTAGCTTACCACCACCGGTATGACTGTGTATGAACGAATAATGGACTCTGTGAAGCGCTCTGGGTCAGTGAAGAGCGCTATATAAATCCAAGTCATTATTATTATTATTATTATTATTATTATTATTATTATTATTATTATTATTATTATTATTATTATTATTATTATTATTATTATTATTATTATTATTATTATTATTATTATTTTGTGCTGAGCCACACCCACTGTATGGCATTCATGGCACCCCCTATTGGCCTGTTTGAAAACAGCTTTATGAAACATATCCAGCGGGTTTTTGCGGTGATTTGAATATCAGTTTTTGAGTTGTTATTACGGTCACATTTTGTTATGGAGTAAGTAAGTACCGTAAGTAAGTAAGTAAGTAAGTAAGTAAGTAAGTAAGTAAGTAAGTAAGTAAGTAAGTAAGTAAGTAAGTAAGTAAGTAAGTAAAGTTTATTTATATAGCACCTTTCACAGACCAGGGTCACACAGTGCTTCACATAGTAAAAACATCAATAAAATGCAAAAGATAGCAGCATGGTAAAAGAAAATAATTAAAAACGTGAAAGATCAGGAAAAGCCAAAACAGATAAAAAGACATAAAAGATTTACATAGAGCATAATTCGCCAAACGCCTGTTTAAACAGTACAGTCTTTAGCTGCTTTTTAAAAGTGTTTACAGAGACCACAGATCTAAGGTCCAAGGACAGAGCATTCCACAACCTGGGGGCCACGGTTTCGAATGCTCGGTCCCCTTTTTTCTTCAATCTAGACAGGGGGACAGCCAGCAAGCCCTGATCAGACGACCTGAGCGATCTGTTCGTGGTGTATGGACGCAGTAGGTCGCAGATGTAGGCAGGTGCCTGACCAAGGAGTGCTCTATAGGTGATGACCAGAACCTTAAAGTGAATTCTGAATTTGATGGGGAGCCAGTGAAGGGAAACTAAGATGGGAGTGATGTGGCAATATTTTCTGGACCTAGTCAGCAGCCTAGCGGCTGCGTTTTGGACCATTTGTAGCCGGCCCAAAGTGGATGCATCGAGGCAAGTGAAAAGGGAGTTACAATAGTCCAGGCGGGATGAAACAAAAGCATGAATAATCATTTCCAGCTCTACCTGGGACACAACAGATCGGAGTTTGGCAATATTTTGTAGATGGAAAAAACAGGTACGTGTCAGAGATCTAATGTGGTGATCAAAGCGCATCTGCTGGTCAAAGATCACCAAGGTTACTCAGCTGATAGAGTTGTACCCTTCTTGCTGTCTTGTCGTACAGAACTTGTAAGTCGCTTTGGATAAAAGCGTCAGCTAAATGACTAAATGTAATGTAAATGGAAATGAGCTTGGGCCTCAGATTTGTTGAGAGGGTCCCCATGCATGTGGCAACTTCTGAGGTGACTTTTTCTGAGCCTATAATAAGAACCTCAGTTTTTTCTGCGTTTAACTGAAGGAAGTTGTTTGCCATCCAATCCTTGACAGGCAGTCAAAGAGGGCAGATAATTTGTCAGTTTGTTCAGGCTTGAAAGAGACATAATTGGATATCGTCAGCGTAGAAATGATAAGAGACCTCTTTGAATTGACTAATGATTACTTCCAGGGGGAGCATGTAAAGTGCAAACAGAGTAGGAGCCAGCACAGAACCCTGGGGCACGCCACAGGACAATGGAGCGTTTCAGATGTGAAAGTGCCAGTAGACACAGAAAAACTTCTATCTTGCAGATAGGAGGAGAACCAGTCCAGTGCACTCCCAGTGATGCCAGCCCACTGCCTCAGCCTTTCGATCAAAATGCAGTGGTCGACTGTATCAAAAGCTGCAGTTAAGTCCAATAGCACCAGCACACAACGCCCTACCCAAAGCTGTAAAGGAATGTGAATCACTACCCACTTTCAAAAACACTCTCAAAAAACACCTAAGGGAGACTGCAACCCGAAACTGGCCCCTGTAAATGTCCGAACACAACCCCCTCCAATGTACAGTAAATTACCAAGTATGGTCTTGTCAATAATCCAATGTACAGTGTTGTTTGTACAGTTGTACAGTGTCCCCCACCATCCAATGTACAGTTTCCACGCCTAATGTATATACTCTTTTCTTTCTGGACTCTTTTTGTATCACAAACAGTACTGTAATTGCAAATCTGGTATGTCATAAATGTATAGATGGAGCAGTACTGTCTATCTGTATGTCATGTATGTCATATATGTTACGATGAATTGAAAATGGGGGACCCTGATGTAAACAAGACGAAAGTCTTTCTCTGGTCTGCATCCCCTTAACAATTGTATGTATTGAGCTGTACTGTACTGTACCCATTCTGCAATCTGTTAATAAAGTTTTCATTCATTCATTCATTCACAGAACATTTTCCCTCGTCAGATGATCTCATGATGTCATTTGAGACTCTGAGGAGGGCTGTTTCGGTAGAATGCTTCTGACGGAAACCAGATTGGAATTTGAGTGTGCATTTAAGGCAGCAGTGAGTTGAATGGCAACAACCTTTTCAGTGATTTTTTAGATGAACGGCAATTTTGATATGGGCCTATAATTTTTGGGGAGGGACGGATCAAGGTTTAGCTTCTTTAAGAGAGGCTGAACAACTGCTTGTTTAAAATATACTGGGACACAACCAGTTTGAAGTGAGCAATTTATAATGGCAACCAGACACGGAGCAATAGTGCTAGTTCTATGGATATCCAAAGCGCTTTACAATTTGTTCCTCACATTTTACCCATTCACTCACACATTCACACACCGACGGCGGAGGCAACCATGCAAGGTACCAACCTGCTCATCGGGAGCAGTTAGGGGTTAAGTGTCTTGCTCAAGGACACTTCGACACGCTGCCCGGGAGGAGCGGGAATCGAACCGGGAACCTCCGGATGACCAGATGACTGCTCTACCTCCCGACTCCCGAGCCACTGTCGCCCCTGATTTAGTGTAATTCAAAACTGCACAAATAGTGTATAAAGCAAGACATAATCTACTGCCAGGCAACATCCAAAAAAATTTCATAGATAGAGAAGGGGGATATAACTTAAGAGGGAGATTGAACTTAAAACAGCCGACTGTACACACCACTATGAAAAGCATGTGCATATCGTCTGTGGGGTGAAGTTGTGGAATCGTCTACCCGAGGTGTTAAAAGAAAGTAAAAATACTGCTCATTTCAAAAGGAAGTTCAAACACTATTCTTGAGTATGCCGTGGATGGTTAACCGAGTGTTTCGAATCAGATGTTTAGATCATTTGTTCAAATTTTTGCTTGCTGTTTGTTGTTCATTATAATTTGTTTGTATTGTTTTTGTTTGTTGTTAAAGAACATCGACGATAAGCGTGATTTCAATGTAAGATGATGTGCAGGGTTAGGGCATTTACAAGCTTGTAGCTTCAGCCCTAGCCCTAACCTTTTCGGCCAACTTTATGTGAATTGATTTGTGCATGTTATTTTTTGTACATGCTAAAATGGCTTGTAATAAACTTCATTCATTAATTCATTCATAGTTCTCATGGAGAGTTTGTAGAGAAAGGATACATGGATACGTGTAGCACGTTTTGTGTCAATTGCACTTATGGCGTAGATATTATGACCTTTCAAAGTTTCCTTTAATTATAGCGCAACCCTCCAGCAAATTGGGGTAATATGTCTTGGGAAGCATTTGCACACAAATATCATTATGTTTCTATCATTTACCATCTCATATGAATTAACTAAATGGCAGAAAAACAATAATAAACCGACACAATAACAAAATGGTTCCTGCCCTATGGCCTTATATACTGATATATGATTATATTGATATAAATAGCATCGTCTTAGTTACCCTGCAATTTAAAAAGAAGGTAAATATCATTCTAGTGGGTTTTCATTTCCCTAGCGTGCTGGAATAAAGTTAGGTTTTCATAGCAATAGTAGTCTACCGTTGCCAAATACCTGTACATAACACAAGTTTACCAAGTTCACACAAGGACCACATCCCTTATAAAACATAGGCCTATTTTCTTTTCGCATGTGTTGGCGTGTTGTTCCTCACAGCTTCCCAGTTCGCACAATGACCCACATCTGAAACCACGGGCACAGAGGCACATCGGGGACGGGCGACTTTTCCACACTTTCCAGCTTGGAAAAGCATCGGGGAGACTCTCCACTGTAATGGTCTGCACTCTTCTTCCTCCTACAGCACATGGAATAGAGATGCTTGTAGTGCAGCGATTTGAATAGGATATCGGAGAATGTACAGGAGAGTTAAACCAGAACACACCGCACAGAAGACATAGGGCTGCAGTGTGACTGATGGGAGGGAAATGCTCAGGCATCGCATTGCATATTTTGGCCTAAGCTGGAAAGGGGATCGCAAAATAAGGGATATTTTTGTCATGGTTTTTGCTTTATTTCACCTTTCTGTGAGGGACAGCTGTCTATTTTTGCTTTATTTCACCTTTCTGTGAGGGATAGCTGTCAATCCCTGGTCCCTGTGGTTGCCTCATGGGTCGGCAGGTGTGTGGGCTTGATTGCACCTGATTCAGTGCAGCTGTGCCTATGGCCATGCTGAATCTATTTAAGTTTGGATCTCGCAGTGTCAACTGCTAATTAATTTCCTAGTGTTGGCTATCCTTTTGGTCACGCTTATTATAGTGTAGTGCTGATCTCTGATTTAGAATTTAGCCTTTATTGTAGTCATTCTTGTTTTAGGCTACTGGCGTTATTCTACACATAAACTCCCTTAGTGGAGGTTTATTGTTTTACTTTTTTCAATATAAACTCCGTTATTAGGAGGTGCCTTTGTGGCTTATTAACTTTTCTACTATACCTCTTTATTGAGTGTAGTCCTGTTTTTTGGACTTGATTTATTTTCTTAATTACTCACTTTGAGGCTTTCACCTGTAAAAGGTTGTTTTGTGTTGTTTATTTTTCCCCTTCTCCTAAAATGTCTGCGTAAGCAGTTTAGTGGTTATTTGTTTCACGGATAACTTTAAGAGTCCCTATTATCTGCTCGTGACCCACACCCACAGCCCTCACATCATTCCTTTTAACCCTAACACTTTGGCGACCACAGTCTTGCAGCGATTTATGCCTCAGAGGACAGAGGTTTGTTTACAAACCGATGTACTTTCTAAGAGCTATATATATAATTTATAGTATTTCTATCTGTCCATTCTCATTGTCACTTGAGTGCATAAACCGTGCCTTCATAATGGCTTAAAGAAAATAAAAATCCATCAGTTGGTTGTCATTTTATAGCGTCGTGAATATAAGGTTTATCACGCTTTTTGTCTAGTTTTTTTTCCAGGAAGCTAGATAATAGGCTAAACGTTGGCGCCGTTATATCAAACGCCATTTCTGCTGTATATATACGAATGAAATAAAACAAACTGCGTAGCATCCGGACTATTACAGAGCATCTATGGATGAAATGGGGGCGGCGGGGAACGCCGATTAGTATTATTGATTAGCAATACAGTGTGCGTTCAGGTAGCCAATGTCAGTGATCAATCACGTTAGGTTTTAAAACAATGTCCAATCCAGCTGTAATTTGGGGGAATAGTATCCTACCGTCAGGCCATGTGATCGCCGGCAGCATTTCTTCATTAGTCATCGGATTCTGGTAGATCGATATGTCCATTGGCTAATCATAAATCTCATTATTCCAGGCTTAAATATGCGTTCGGTAACGGGATCAAAGATGGAGGGTCTTCGTTTGGAATCGAGGCTCATATGATCCGCCCACAGACTGTAATAGAATTTATTTTTACAATCGCCCTCAATGATACTGCAGTGGAGCGATGGCGCCCCTAAGCGGATCTGGCCGGTATTGCATGTTTCGAAAATCAAATATGTGGGTAGGTCATGCATCTCGATCGCGTTAATAGCGTTATAAATATGGAATAAAACAATAACAACTTGCCACGGCTATATACGTGGCTCTGGTCCACAACGCATGGCACCGAAACACATATATATACGTGGACAGTCCTTAAAGTGTTAAGTCCGGGTGCAACATTTGCATGTATTTAACAAAGGAAGAACAAAAGTGTAATGTAAAACACTGTAGCTAGTCAAGAATTATCTGAATTATCTGAATTATCGTGACAAAATTGTATTCCTTTTCTGTCCCACATCAGTAATCCATGTAAAAACGTCTTACCACTTTCAATTCAGCTCCATGCTGCCTGACTCGGCTTCCCTCAAAGTCAACCATCATTTATAATCCGTAATGCATCAATCAGTCTGTTTACTACCGGATAGATCAATGGGAGTGACTGGTCATCAATACACTGTCATTGACATGGCACTGCTATTGACCAGGTCGCTTGTGGTCACGTGACCTCTGCACTGTTGGGTCAGCAGAGGTCATGGAGGTTGTGAGGTAAAGGTCTGTCAATAGCTCATGACCACTTATCTTCATCTAGTGTGAGCACAACTGCTCGATAGCAGCTTGTCAATGCTTTGGATTCCTCATTCGTCAAAGATGCTTGAGGACCTAGCGTGGCTCCTAGACTCCGTGTTCCCTGTCGGGTTTCCACCCCTTTGCTCCTAGACTCCGTGTTCCCTGTCGGGTTTCCACCCCTTTGCTCCGCAGTCACCCGTGTTTTTATTTGATCACAGCCAGGTCATTGTATATTATTGTGTAAACAAGCTTGAAACTGTCCAGACCCACAGCGTGTAAATGTAGGCTGTGACCTGTGCCTGCGGCCTACAAAACATCCCTCAAAACAACTAAATGTATAGGCTGTGACCTGTGCCTGCGGCCTACAAAACATCCCTCAAAACAACTAAATGTATAGGCTGTGACCTGTGCCTGCGGCCTACAAATGTCCATGTATGAGTGACCACAGTCTGCCACATATAAACACATTAGGATCTGTGGATATGATATATTGCATTAACAAGCACTAACATGTTTTGATCTCCACGTGTGAGAGGGGCCGTGCCACTTGGCTAGAGATGTACACTCTGAGGTGGGAACCAACACTAACACTCTATCCCCTGACTGAAATTCTCCGGGTTGAGTGCCCCGGTTATAGACCCTGGCTTGGGCCTGCTGGGCTTTGGTCATGTGGTCTCTTACCAGGGGACACAAGGTGGCCATCCGCTCCTGTATCTCCTCCACATGATCCACCAAACTCCTGTGCGGTGACTGCTGGTGTTCCCAGGCCTCCTTGGCTATATCCAGCATCCCTCTAGGCCATCTCCCATACTAAAGTTCGAAGGGGGAGAAACCTGTGGAGGCCTGGGGAACTTCCCTGATGGAAAACATAAAGTACGGGAGGAGCTGGTCCAAGTTCCTCCCATCGGCTTCCATTACTTTTTTAAGCATGCTCTTGAGGGTGCGGTTAAACCACTCAACTAACCCATCTGTTTGGGGATGATACACTGAAGTGCGCAGATGGGTGATTTTCAATAAAACCGCCAAATCCTTCATTCTTTTTTACATGAACGGAGTGCCTTGGTCTATCAAAATCTCATCCGGGATTCCCACTCTAGTGATGAGTAACATGAGCTCCCGGGCTATACCTTTTGAGGCCATGGTGCGGAGTGGGATGGCCTCGGGGTACCGGGTGGCATAGTCCATGATCACCAGGATATATTGATAGCCCCTGGCACTGTGTGGTAGGGGTCCCACAAGGTCCGTGTGTGTGTGTGTGTGTGTGTGTGTGTGTGTGTGTGTGTGTGTGTGTGTGTGTGTGTGTGTGTGTGTGTGTGTGTGTGTGTGTGTGTGTGTGTGTGTGTGTGTGTGTGTGTGTGTCAGACTGGGCACCAAACATCACTGCTGCAGTCAACTAATTTCTTATATTTGCAGAAAATATACTGTAAAATAATGTGTTTTTAGATATAA
This sequence comes from Notolepis coatsorum, assembly GCF_963971535.1. Lineage (NCBI taxonomy): Eukaryota > Metazoa > Chordata > Actinopteri > Aulopiformes > Paralepididae > Notolepis > Notolepis coatsorum. The sequence goes on along the minus strand of NC_140182.1, from coordinate 84,299,710 downwards.
AAAAAACTGCCCAAAAACATTATGAATGATTTTCTTTCATTGACACAATCGCATAAAGAGATTTAAAAAATACAGCAAGGTACTGCTAGCTGGTTGACCTAACCTACAACTCATTCACTGGCCGTGGCCAAGGCCGTTAGTTTTTCCAAATAATTAATTTGAACAAAACTGTTATCACATGACCCCCCCTATAATTGTTTTGTGTGTTTTCACTGTTCCGAGTGGAGTGCTTGCTTCCAAACGGCAATCAGTTTTTAACCAAATGTATAATTACAATGGACAAATTGTATTAAATATGTGAATGAATGAATGAAATGAATGAATGAATGAATGAATGAATGAAAACTTTATTTAACAGATTGCAGAATGGGTACAATACAGTACGGCTCAATACATACAATTGTTAAGGGGATGCAGACCTGAGAAAGACGTTTGTCTTGTTTCCATCAGGGTCCCCCCTGTAATATGTCCTTGTCCAAAGCATCCGACTCGACATCCGCTTGTTCTCTAGCTTTAACGCTAACATTAGTTGCCAAACATATCATCGTCATAAATGACTTCAAGCCAAGGGCACAGACATATTTAATAAAATTGCCCATTTCCTAAAACTGCTTTATGGAATTATACTGTCTAACAAACTCCTGTTACCCTTGTCGATTAAACATACTTCCAACTTTCTCATGTTATGATTCAATAAACCTATTGCTCATGACATTCATTACAGCAATGCTGTCCATACTTTTTGAAAATGTGTTGGATTTGTTGAGATGTAGCCTAATTTAGCATTTCAACCATAACTTGTCCGTGTCATTGTAGTCAGAGAACAGTCAAAATATGAATAGGCTCAATGACACAGAGAATCTGGCTGGGATGAAGCGGAGGCGGAGAAATTACAATACAAATTTCAGATTTTCCATCATCAGACTTCCATTCTGTTGGGGCGCAGAGGTTTTATTTATTCATTAGCTTGTTTATTTATTCGCCAGGGGGAGATAATATGTGGTACAGTAGAACAACGCCTACACCGCTTAGCGTCTCTCAGATCTTCTGATGTAAACACTCACCATCATCATGTATTATTTCAATATCAACGCTCAAGTGACAAAAACACATTCCCCATTGGAGAAAGAACGTACCTCTACTTTGTTTGATCGCTTTACATGTGATCCCAAACTGTGTTGCGGGTCATTTAATGAAAGTCCCTAGAGATCTCCTTGTACTCAAAACAAACTGACTTAATTTTCTTTCAGTTTTTTAACATCTCCCGTCTACTGTATTTATTCTTTTATACAAACTAAGCATTAGGCTAACTGTCGGATTCCCCTTTGGGCATGATGCCTGGAAGTTGTTACCCACTTCCCATGTATGAATTCACTGGAATCTACTCTATATTAGTTTGTCCTTTTAAAGAAGCTGAATAAGCAGCCTGCCACCGAGGGGATGAAGGGAGTGAAGGCAACTGAATTATGATGGAATATGAAGTGTTTTGTAACTTATGATTAGGGCTGGGAGGTTTACCGTCATTGATCCTTGCAAAAGTATGATTTTAAATATATCGTCATCAACAATATGCAAGCAATTTATATATTGTGTATTTGTAAGTTAATGAAAAAGATTCTTTTGACCATATCGCCCTACTTATAATAGATCATGAAAGGACATGTATTGATGTGTTTCCTTGCTTGCATGAGGAAAAAGAACAATGCTTAACACAATGGCCGCCAAGAACGAGTTAACTTGTTATAGCCCGCCAATCGTTGGCTGCCAACAAGGAGTATACTCGTTATTATGATCGTTGTTTCTTTTATTCGCTATTTCCATTCATAATTCATCCTGCTATGGCAGTGGTGCCCAACCAGTTGATTTCAAGTAGATCTCGCAGTTCTCTCATACAGCTTCTCTCCTTGTTGACACATGCACACACACAATAGCAGAGTCGCAGAGCCCGGCTTGTACTGTGTGTCAGGGCTAAAACTGCTTTATGGAATTATACTGTCTAACAAACTCCTGTTACCCTTGTCGATGAAACATACTTCCAACTTTCTCATGTTATGATTCAATAAAGACCACAACGGTGCGATACCGCCGTCTAACGCCTTGCGGCCGCTATTGCACTCCATTTGAAACAATGTGGTTTTCCTGGCCGAGCTGCAGCGTGCAGGCGGGGTCTATACACTCCAGCAAGGCAAGCGCTCATAACGATGCATCGACGAGGCTCCACCGCCCGCCCGTTCATTTTCTTTGGTGGTAAACGTGGGACACACTACCACGACCAGTATTTGGAATGGCGATCAGATAATTGGATTATTCTTTTTGCAGTACATCATAGACAAGGTAAGCACTATATATTATCAATATTGCATTTGATTGCGTTTTTCCCGCGATCGCAGCCTGTGTGTGCGTGCGTGCCGTTGGCTGCGATCAAAGCACGGAGGGCCGGTTTTCCCCCGCCCCCTTTCGTGCATGCATGATGAAACATAATACCGATAATCTAACGTTGATTTCAGGATGATTCAATAATCAGGCGAGAAATGGCAACGTGTTTAGTGGATTTCACTAAAGGGCTGTTTGACGGAGTTCCCTGGGATTACACAGGATCACACTACAACTATACTCATATTCACCACGGTATAAAAAAATGGAAATGTATGAATGACAAAATAATCAGTTTTTTGCATGTTGACCGGAAGAAACCCACTGACAATCGACGGCTTTATTAGATCCATAGCTATAATATAAAATATAGGTTTAACTCTACAAACAAGGTGAGCGATTACATGGGGTTAATGGGTGGCATGGCCTATGCACTTCCCGGAAGGGGGGCGTGGCACTCAATGTGTTAATGCCAGCCTACACACACAGTCTTGTTTTTCAATCTGCATTTATTTTTTACAGAAGGTATGTTGATGCAAAATTGCCCAAAATGTTAGAACTGTTGATGTTTTTGCCGTGAAAATGCTGACCACAGCCCTTTGATATATATCCCCCCCCTGGATATCCACACAATCAAGCCATTTCATATATCCAATCTGTTCCCCTGAAAACATTGCATAATCTACTCAGGTTTCCCTGATTGGCCCATCAGTCAGTCTGTCAGTAGTAGTAAAGGATATCAGCTAGCTAGTCCACAAACAAACAATGAAAATAGTTTGCTACAATTGAGTTAATTTCAGTGGTTCAAAAACATCCACAGCAACTGTGACAATGAATGTATCACAGGCTAGTAGGGGTGGAACGGTATGCATTCGAACCATACACTGTTCGATACAACCTCCACGGTTCGGCGCATGTGTGTATTGTTCGGTTATATAACGTTAGCCTCGAGCTAGGCTAATGTTACGTTAGCTACGAGCTAACTAACTTTAGCCGCGAGCTAGCGAGCTAACTAACGTTAGCTGCAAGCTAACCGTGGAAACGCTCACAGCGATGTGACTCCACGACACCAGTTCCATTAGTGGGGAAGGGGGGTATATTGACGAGGCTTGACAACAGAGGTTCAAATATAACTCTTTGTGTTCAACAACGAGCCAGGAGACTAGAGCGTGTGTATCAACTGTGCGTCTGTATTGCCAACCCATAACATCCTGGTCCCTGCTGCTGGGACGTACCAACTCCACACACCACTGTGGGGGGCTTTATATTCCCCATTCCCTTGTAACATCTCCTTTTTTTTATAACAACAGTTACAACATTCCTTAGTGCAAATTATTATTAATACAAGAAACCCCATAAACGTCCTTATTTAAAACCCTAATCATCTTTTCTGTGACTTTTACTTTAAGAAAGTCTAGTGCTGGTTGAGCATTATGCATACTTTATGTTGGCCTTTGTCTATAATGTGGGCACAAAAATGGAAAGGTTTAATTATTTTGTTTGTTTGCACTAAGTTATTACTTTGACAAATGTTGCCTATATTTTTCAGTCAGTTCGGTCTTTGTGTGCCAAACATTATTAAAAGGTAAATTTTTACCTCTTTTTGAATTTTTACCAAATAAATTAGAAGCATGTTTAAATCAGCAATGCCTGCCCTCTTGCTGTACCAAAATCTATCCTAGCTCTAACCGTCACTGTCAAAATAATGTGCCTGATGTCAAATGGCCTCATTCTTTCAGTTTTTGCATGACTACGTCCTTGAGAATAACTGAAAAGTTGGATTATTTTTAGGCTATATATCTTATGTTGATGTATGGTATTTTTGGAGTGTTAAATTTTTTTTTTTTATTAAAAACAACATAAACCGAACCGAAAACCGTAAACCTAAAACCGTGATATGAACCGAACCGTAGATTTTGTGAACCGTTCCACCCCTACAGGCTAGCCAATGTTAATCTCCCATAGCAACCGGTCACACTGCTCTCATGAATATTTGTAAGCTCCATGTATTATGATACTAACTTAACACTTTGGTTGCCTTGGGTTAAATTAATGATATACCATAGATTGCCAGCGCTATTTGTCTATGGAGAAAGTCCCCTTCTTTGCAGGGCTATAACTTTTTAAATTCTATTGCTACATTGCCATTATTAGGGCCCATTCAAAGTCCTATATGTATTGTTCATTGTGTAGCAACGTTAAACTTTTTCATTCACATATTCATAGTAAAGTATGGTCTAATGTATAAGTATGTTTTCATCTCTTTCTGCAACTTTCTCCAGAACGTGATATATAGCCCCAAATGCATTATATTGATGATGAAATACAGTTTGATGGCAATCAGCGCGATATAAAAAATTCCAACTAGACGTACTTCTAGAAGTTACTACACGTCATCTGATGTTGACCGGATGGGCGAGGGGGCGTTTATAATTCCGTGGGCAGCGTTATACCAATCATCTAATGTGGGTCAAATGTTGATAAAAGCAGTTAGTATCGAAGATGGTAACGTTACACGCTGAAACTCACCCCAGTCTCCGCGCGCCGTTGGGCGATCATCGTCGAGTAGAAATTTTATCATTATGGGATATATTATTACCCGGTCCATCTCCAGCTTGTATAATGGTATATACGTCCAAATCATGTTGTTTATCGAGTTATTGGCAATCGATCGCTATGTAGAGTGACGAGCTAGAGTGCCGGAACCTATACCGAGTGGCCGGAAGTAATAGGGCCGACCAGCAAAACCTCTACTGCGCTTCCTGTTAAGCGGTTGCGCCGATCGGCCACCAGATGGCGCTCCTGAACCGCCAGAGAGCTCAGTGGGTCCTGCTGGTGGATATCAGGCCAGCGGAGGGGGAATATGAATCCGATTCCAGATTTTTGAAATATTGATATAAGGACGCTGTACAGCGTCCCCCGGCAACTTTAGCATGGCCAGCAATGACGCTGTAAAGCGTTTTTAGGCAGTCAAAGTGTTAACATAAATGGACATCTCCTTTTAACACTTTCAGAGCCACCAGGGGGTGTCGTACTTACCTGGCTGAATGCCAGCACCCACTTCAATGATAGCGTTGTGAACGCATAATCTGCCCGTCGCTTATCAATGACTTGTTTGCAGTCAACATTGTCGAAACGGATTGTTTTTTAATCGCTTCATTTCCGTTTTATAGCATTTTGAAAAGCCCTCGTTTTTCAGGAAAATATAAACATTCCGTGATAAGCGGCATTTACTGGAATATTCTGGCATACACAAAAAACTTTTCGGCCTATTTATGAATCGTTTTCAAATAAACGCTAGATTATCGATAGTATATGTGTACTTATGCACGCTATAGAAGCGGGCTGAAATATCGATTCTCTCATTTCCTGATCAGCGGCACACACACACACACACACACACACACACACATATGGGACACGTTGATATATCTGTCAAAAAAGCTCTGATTAACCCAAGACTGGTAAAATAGATTCCTTACCTCAGATCAGATGTTATCCAAAAAGATTATTCCAATTCCTGATCGCCATTCCAAATATCGATCGCGTTTATTGATTCAGCGTTGGGTGCTGGAAATACATAATCCACGCTGTTCTGGGGTCGGCGATCAACTTGGGTCTCTTCAGTTGGCTTGACGGAAAAGTAAAATGAGGAAACTGGCCCGCCCCCCCCCCCCCCCCCCCCCCCAGCAGAAAACAATGACACTCCTGACATTTACATTCCACAATAAGCTTTTACTGACTGAATTAACATCAACATCAACACTGGTTCTTCTTTCTCTTCTTGTTCCCTTCCACTCAAAAACATGTTTTTTATGGTTAACTCCCCTAATGTCTTTGACTATACAGATTGTTATTTGTGCAGAGCTTCTCACCTTTTTCACATTCCTCCCATGGAGAAGGAGTGTTTCTCTGTACTTCCCTGAAATCTCAGTTGCATATGTGACCCGACTTGTGGCGGCGAGATACAAGCATCAGAAATTGTCGCACTTCAGAAATATGTAAAAATCGAAATATTGCTTTTTTGACTGCTTTGAAATGTTATTTATCTGTTCCCTTATTTGCAAAACTTAATACAACTTGTAAATGAGTTAATTATTATTATTTGTCCGACAGTATTGTGTCCCAATGCTCGCCAAAAAAACTAGAGCGCCGGGCTGCTCTTAATGCTTGGGGTGTGGTCTGGCTTGGCATTCATTCATTACAGGTACTTGAGAGGTGTTGAAACACACACTGCTCTGCTTTCATCATTGCAGAGAGAACGGAAAAATGCATGCATGTAACATTAAGTTACACTTCTTAACGTTATAGCAACAAAAAAAAGACGCCTCTCAATATAGGTCTATATTATTTACGCGAGTCGGCTGTTCTGTCCCAGACATTAAACGTGACTCTGCGGCACAATTCCATTTGTGAGGAAGGGGGGGGGGGTATATTGATAACTGCACATTTATTTGGCTATTCGTTTCTTTATATCGCTTTATCCATAGGGCTGCTCCCGTTTTGTGTGTTGAGAATCATGGTGTGACATCATCAGAATATATCATTTACGCAAGTCGGCCGTTTCTGTCCCAGACATTAACACAACAATCTGTTATAAATCACATTTAAAATGTCACAAATGTTATGAGCAAACGAATTCCGTTACATTGGATTTAATGCTACCTAATGTCATAATAAAGTAATTTAATTGACTACAGTTGACTACTGTTTTCACTTACAGCAACCTGGTAGACTACTATGAGCAGCTAGTCACAGCAGTAGCAATGACGTTAACGTTACTTGATGATTCCCTCGCCGTTTGCAGTGGTCGTTGCATAGTGTTTAATTGTACTAAGTTTTTCTCCACTTGCCCACGGACCTTGCCATATAGTTACTATAGTTAAATAACGTGACTCTGCGGCACAGTTCCATTCATGAGAAAGGGGGGGGGGGGGTTATATTGACGAGGCAACAGAGGTTCAAAGATGTTTGATGAGTTGTTTGAGGGAAAGAAAACCTCCTATCCTGCTGTAGTTTTTATTTTCACTTTGTGCCGCTTGATTTGATTATATTTCATGAAAAAAGTGTTTTTCAGAGATGGAAGTAGAATAGCTGCCATACCAGTGTTTTACCCCTTCAGAAGCATTTATATAGACATTAAGATAAAGGAATATACCGTGACCATACCGTCCAGCGCTGCTTGCTATCCTAGGTACAACTAACAATTACCAACAGCTCAACTCTTCCAGAACATTGAACACTGAACTCTCCACAATGTGGTTCTTGTATTGTATAGTTCACTATCACACTACATACGGTTAACACTTTCACTACCACACTACAGAAGGTTAACCTTTCACTACCACACAACAGAAGGTTAACCTTTCACTACCACACTACAGAAGGTTAACCTTTCACTACCACACTACAGAAGGTTAACCTTTCACTACCACACTACAGAAGGTTAACCTTTCACTACCACACTACAGAAGGTTAACCTTTCACTACCACACAACAGAAGGTTAACCTTTCACTACCACACTACAGAAGGTTAACCTTTCACTACCACACTACAGAAGGTTAACACTTTCACTACCACACTACAGAAGGTTAACCTTTCACTACCACACTACAGAAGGTTAACCTTTCACTACCACACTACAGAAGGTTAACCATTCACTACCACACACATTTTTAAATAAACTATCATGACTTTTCCTTTATCCTTTGGGTGTTGTGTTTGCAGTGTCACAAGACAGAGTCATTGTAATAACAAAGAGCCTGAGACTGTCGGTGTTAATTGCCCCAGAGAGAGGGGGGCCATGGATTACAATGAATTCTGGGTAGTGTTGTAGTTGTTTTACACTGCAAGTGTAAACTCTTGAAGGCCCTTTTTCTCTGAATACGTTTTGTGATATCACCATGATTCATAGGAAGTAGCTTGAAAGGTAAGTTCAAGTTCAAGTTCAAGTTCAAGTTCTTTAATAGTTGTCATACAGAAGTACAGAATACTTTCATACAAAATGCTTCTTACTGTTACGCTCCAGAGACTGTGCTAGACAAGATAGTATCAAATAACATAATAACATAATATAGCATGAATTTAGAAGAAGAAAATGAGGTCACAGTGTTCGGTATAGACATATGTACAATGTTCTGAGTTACCATATAATATACAATACACAATACTATGCAGTGTACTAATGTACAGTACTATCTAGTGCAAAGCAGAAATGGGATGAGGTACAATTTTAGGTACAATTTACAGTAAGGTGTACGAGTTGTAGTGCAATCCTTCATCCATAAATATAAAGTGTGGGGAGTGGGTGCTACAGTGTGTTTGTTTAAAGTGGGTGTGTGCTATAAGTGTGTGGAGTGGGTGCTACAGTGTGTTTGTTTAAAGTGAGTGTGTGCGTGTGGATGTGTGTGCTATGTGCGTTTGGTGGTTGTTGTTGTGTAGTGTTCATTCATTGTTCGTTTAGCAGCCTGATGGCCTGGGGATAGAAGCTTCTTCTGAGTCTTTCTGTGCTCGCCTTGAGACTCCTGTATCGCTTGCCTGACGGCAGCAGTTCAAAGAGGCAGTTGTTCGGGTGACTGGAGTCTTTAATGATTCTCTTAGCCTTGCCCTTGCAACGCTTGTAGTAAATGTTCTGGAGGGTGGGGAGCCCCCCTCCAATTGTGCGTTCGGCTGAACGTGTCACTCTTTGTAGTCTGCTTTGGTCTTGTGCAGTGCTATTCCCAAACCAGGAGGTGATGTTGCCGGTCAAGATGCTCTCTATTGTACATGAGTAGAAGTTCTTAAGGATCTTCTGGCTGACTTGGAACTTCCTTAGGCGCCTGAGGAAGTAGAGGCGTTGTTGTGCCTTCTTCACAACACTGTTAATGTGTGTGGTCCATGTCAAGTCCTCGGATATGTAGGCTCCGAGGTACTTAAAGCTGTTGACTCTCTCAACCGGTGCCCCGTCGATGCTGAGGGGGCTGTAGTCCTTGACCCCCGACCTCCTGAAGTCCACAATCATCTCCTTTGTTTTGCTGACGTTCAGGGAGAGGCTGTTTTCCTGGCACCATCCCGCCAGGACCTTGACCTCTTCCAGGTAGGCCCTCTCGTCGTTGGCAGAGATCAGGCCCACCACCACTGTGTCGTCAGCAAATTTGACGATTGTATTGCTACTCCGCTGAGCCACACAGTCGTGTGTGTACAGGGAGTAGAGGAGGGGACTCAAAACACAGCCCTGGGGGGCCCCTATGTTGAGGGTGATGGATGAGGAGGTGCAGTTGCCTGCTCTCACCACCTGGGGTCTGCCAGTCAGGAAGTCCAAGACCCACTGGCAGAGGTCATAGCCCAAGCCCAGGTCCCTGAGCTTGGCTATGAGTATGGAGGGGACTATGGTATTGAATGCCGAGCTGTAGTCGATGAATAGCATTCTCACATAGTTCCCCTGCCTCTTGTCCAGGTGTGATGCTGCTGTGTGCAGCACATGGGATATGGCGTCCTCCGTGGACCTGTTGGGGCGGTATGCAAATTGCAGGGGGTCCATGTTGATGGGGAGGGAGGAGCAGATGTAGCCCTTTACTAGCTTCTCGAAGCACTTCATGGCTATGGAGGTGAGAGCTACTGTACAGGGCGGTAGTCGTTGAGGCAAGCAGGCTTGGATTTTTTGGGTACAGGGATAATAGTGGACTTCTTCAGGCAGGTGGGGATGACAGCCTGTTCTAAGGACAGGTTAAATATGTCAGTGAATACTGGGGCCAGTTGGTCGGCACAGACTTTTAGGACGCGGCCGGGGATGCCGTCTGGACCTGCTGCCTTCCTGATATTCACTTTTTTAAAGGTCCGCCTCACCTCATGCTCTGTTACCCTGAACACTGCGCCTCCATCAGCAGCCGACCCCCCCCCCCCATTGCCGAGGCTTGTGAGCTGGTGTTGTTATTACCAGCATCAAACCTCGCATAGAAGGTATTGAGGTCATTTGCTAAGGAGATGTCACTGGTATCGCACCAAAATGTTCAAGTGATGGCTTATTTTGAAGGTATGAATCTGTACTCATAATAAGTAAAAGGAAAAAAAATTGAAGATCCCTCAACATGACCCTGACGCAGGGGTGTAACTATGGGGGAGACACATGGGACATGTCCCCTGCATGGTTTCAGAATGCAGTTATTGTCCCCTGCACGATAATAAACGGTGACGCGACGTGATAGGACCACACGGAAAAAGGCTGCTTGTCCATCTCTGAGCCATTGTCATGCAAAGTCAAGTAGCCAGGTGAGCACCCGGCTAAGTACTACCGACCACAGCTGTGTTTGCATATCAACAACAGCCCAGTCTTCAGGTGTGCTCAAATAGGCTACATAACACCCCTCCCCTAAAGTTTGGTGTAAAACTGTGAACGATGGTCTGTGTGACTGAGATTGACATGAAATGCAACAGCATTGCTTGGTGTCTGTGAAATATCTGTCTGTTTGTCTGTCTGTGTATTTAAAAGCCTCTAGGCTGTTGTTTTATACATTGTAGATAATAAATAGTTCTCTCTCTCACACACACACACACACACACACACACACACACACACACACACACACACACACACACACACACACACACACACGTTCCGAGACTCGCGTGGCATTATGACTTGTCATAAGTTTGTATATAGAAACAACTCACCAAAATGTACTTGCACAACTGATTTTAAAAAACAATCTACGAAAAGGGGGGACCCCCACCCCCGCGACCATACAACTATACGTAGCACCCCTCCGCCACTGACCACGCCCCCAAATGTGTCCCCTCCACCACTGACAACAAAGTTACGCCCTTGCCCTGACGTCCATACCTGGTCACATGTAACTAATAGGTTGAGCTTCTCATTGTCCAATATGTGGTAACTTGACATATTTAACTTCAGCATAAACAGAAAGCTGAAAAGGTATTGACAATGTCTTGAAAGAAGATAAGCTGCTGACTTGGAATTACTGTGTGGAGATGCTGCTAAGCCATTTTCAGTAGTTTATTGAACAATTTGGTGGGAAAACCATATTTATACAAATTGTTATTCATTATAGAAATGTTAAGGATTCAAATACACCTGGAGGGGATGAAGGTGTAATGTGTGAGTAATAACAACACCCTCAGCAAGTTCAAGTACTGTAACAATTATTCTTCCATTGCTCCTTAAAGGAGCATCTTACTCTCTATATTATTGGTGTTTATATACTTCCATGGTACAATACTGAGTTAAATGACACAGTATCACTGGACGATGGCTAATTATTGTTATAGCAATGTAATTCCACTCCATTTATTGAATATGTCGACTTACATATATATATACCCCCGCCTCCCCCTTGTGAAAACTCCCTAGGCTTGTGTTTTTAAAATCACAGTTGATAAGGTTAAGCATTGTCCCCCCCCCCCCCCCCCCTCCCCATCTCCAGATCGGTTCTTGTTGAAACCTAGAAGGCTTGTGTCTCTTCTGCCCCCCCCCCCCCCCCCACAACCTCCAACGAGAGACGTCTTGTCCGCGGCGTGGTGGCGGACGCCAGGGACTATTGATCAGCAGAGTTAATTGTTATGGTTATCTGATGTCCAACAACGAGGACCCTTAGGGCACACTTAAATGCCCTTGGAGATAATGACAGATCCAAATCTCCAACAACAGCCCCGCCGCTCAAAGTGTATCGAGTCGGACCAGAACATGTCCGTCACGCGCGGCGCCGACTGGACGTCATTGAGAACAGCTATGGAGGATACTAGTCGAGGGGGTAGAGCAGGTGGCACTGGGGCCGTGGCACCTGTCAGTCACCCTTTCAGGCAATAATTGGTTCCTGGTTTCTTGAGGGTTTTGTCTCACAGTCTGTTGTACAACCAAACTATTATTAACGATGCTTATACACCTTTAATCATAGTGGTAATTGGCAGTGGAGCCGAACTAGAGTGATTTTGCTTTATTTTAACATAAAAGCACATTGCCTTCATTATTAATACAGTGCATTCTAGAGTGAATTAAAAAAGAAGGCAGGCTAATAAATCTTTTATTAGCAGAATGTCAGAAAGTTTTTACATTGTTTCATTAATTGGCACGATCCCCTCCACTGCCCCCCCCCCCCCCCCCCCCCCGTTTTATCCAGCGTTTTATCCAGGAACCATACAGTATGTGTTCTCAAATTCTCTCTTTTCCCAGAGTACATCAGAGGTTTGATATTCCTCTTGAAATCTCGTGGTTACGTCACCCGTGACTGAATGTACAGTGTATTCTCGTAGCTTACACTCTCGAGACAAACGGCACAGTCGACGTTGAGATTTTTACACACACATTGTTTGAAATGTTATTAGAAGGATAAACCCCTTGAGATATGCTATCGGATACAAAACATACAGTACAATACAATACATAACAAAACAAAACACAGGACAACAAAATACACTTATACACTGACAGACGCTCTCCCAAGCTACAGTCCACACTGATTCCTCCCAAGAGGATCACCAATATATATATGTTCCCATATAAAACACATACAAAATTATAGTTTGATCTGTAAACAACATGTAAGCCCTAACACAGTAAATCAGTAACAAGTGCAAGTAGTCTGTAGATGAGTGAACAAAGATATCTTAAATAACCGGTAAGAAGTGAGAGATCTGAGTGAACTAGGCAGTTTGTTCCAATCAGCTGGTGCTTTATATTTAAAGGCAAGTCGACCAATAACTTTGGTGGTTCGAGGTGTGGTAAAGAAAGGATGATCCGTGTGTCTTAAATTATAAGTTGAACTATATGGAATTAGGAACTGCTTTAGATAGGGGGATCATTAAAGTAAATACAAAAAGCAACAAATGAAAATGTCTTCTGAATTGGGGAGAAAGCCAGTTTAACGACTCAAACATAAGACAGTGATGGGTTCTATAAGGGCACCTCAATATAAATCTGCAAACACTATTATAAGTGACATTTAAAGGACAGAGGTTTGTTAGTGTGGTGTTCTGATAGACTATATCTGCGTAGTCTACTATTGGAAGTAATAATAATAATAATGGATTGGATTTATATAGCGCTCTTCGTGACACCCCAGTGACCCCAGAGCGCTTACAGAGTCCATTATTCGTTCATACACAGTCATACCGGTGGTGGTAAGCTACAATTGCAGCCAGAGCTGCCCTGAGGCAGACTCATGGAAGCGTGGCGAATAATCATCGCCTACGGCCCCTCCGACCACCACCAACATTCATTCACATGCATACACATTCATACGAGGCAAGTAGGTTAAGTGTCTTGCCCAAGGACACAACGGCAGTGGGATGGACATGGGCTTGAGCGGGATTCGAACCACCAACCCTTCGATCATTGGACGACCCGCTCTACCCCTGAGCCACGCCGCCCCACAAGTACCAGCTGTGTAATGATTATTTTCCTAACTTGAAGAGAAAAACAGTTAATAGAACGGTACAATATTCTCAGGCTACAATTTGTTTTCTTTATCACAGCATCAATATGTGACTTGAAAGTGAGTTGGGAATCAAGCCAAAGACCCAGGTACTTATATTCATCGACGTTCTCGAGAGGAGCACCATCTAAAAACATAATCGACAAATGATTTGATATTTGCAACACATTTGATCTAGTACCAAACAGCATACTATAGGACCTCTTCTTATTTAATAAAAGTTTGTTAATAGCTAACCATTTCTGAACAGCATCAAGATGAGTCTGTAAAGCATACTGAATTTGTTGGATATCCGACTTAGAGGAATAAATCACTGTCAGCGTATAATTGAGTAAGACAGTCAGATGGTATCTGGGTGAGATCATTAACAACACACTGGCGCCTATGGTGGAGATATGAATTGAACCAAAGTAAAGAGTTATTAGAGACCCCAATAGCACACAGTTTGTCAAGAAGAAGATAATGGGCACCCCACTACCTTCAGGAACTCATCACTCCACAATCCTCCACCCGTACCCTCAGATCTGCAGGTAGCCTGCTCCTTCGGGTCCCCAATACCCGGCTCTGCACCATGGGTGACCGAGCCTTCTGCACGACAGCACCACGCCTGTGGAACAGCCTCCCCATCCAGCTGAGGGCACCACAGAGCCTGGACTCTTTTAAAGCAGGCCTGAAAAAATCTGTTTAAAAAGGCCTTTGACTGTTAGCTCTTTATTTTTATTTTCTTGTGCTGTTGTTTTTAATTTTATGTTTATACTATGTTTTTAACTATGTTCTATTTTTATATTATTTTTATTCTGTATTTTATTTGTTTTACTAATAAATATTTTATTTGTTTAACTGTTTTAAACCTGTAGCACTTTGGGATCCCAGCGAACAAAAAGTGCAATACAAATTCAATTAATTATTATTATTATTAATAGTCAACCAAATCAAAGGCCTTTGTGACATCTATAAATAATGCACCAGTGACCATGTTATTGTCCATTGCTGAGTGAACATCATTGGTCAATTTCAGAAGGGCTGTAGTTGTGGAGTAGTAAGGTCTGAAACCAGATTGGCATGGGGAAAAAATATGAGATTCATTAACATAATGGGATAATTGATAAAAAAATTGTTTTTCAACATACACACTATAGTATACCCTTATGCTTTTGTAGGGCAGGACAATGCTCTCGCCTCCACGCTGAGCTGCTGTAGTGCTCCTCAGCACATCTCCGGAACAGGTGCTCTGGCCATATGGAAGGGACTGTTGGTGTCAGACCTCGAGAGTGGAGTGATTTATCTAGGTGTTGTTTTTATTCTCTTGTGAGGACGCGCTGCCCTTTGAACCAAGGCCTCTTATTACCTACACTCCCCTTTATTGGTGAGTCTCTCCTCCCCTCCCCACTTCTCTCCCCTCCCCACTTCTCTCTCTCCCCACTTCTCTCTCCCCCCCCCCCCCATCATAGCTCCACCTTTTGTTATGGCCTCTTCGTATTTCGCCCCATCTCTCATCGTCCATCCACACACACACACACACACACACACACACACACACACACACACACACACACACACACACACACACACACACACACACACACACACACACACACACATAAGGGGAAGTGGAGGAACATGGGAGCCCTTCTGTGACAGACACATGGAGGAGTCTAAAACGGAATGATTAGTCTGTTTTTCAGGTGAGGTTTAGTGGTCGCGATGAGTGTCACAAGAGCACGCGCTGCCCGGAAATACGCCTTCAGCTACTCCTTTAAATTGTTTTCATCGGGTGGAGGTGTAGGCTCTGACTTGATATTTTTTTCCTTTTCTTTCTTTCCCTCACTCTCTTTGAATTCTCCCTTCTCTTGCTCCGCTCTCTCTGGACCCCATCATATGTACACTAGTCTGGGTTGGGAAGCATACGTTGGACAAGGTCGTAGCACACAAAGAGAGTGCTACAGGCGGCTGCCGGGAGAAACACGGATGCACGTGTTGACGGAACAAGAGTACGATAAGCAGCCGACAGACTAGTCTAGGTTGTAGGAATACTGGGCGAGAGCAGGTGAGCCTGTTCATTATGCGTGTTGAGGAAGAGCTGACAGGCGGCCCGTTAAGTGTAATTCCTATAGTGTTATTTAAACCGTGAAGCATTTTCGCTAACAAGGAGGGAGTTAAAAATGATTGCAATCATTTCCTCCTGATGGTTAATGTAGAGCGTGCTTTATATTTCATTGTAGTCCCTTTGGCTGCCTTTTTTTAATGGAAATAAATGGCTGGAGCTATTCACCGCTCTGCAACAAACAGTAGTCGTTTTAAACCAGTCAGGCTGGTGCAGTGCTGAAGAGAAAGAAAGCTCTCTCCAAATGCTTAGAATGTACAAAGAGAATGTAAATAATAAATAAAACAGATAATACATTGACATATCTGTAGATACTATATCTATATATCTGTACATATATTTTACCTGCTCTTTACTAGTTACGCTGCTGGCCAGTATGACTACTACCATACTATATCACTGTACATATTATACTACAACTTTGTACATCCATCTGATTAGCACTACACTCAGTAGTACGAGTTTGTATATTTTGTACCCAGTTTAATCACCTGTACATTGTACATTGCTGTTGCACTGCTACATTTGCACTCTGGTTGGATGTCATACTTATTTGCGTTGTACTGTACTTATTGACAATACATTTTAATCTAATCTAATTTGATGTAATAAAATAAAGAATAAAGAAATGAATGAGAGAAATGTGTTGGGTAGAGACTGTGTATTCCAGGGATCCTGAAGACAAACAGACTTTTAGTTTACCCAGAGATTTTAATTTGGGTAATTTGGGGGCGACAGTGGCTTGGGAGGTAGAGCAGTCGTCTGGCAATCCGGAGGTTCCCGGTTCGATTCCCGCTCCTCCCGGGCAGCGTGTTGATGTGTCCTTGAGCAAGACACTTAACCCCTAATTGCTCCCGATGAGCAGGTTGGCACCTTGCATGGTTGCCTCTGCCATCGGTGTGTGAATGTGTGAATGAATGGGTAAAATGTGAGTAACAAATTGTAAAGTGCTTTGGATACAAGCGCTATATAAAAAAGCAGCCATTTACTTCATAGCATAGCTTTTAACATATATTAAAAGGGACATACTATGGAAAATGGGTTTTGCCTAGTCTTGGTATGCCTTCAGACTAACAAGCCTAAACAAGCTGTTCAAGCTGCCCTCGGTAATGTCACAAGGAGGACATAACTGAGCACAGAGTGACAGTTAGTTACCATCTTCCTGGACTCTTACTTTTGAAACAGCACTGTGCAATATTACACCTACTGTAGACTGATACTATTTTTACTGCATTTATTTACTGTATATTTTATTCTATTTTATTCTATTCTTATTCTTAGGCAATTTGATTTGTGTTGTTATTCTTATTTGTGACCTGTTCTGTCTAAATGTTTAATGTTGAGCGATTTGCAGTGTCAAATTTCCCTCAGGATAATAAAAGTATTTCTATTCTAAGCAATCATTTAACTTTAATTAATCAATTAGCTGTGCTTTTTGGAGCCAGAAACGCTGCCTACCTAATATACTGCCCGGTTTGAAAAAGTATTTTACTCTTGGGTGTGAGGTAGTCAGGCAGGAAAGGAAATAATTAAGAGGCATGTTTAATAAATAGGAAGAAAGAGGTGCTGGGAAATAAATAAGTTAAATGAAACTTGTGTCTCGTCTCCACCTGCCATTGTTTATTGACTCCACGAGCCAGGGTTTAGCTGTGGCCTGTCAGCATGCACACAGTGAGTCTCTATTGTCTTGTGTGTCTTGTCTCCACTAGCCAGGGTGTAGCTATGGCCTGTCCATTAGCCAGGGTGTAGCTGTGGCCTGTCCACTAGCCAGGGTGTAGCTGTGGCCTGTCCACTAGCCAGGGTGTAGCTGTGGCCTGTCTACTAGCCAGGGTGTAGCTGTGGCCTGTCCACTAGCCAGGGTGTAGCTGTGTCCTGTCCACTAGCCAGGGTGTAGCTGTGGCCTGTCTACTAGCCAGGGTGTAGCTGTGGCCTGTCTACTAGCCAGGGTGTAGCTGTGGCCTGTCCACTAGCCAGGGTGTAGCTGTGGCCTGTCTACTAGCCAGGGTGTAGCTGTGGCCTGTCTACTAGCCAGGGTGTAGCTGTGGCCTGTCCACTAGCCAGGGTGTAGCTGTGTCCTGTCCACTAGCCAGGGTGTAGCTGTGGCCTGTCCACTAGCCAGGGTGTAGCTGTGGCCTGTCTACTAGCCAGGGTGTAGCTGTGGCCTGTCCATTAGCCAGGGTGTAGCTGTGGCCTGTCCACTAGCCAGGGTGTAGCTGTGGCCTGTCCACTAGCCAGGGTGTAGCTGTGTCCTGTCTACTAGCCAGGGTGTAGCTGTGGCCTGTCCACTAGCCAGGGTGTAGCTGTGTCCTGTCCACTAGCCAGGGTGTAGCTGTGGCCTGTCCACTAGCCAGGGTGTAGCTGTGTCCTGTCCACTAGCCAGGGTGTAGCTGTGTCCTGTCCACTAGCCAGGGTGTAGCTGTGGCCTGTCTACTAGCCAGGGTTTAGCTGTGGCCTGTCAGCCTGCACACAGTGAGCGTCTCTATTGTCTTTACAACCTGGCCAGACCTGGCTGGACTCTGGCTGAGACAGACACCTTTCACAACCTGGCCAGACCTGGCTGGATAATGGAGACACAAACCCAACCATACCATACCGTGCTAGACCATGGCTAGCCCAAGCCAGGCAAAAAATTGCTAATGGAGACACAACCCCAACCATACCATGCCGTTCTAAACCATGGCTAGCCCCAGCCAGGCTGAACATTGCTAATGGAGACAAGGCAAACAAACATGTTCCACAGATTCAAGGAAGTTGTATAAAATTGTACACAAGCTCTTGTCGGTGTGCCATAGTGCACCATGAACAAGTGCAGTGATGTATTCTGTAATTACACACATGGAAGCCAACCATTACATTAAACCTTGACAGCCAACAAATGTTTTCTCATCAGGTTTTCAATGCTACTCGTACCACCAGTGATTGATACACCTATTTTCTTTGCATTGTCTGCCTGGAATAGTGCATAGGCTATCTGTCCAGAGTGAGTGTTGTCTCCTTAATTAGGGGGGGGGGGTTTGGGGGGTGGGATTATTCTTCAGCCTCCAAAACTACACCCTGGACAAGATGAAGTCAGGCAAGTCGTTATACCATCGATCCCCGAGGCATTTAACCAGAGGCAGTGACTACACTGCAGACACCAGACTCTCCCATCGATCTCCCAGACTGTGGTTACATAAGGTGACAAAGCGACTGGCACACAATGCTGCGGCGTCCTTTAGTTTGGAGCTGCAGCGGAGCTCCGAGTCGCTGGGTTTCTCTTCACAGTGTCAGAGAGCTGACATTGGCAGACTTTTTGCTGCCAAAGTTTGCCCGAGGGAAGCAGCAATTGTGATTGGAGGATTGAGAAAAGTGGACAGGGATAGTGGGGATTTGAGATAGGTCAGTTTCAAACCAAGTTTAAACTTTTTGTTCAAAATGTACTGTATTACTGAAGTCTATGACAACATTTTGGGGGGAAGAGCTGTAGTATTCAAATGACTTTTTAATCAGCTTGCCTCCATTCATGTCTAAACAGCCAATTACGTTTTCTTACCTTTCTCCCATCTTCCAATCGAACACCTCCCGCTTTTTAAGCAGCATCTTGACAGCTGTTCAGATGCACTGCTGTCATCTCGCATCCCACCACCATCCCATACTCTGCTCTGAATCTAGGGAGTAACCTGCTGATTAGAGTTGGAGGGGGTTGTAATATTCATGCCTTGAATATGTCATTTACGACAGGCGCGCCAGGCGCACCTTCCTGTTATGTATATCTGCACAAGGGGTCCTGATGGCCAGTTGGCTGCTAGCCGTGGATGGAGTCACACTCATCTTGCTTAACTTTGCAATAAACAAGTTAACGTAATCTCCTCGTCCTGAATGATTATTCTCTTAAACTCTAATACGACATGGTGTCAGAAGCGGGGGGTGAACATGGATATCAATGGAGTCCCATCGCCACGGATGAATTGGGATTCTCTGGACTTGCCGGGAGAATGGAAGAAGTTCAGACAGCACGCGGAGCTAATGTTTTCGGGCCCACTTAAAAAGAAAGGAGAGGACGAGAAATGTAGCTACCTGCTACTGTGGAGCGGAGAAAAAGGAAGAGACATTTACAACACATGGACTCTCAGTGCAGATGAAGCAAAGGTATTGAAGAGCTACTATGACAATTTCGAAGCATACGTACTTCCAAGGAGGAATACGATTTTCGCTAAGTACAAATTCCATGAAAAAACCCAGCAACCTAGCGAGTCGTTTGAACAATTTGTCACTGCATTGAAACTACTCGTGAAGGACTGTGCATATGCGAACAATGATGAGATGGTTAGAGACCGTATAGTGTTTGGCATACACTCAGCAAAAGTAAGAGAGAAACTATTAAACGTTGGATCAGAGTTGTCATTAGACAAAGCAATAGATATAGCTAGAGCCCACGAGCTAGCACAATCTCAGATAAAGAGTTTTACTGGCGCCACGAGCAGCGCGCATGAGCAGCTTGTGCACGAGGTGCACAGACATGAGCAGAAGAATGCCGCACAGAGGTATCGCCCCAGAACAGAGTGGACAGAGAGAGCGCACAGAGCGAGTGACACAGACACACGAAGGAACTGTGGATACTGTGGGAGCAGAGCACACAAGGAAGGAGATAACTGTGCAGCTAGAGGGAAACAATGCACGAAATGCGGAAAATGGAACCACTTTGCTAAAGTTTGCAGGGCCGGTAGTTTCCAGAAAAAGTCAGTACACGAGATTAGCATGCGCTCTGAGTCAGGCGAAGAGTCAGACCAACTGTATGTAGACACTGTGACAGACAGACGGTTTGATAAAACAGAACAAGCTTTCGCAGACATACAAATAGGAAAACAGGGCACAGAGCTTAAATTTAAGCTAGACACAGGTGCACAAGTAAATGTAATTTCTTTGAGAGAGTATCACAGTTTGCAAGATAAACGCAAAATCCAGCCTACTTCACGCAGACTGACAGGATATGGTGGAGAGAAACTAGTAGTAAAGGGCACATGCACGTTAAAGTGTAAATACAAAGAGCGTGACATGCTGTTAGACTTTTACATAGTAGACACTCAGGCACCCCCAGTTCTAGGTTTACAGGCATGCCTGAATATGGACCTCATTAAACTAGTGTTGTCAGTCACTGCGTACACAGACAAACAAACCATCATGGAAGAATACCACGATATGTTTAAAGGAATCGGACTATTCCCGGGAGAGTGTCACATCCATATAGACCCAGACGCCACGCCAGTGGTCTGCCCACTGAGAAGGACACCGATCGCCCTGCGTAGCCGACTGAAAAAGGAGCTACAAAATATGGAAGACACACAGATCATCACTAAAGTCATTGAACCAACGGAGTGGGTCAGTGCACTGGTCATTGTTGAGAAACCACGCACAGGCAAGCTCAGAGTATGTTTGGACCCTAAGGAGCTAAACAAGGCTATCAAGCGCCCGCACTACCCTCTGCCGACACTAGAGGACATCACACCCAGACTAACAGGCGCACGCTATTTCAGCGTACTGGATGCAAGGTCGGGATACTGGTCCATCAAGCTCTCTACAGAATCATCAAAGCTGACGACGTTCAACACACCATTTGGATGGTACAGGTTCCTACGCTTACCGTTTGGACTCGCCTCTGCTCAGGACGAATTCCAACGGAAAATCGACGAGACATACAAGGGTCTGAACGGAGTAGCAGCTATAGTAGACGACATCCTCGTCTATGGCGGGACCAGAGAGGAGCACGACAAGAATATACATGCAATGTTAGAGAGATCACGGGAGAGAGGCGTCCGGCTCAACGCAGACAAGTGCACCATCGGAGCCACCGAAGTGAGCTACTTCGGGCACGTCCTTTCAGCTGACGGCATGAAGCCTGACCCAGGCAAGGTAGCTGCCATCAAGGAGATGGAGGCGCCAAAGAGCCGTGCAGAACTGGAGACCGTGCTAGGTATGGTCAACTACCTGGCAAAATTCACCCGAGCCTCTCCGAGATCAACACACCCATGAGACAGCTACTGAAGCAATCAAATGAGTTCCTGTGGGACGCGCAGCACGATGCTGCATTCCAGAAGATGAAAGACATACTCACCAGTGAACCGGAGCCAGTCCTCATTTACTTTGACCCGGAAAAGGAGCTCAGCTTGCAAGTGGACGCATCAAAGTATGGTCTGGGTGCTGTGCTGATGCAGGAAGGAAGGCCCATTAGCTACGCATCCAGATCACTCGCAGACAGCGAGGTCAACTACGCACAAATCGAAAAGGAGATGTACGCAGTCCTTTATGGATTCAAACGCTTCCACCAATATGCCTACGGTCGCCATGTTGTGGTGCAATCTGACCATAAGCCCCTGGAGTCGATCATGAAGAAGCCGATCGCCGCAGCTCCACCAAGGCTACAGAGGATGATACTACAACTACACAAGTACAACTTCACAATCGTGCACCGCCCTGGGAAAGACATCCCAGTTGCCGACACGCTGTCCAGGAAATCACTCACCTCTCACGACGACGGACTCAGTGAAGGGATGGACCTTCAGGTACACATGGTGTACAACAGCCTACCTGTACACGACGACAGGCTACAGGAGATCAGAGAAACAACAGACAATGACACACAGCTCAAGCTGCTCAGCCAGGCTATCATGGAGGGATGGCCTGAGGAAAGAAAACAATGCCCCCAGAACATCACTGAATACTGGAACCACCGAGATGAACTATCCAAAACGAATGGAATCATCTTCAAAGGGGAGAAAATAGTCATCCCTACCAGCCTCAGAGGAGAGATGCTGATCAAGATCCATGCAGGCCACATGGGCATGGAAAAATGCAAACTGAGAGCATGAGACATCATGTTCTGGCCTGGAATGGGTAAACATATAGAGCAAGTCGTGGAAAAGTGCCCAATATGTCAAGAGCGCCGCCCATCAAACACCAAGGAGCCCATGATGCCTCATCGTATCCCAGACCGTCCCTGGCAGGTTGTAGGGACAGATCTCTTCAACTGGAACAACCAGGACTACGTTGTGACCGTCGACTATTACAGCAGGTTCTTCGAACTAGACAGACTCCACAGCACCACATCGGCGGCTGTAGTCCACAAGCTAAAGGCAGCCTGTGCCAGGCATGGCGTTCCAGAGACTATTGTCTCAGACAATGGACCACAATATAAGTCTAAAGAGTTCGAGGCATTCGCCAAGTCGTGGGAGTTTACACACGTCACGTCAAGCCCACATTATCCGCAGAGCAACGGACTAGCGGAGAGAACCGTAAAGACAGCAAAATCACTCATGGACAAGGCTAAAGCAGACGGAAGAGACCCCTACCTAAGCCTCCTTGAGTATCGTAACACCCCAGTCGACAACTTCAAATCGCCGGCACAGCTGTTGATGAGCCGCAGGCTGCGCTCAACCCTCCCAAGCACCAACCAACAGCTGTGGTCAGGGGTAGTCAGCCCCAAAGATGGACATGACAAGCGAGTGCAGAGACAACAGCACCAGAAGAAATACTATGACAGGTCAGCTAGACCACTGCCCCCACTACACTGTGGAGAGTCTGTCAGGCTCCAAGAGTATGGACGCTGGAGGCCAGCAGTAGTCATACAACCAGCCGACACTGCGCGTCATACCACGTTCGCACCCAAGATGGACGCGAATACCGCCGCAACCGCAGGACACCAACGCCCCTGAACTGTCAGAGGACTCAGAAGCGAACTCAGCTTCATACTACACCAGGTCCGGCCGAGCAGTGAAGCCTCGGGACGTACTAGACCTGTGAATGTACAGGGTGTAGGCGGATCACTGCCCTATTATAATACTGTTCTATACCCCATTGAGAGAAAAAAAAGGGGGGGGGGGGGGTGAAATGTAACTGAATATTAATGTCTACTGAAATGGTGAAATGTAACTGAATATTAATGTATACTGAAATGGATGACTTACTATGTGTACTGAAATTTAGGACTTACTTACACTGTTTACCTGTCAATATGCTCCCATTTTTAGCAGGTTATTCTGTGAGTTGTGGGGCGGCGTGGCTCAGGGGTAGAGCGGGTCGTCCAATGATCGAAGGGTTGGTGGTTCAAATCCCGCTCAAGCCCATGTCCATCCCACTGCCGTTGTGTCCTTGGGCAAGACACTTAACCTACTTGCCTCGTATGAATGTGTATGCATGTGAATGAATGTTGGTGGTGGTCGGAGGGGCCGTAGGCGATGATTATTCGCCACGCTTCCGTGAGTCTGCCTCAGGGCAGCTCTGGCTGCAATTGTAGCTTACCACCACCGGTATGACTGTGTATGAACGAATAATGGACTCTGTAAGCGCTCTGGGGTCACTGGGGTGTCATGAAGAGCGCTATATAAATCCAATCCATTATTATTATTATTAGTAAGAGTCGCATATGGTAAGAGCTGTGAGACCGACGATACTATAAGCTTTGAATACATACCTTAGTCACAGCTGAAGTGTTCAAATATTCAAGCAGACTTTCCAGAATAAGAGTGCACACGATACGAACTGTAATACCTTCATACAAGAATCTATTTTTTATGTTTAACATATTAATGCTTACCTGTTTACATTGCCTGGTCCTGACACAGTGTAACACACATGGTTAATGTTTACAAAGAATGTCTTACAGAGTAATGCACAATATTTCTTTATTTCAATCTCTGTTCAGAGCTTCTAAAGCTTTCTTTAAAAGAAGGAGGATGTAACATTCATGCCTTGAATATGTCATTTACGACAGGCGCGCCAGGCGCACCTTCCTGTTATGTATATCTGCACAAGGGGTCCTGATGGCCAGTTGGCTGCTAGCCGTGGATGGAGTCACACTCATCTTGCTTAACTTTGCAATAAACAAGTTAACATAATCTCCTCGTCCTGAATGATTATTCTCTTAAACTCGAATACGACAGGGGTGTCACTGTCAGCTCAACCTAGGGTTGACACCACCATCCAGGTGTGTCACTCATCCAGATCCACGACCACAGGCTGCCACACGCACCTAGGATCATGACCACAGGCTGCCACATGTACCTAGGTTCATGACCTCAGGTTGCCACATGTACCTAGGTTCATGACCTCAGGTTGCCACATGTACCTAGGTTCATGACCTCAGGTTGCCACATGTACCTAGGTTCATGACCTCAGGTTGCCACATGTACCTAGGTTCATGACCTCAGGTTGCCACACGCACCTAGGTTCATGACCTCAGGTTGCCACACGCACCTAGGTTCATGACCTCAGGTTGCCACATGTACCTAGGTTCATGACCTCAGGTTGCCACATGTACCTAGGTTCATGACCTCAGGTTGCCACATGTACCTAGGTTCATGACCTCAGGTTGCCACATGCAAATCAGCCTTCATAAAGTCATTACATAAACCAATCATCATCCTGTCTGCCGTCAGGTGATAACTGACAAAACTTGTGAAATGCGTATAGTGTGCAGATTTGCCTTTTTCCTCAGTTAACTACATACCTCAGTCTAGCGCCCAAGAATAGGAAGCTCATATGTCTGCTTTCATACTGAACTTTGCATTCAGCCCCCGGAAAGCCTGATGGAGGTTGTTGTTTTGAGTTGGTGTTCCTTTTTGCACCAAATGGGCCAGTTAGGGAAAGACCAGGACCGGGGGGCTGTTCAGCCGCCCGCCACACATGCAGTCAGAGACAGAGAGTCATGTTTTCTGGCCTTTGAACATCAGAGGCTTTTGTTTCCCGGATGCTTTTATCAATAAAGGATGGGTTTTGCCCCCAGTGTGATATAAATATCAAAGATGCACTTTTCTCCCAGTCTGCTTGACTCTCTGTGCTCCACTGAGGCTACAGTACAGTATACATGTATGTAGGTCCTTTTCTCAGAAAGATGGGCATCCTGCAATGTCTCCCTTTGGAAATTATCTCCCTCGTTTTCTGCCAGATCCAGTGTTTGCTCTTTCAATATGGCTGCCTGTAACCATTGGTAACCACTTTCAAAAGAAAATGTCCAATTTTGTAGAGTAGGTAAAAGACTGGAAAAGCATGATATTACTGTTCTACTGTGCCTTCATTAAGACACAAAATTATTATGTTTTTGTTGATATATTTCTCATATATCAACACATAGCAACCGGTGTCTCTTTCGTTGCCATGTACTGTACATACCAATGGCATAGCCATGTTGGAAGACGGAGAGCTACACAAATATTCCATGCAAGGCCTCTATTGTACTACATGCACTCAAAAGAAAAGGCTGAACAGAAGAAGATACTTGCCATGCTGTTGGTAGCTCTAATGACTTGGAGGTTGGGGGTGTAGTCAAAAGGATAATTGAGGTATTGACGAGACATAAGCCTACATGTTCTTTGTGTCTCAACAATAATGAATCACATCTTTAGGATGCTCATATTTGTGCCTCGGCTCCACCTGACTGACAGACTGATTGATGGCGAGGTGATTCCCTGTTTTCCCTATCAGACGAGCTGGGGTACTGCAGATTTATGCCACCGCTGTGAGCGAAGCTGTTGAAGATATCACTTCCTCCAAATTGTTTGATTTAAAACCTGGTGGCTGGAGTTAAGTGGTGTGGATAAAGCTGCTCACGTTAAGCCATTTGTCTGATGCCGTTATCTGTGGCCAGTGTTTAATGGCTGCCTTCAAATAGTTCCAGCTGGGCTTTTAGGAACTTTAATATATTTTATTTTCCCCGTTCTGTCTCGTCAGTCACCCAGAGGTTTGTTTAGGTGGCAGCTGTCATACTATTTGTTCCATATGCGCTCGCAGGCGCCTCTCTGGGAACGTCTCCTAATGTAAATGGTGCCATGTTGTGGTAATGAGACTGCGGTTTACATATTAATGCGGTGGATGAGTTGAGAAACTCTTCAGTCTGTAGTCACCGGAGAATACATGGCTGTTTCAGTCAGTGCTGTCACCTAATGGGACCTGACAACATGTTGTTGATACACATGCTGCTCAGCTTTGTAGTGTGTCCTGCGGTGCAGCTCCAGAACAGCCCAGCCGCAAAAGAGCTTTTATCCATTCCCCTGTTGGCTCATTTACAATTCAAACTATTTAAATACCCAATTAGCACTAAATGCAATTATCGTCATTAGGACAAGAGCGGCTTGTGTTTTTTTTGTTTTTGGCTGTGATCTGTTCTCATTTGTTGGATTTCTCTCATCCGAGGTTCTGGATTGCCAGATCAGAAGAGAGGGGCGGGGAGGATGAATATCAAGCACTTGACTGCACTGCCAGACGGTTGTTGCGGTTTGCCGAGTTTAAGACGGGCTTGAGCGCACACTCCTATATAGAACCAATGTCTGTCGATCGGACCAGAGTTTATACTCCATACAGGCAAAGGTCCCGGTTGTCTCGGTGGGCCGTTTACGATTGTTACCGGTACACTCGACATTAGAGCAGCGGTTTGGGAAGAGGATGTGTGCTGCAGTGAGTAAGGAATAATTTAGATGCAAGCACTCTCCTCCTGCTCAAACAAGTGCTATCAGCATAGGAACCCATCGCCCAGTGTTGTGGAAAGTGCTGCCAAAAAGCATCCTGAAAAGCGGAGTCACAGAGATCAGTGCATTTATAAAGCTTTCATATTCAGACGTGTGTTTTAGCCCGTGCACAGTAAGAGCATCCACAGTACTCAAAAAGCTGTACTTGAAACCAAAAATAGTATTATTCTATTATTAGTTTGGCTCCATATTTGTATTTTCATATATATATTTTTTTAGACCTGAAAGCATCAACAAAAAAGACGGTGGCGATAGCGAAGCCTTTAAGTGGCGCGTTTATGTGTCGTGATGAGGCTTTGCTCAAATGGTCGCGGGAGACATCTACTGTGCATCATGATGACGGCCGTCGTCCGCTCAGCATTAATGAGCATAGCTAGCTGAGTGGCAACGTTCCGTGGGATGGACACCCCCTCTCTCATGAGCCCCGCTCTTAATTTCCTCTAATCTACCCCTCTCACCTTGGCTCCCAGCCATAATCACCGCACTAGAAAGGAAGCCGGCGTTTAAATGAACCAGCTTACTGGGTCATTAGGAAAAGGTAAATTATTCATTACAGAATGTGTAATCATAGAGCAGCCTTTGGTGGAGGCGCTTTGAATGCAGCGGTGCTGCCAGGGATGAGGGGTTTCAAAGCCTCCTTCTATCCCTCTATGAGAGTCACACCACCACATCTCACCTGCTCAGCCTCTATAAGAGTCACACCTCCACATCTCACCTGCTCATCCTCTATAAGAGTCACACCTCCACATCTCACCTGCTCATCCTCTATGAGAGTCACATCTCCACATCACACCTGCTCATCCTCTATAAGAGTCACACCTCCACATCTCACCTGCTCACCCTCTATGAGAGTCACACCTCCACATCTCACCTGCTCATCCTCTATAAGAGTCACACCACCACATCTCACCTGCTCAGCCTCTATGAGAGTCACACCTCCACATCTCACCTGCTCATCCTCTATAAGAGTCACACCTCCACATCTCACCTGCTCAACCTCTATGAGAGTCACACCTCCACATCTCACCTGCTCATCCTCTATAAGAGTCACACCTCCACATCTCACCTGCTCATCCTCTATAAGAGTCACACCTCCACATCTCACCTGCTCATCCTCTATAAGAGTCACACCTCCACATCTCACCTGCTCAACCTCTATGAGAGTCACACCTCCACATCTCATCCTCTATAAGAGTCACACCTCCACATCTCACCTGCTCATCCTCTATAAGAGTCACACCACCACATCTCACCTGCTCATCCTCTATGAGAGTCACACCTCCACATCTCACCTGCTCATCCTCTATAAGAGTCACACCACCACATCTCACCTGCTCATCCTCTATAAGAGTCACACCACCACATCTCACCTGCTCATCCTCTATGAGAGTCACACCTCCACATCTCACCCTCTATGAGAGTCACACCTCCACATCTCACCTGCTCATCCTCTATAAGAGTCACACCTCCACATCTCACCTGCTCATCCTCTATGAGAGTCACACCTCCACATCTCACCTGCTCATCCTCTATAAGAGTCACACCTCCACATCTCACCTGCTCAACCTCTATGAGAGTCACACCTCCACATCTCACCCTCTATGAGAGTCACACCTCCACATCTCACCTGCTCATCCTCTATAAGAGTCACACCTCCACATCTCACCTGCTCATCCTCTATAAGAGTCACACCTCCACATCTCACCTGCTCATCCTCTATAAGAGTCACACCTCCACATCTCACCTGCTCATCCTCTATAAGAGTCACACCTCCACATCTCACCTGCTCATCCTCTATAAGAGTCACACCTCCACATCTCACCTGCTCATCCTCTATAAGAGTCACACCTCCACATCTCACCTGCTCATCCTCTATAAGAGTCACACCTCCACATCTCACCTGCTCATCCTCTATAAGAGTCACACCTCCACATCTCACCTGCTCATCCTCTATAAGAGTCACACCTCCACATCTCACCTGCTCACCCTCTATGAGAGTCACACCTCCACATCTCACCTGCTCAACCTCTATGAGAGTCACACCTCCACATCTCACCTGCTCAACCTCTATAAGAGTCACACCTCCACATCTCACCTGCTCAACCTCTATAAGAGTCACATCTCCACATCTCACCTGCTCATCCTCTATGAGAGTCACACCACCACATCTCACCTGCTCATCCTCTATAAGAGTCACACCTCCACATCTCACCTGCTCACCCTCTATAAGAGTCACACCTCCACATCTCACCTGCTCAACCTCTATAAGAGTCACACCTCCACATCTCACCTGCTCATCCTCTATAAGAGTCACATCTCCACATCACACCTGCTCATCCTCTATAAGAGTCACACCTCCACATCTCACCTGCTCACCCTCTATAAGAGTCACACCACCACATCTCACCCTCTATGAGAGTCACACCTCCACATCTCACCTGCTCATCCTCTATGAGAGTCACACCTCCACATCTCACCTGCTCATCCTCTATAAGAGTCACACCTCCACATCTCACCTGCTCACCCTCTATAAGAGTCACACCTCCACATCACACCTGCTCATCCTCTATAAGAGTCACACCTCCACATCACACCTGCTCAACCTCTATAAGAGTCACACCTCCACATCTCACCTGCTCATCCTCTATAAGAGTCACACCACCACATCTCACCCTCTATGAGAGTCACACCTCCACATCTCACCTGCTCATCCTCTATGAGAGTCACACCTCCACATCTCACCTGCTCATCCTCTATAAGAGTCACACCTCCACATCTCACCTGCTCACCCTCTATAAGAGTCACACCTCCACATCTCACCTGCTCAACCTCTATGAGAGTCACACCTCCACATCTCACCCTCTATGAGAGTCACACCTCCACATCTCACCTGCTCAACCTCTATGAGAGTCACACCTCCACATCTCACCCTCTATGAGAGTCACACCTCCACATCTCACCTGCTCATCCTCTATAAGAGTCACACCTCCACATCTCACCTGCTCACCCTCTATGAGAGTCACACCTCCACATCTCACCTGCTCACCCTCTATAAGAGTCACACCTCCACATCTCACCCTCTATGAGAGTCACACCTCCACATCTCACCTGCTCATCCTCTATGAGAGTCACACCTCCACATCTCACCTGCTCATCCTCTATAAGAGTCACACCACCACATCTCACCTGCTCAACCTCTATAAGAGTCACACCTCCACATCTCACCTGCTCATCCTCTATAAGAGTCACACCTCCACATCTCACCTGCTCACCCTCTATAAGAGTCACATCTCCACATCTCACCTGCTCACCCTCTATAAGAGTCACATCTCCACATCTCACCTGCTCAACCTCTATAAGAGTCACACCTCCACATCTCACCTGCTCATCCTCTATAAGAGTCACACCTCCACATCTCACCTGCTCATCCTCTATAAGAGTCACACCTCCACATCTCACCTGCTCACCCTCTATAAGAGTCACATCTCCACATCTCACCTGCTCATCCTCTATAGGGAGGTGTAGTCTGACGTCGCTTTGGACCGCCCGCAAGGTCCACCCGTGTAGGGATTTATCATTGGGAAAATGGATTATCGGCTATTGTAACAATTTTTTATCAAGTACTCTAAAGCAAAATTTTTCCACTTCAAGATTTCAAGCTGTTTTGTGCTGGGCTCCGCCCATAAGCGCTTTGAGTGACAGTGACCCACAGACAGAGAGAGAGATAGAAAGATTGAGGGGGATACTAATTAATTTCGCCGTGGGGGGGGCATAATCCCACGGGACAATGCATTGGTAACTTGTTTCAAATGACAATATATACCCCTGTGAATATTATTGCATGGATTGGAATATGGGCGTGCGCGTGGGAGTGTGTGCAACGATATTTTGACACTGATATGCGCGTGCTCCCGACTGCGGGGGAGAAGCTCCATCCCCGCGCGCACACACATTTACACACACTCCCGCGCGGTCGGGAGGTTGTGTGTGTCCCTCTCTCTCTCTCTCCCTCTCTATCTCTCTCTCTCTCTTTATCTCTCTCTCTCTCTCTATCTCTATCTCTCTCTCCCTCTCTCGCTCGCTCGTTCTCTGCTGTCTGTCGGCACCCGCGCACGTGAGGAAGTAATTCCACTCGCTCTGTTGTTGAGCGAATTGTTGATTGTGGGCGGTGACTACAACCAGTGCCTTACACACGTCAGCAAAACAGTAAAATCAGAATGGCTTAGTTGAGTGAGGGAGGATCTCGTGAACTCGAGACTAGACTGATGAGTCAAAATGAGAATAAGAGAAACAGACCCCATTGATATAAACCCCCATTGCTAGGAAACAATGCTAAACACTGGAAAAGGCCATTTATAAGAAACGGGACCTTTAACACTTTAACTGCCACACACGAGATATCTCGGGTTTATTAATATGTGGTTGAAAGCCACTCACGAGATTTCTCGGAATTTTTTTTTAATTTCTTTTTTTTTAGCGATCTGAAATCATATTGCATCACGCAAGCCTACCCGAGTATACCCGAGCACCGCCGGCGATCATATGTGGAAAAAAGCGCCCCCTATCGTCTCCCAGATGACATAAGGGATTTTGGAATGGACTCAATGAAAATGGATGGGGGAAAAAATCCGGTACTCCACATTTTCCAGTCCACTGATCCAGCCGGGGTTATCACAGTTCATTCTGGAGCCTCTGAGACCCGCGGAATCATGTACTGCACTGTACACACTGTGGATCTATACACTTATCGATTTTTTCGAATGGTGATCAGGAATTGGAATATACCAGTTGGATACCATCTGATGTCAGGTAAGGAATCTATGTTATCAGTGTTAGGATAATCAGACTAATTTTGATGAAGTTATAAGCTGTTTTGTGAAATGGGCTCTTTCGGTTTCACTGTAAAAGTCCAAGAGGAAATCAACGCGGCGATTATCCGTGCGCGGCCCGAATGTGCTTGCGTGCACGTATAATATTGATCATCTAGCGTTTATTTGAAAACGATTCATAAATAGGCCGACGAATATCAACGTTGTGGAATATTCCAGTAAAAGACGATTTTCATAGAATGGTCCAGAATGAACTGTTTTTTTTATCTCAAAACGGGTGCTTTTCTAAATGCTCTAAAACGGAAATGAAACGATAAAAAACCAATCTGCCTTGACAGCACTGACTGGAAAATAGTCTTTGATAAGCGACGGGCAGATTAGACACATAGCCATAATTTAAAACATAGATTAGGCGATATTAACGTTAACATTGAAGTGGATGGTGGCATCAAGGGGGTAAAAAGGAAACCCGGCGTGGCACTCAAAGTGTTAAGCATTTTTGGTTGAAATAAAATTCGCCGATTTTTTTTTACGATTAATTGCGAATATTTTCATGTTGAGCTACAGATTGTGGATGAATACACACAGAAAGGTACACCATGCAAATGTTGATTCTTTATTTGTTTTAAACGAGACGATTTAGAAATGGTCAATGGGGAATTACATTGCGTTTTCAAGATGGTGGACCGGTCGGAAACAGCAATAACGTAACCACTACACCTCCCTATAAGAGTCAAACCTCCACATCTCACCTGCTGTGCTGGTAACATGGGGGGGGGGGGGGTCTGAGAGGTTAGCGAGTTAGGGGTGATTAACTTTGATGCACAGCTCAGCAGGAGTGGTGAACTATGTATGCACAGTCACACACACAAATAGTTTATTGTTGATGCTGCTCCCATTCATTTAAATGAGGCAATAATGACACAGCTTCCATGAGTCATTATTATCTTTTATTGTATAGGCTTAGGGGATATAGTTCAATCAAATAAAATAAAATCAAATTTATTTGTAAGGCTCGACAACACGTTAATGTCCCCATGGGCCGGACACGTCTTCTTTAACACTTCGTTTTTTTTTTTTATTCACGATCTGAAATCATATTGCATCAAGCGAGCCTACCGTTGGATATTCCAGTCACCCCAGGCTCTCAGATGTGAAAAAAGCGCCCCCTATCGTCTCCCAGATGGTAAATCACCCTTTTGGAGTGGACTCAATGAAAGTGAATGGGTTAACGGATTTCTGACTCCACATTTTACGTCTCACTGATGCAGCCGGGGTTACCAGAGTTCATTCTGGAGCCGCTGAGCCGCGCGGATCATGTGTTATACTGTATACATGTTGGATCAATACACTTATCGATTTTTTCGAATGGTGATCAGGAATTAGAATATACCATTTGGATATCATCTGATGTCAGGTAAGGAATCTTATGTTATCAGTCTTAGGATAATCAGACTAGTTTTCACGGAGATATAAGCGTTTCCACTATATGTGATATTGCTGTTTCACTGTAAAAGCCATCAGGAAATGAGAGCAGCGATTATCAGCGCGCGGCACGAGCGTGCGTGCGCACACACATTGTCAAGTTTGTTCTTATTTTCCCCACTTGAAGGGCTCAGGCAACGTGATAAAGGAAGGATATAACTCTGTGACTTCTTTGACCTTTGTTTGTCATTTATTTGGTTGACAAATGATGATGCTGGTCACAATAGCAGTCACAATAGCAGGTTATAAACCTGAAAGTGTGAGGATTCGCCTGTTCCCTGAGCTTTTCCCTGTCTACTCTCCTTCACCAGCCCCCACCCTTGCGAGCATTTTCCCTGCCTCCTACTCTTCACCAGCCCCCACCCTTGTGAGAACTTTTGCCTGCCTCCTACTCTTCACCAGCCCCCACCCTTGGACATTCTGTTCCTCTACCCTCACGCACCTGTTGGGAGTTTGCAATCTGCTGGAGAGTACTTAGGTTGCAGACTCCCCTCCAGTCCTTGTCGGGTCGTTCTGTGTTCTGGACTCTGTGTTCGTTCTGTATCTGTATCTGTGTTCACTCTGTGTTCATGGAGTTCTGTACGTTACCATCCTGTACGTTACCATCACCTGCCGCGTCTCCGGCGTGAGACGACGTGCCAGCCATCACCACCTGTCGCCGTTTGCCTGGAGTGGGACACCGTCTTCGCTCTCTAATTCTCTATGGGAGGTTTTCCAGTGTTCCCACTCCAGACGTCAAGCCGGCGCGTCATCGCTCCCTATTTTCCACGGGAGGATGGCATCTCTTCGCCCCGGTCCCCTGGGACCCCTGTGTTCTGCGCTGCCCGTCTGCAGCATCCGAGGAGGATCTCCGTGCCAAGCCTGGAGTGGTGTTCCCACTCCAGACGTCAAGCCGGCGCGCCATCGCTCCCTATTTCCACGGGAGGATGGCGCCTCTTCCCCCCGGCCTCCGCCGTCGGGCCCCTGTCCCCGTGCCAGGCCTCCGCCGTCGGGCCCCTGTCCCCGTGCCAGGCCTCCGCCGTCGGGCCCCTGTCCCCATGCCAGGCCCCCGCCGTCGGGCCCCTGTTCCCGTGCCAGGCCTCCGCCGTCGGGCCCCTGTCCCCGTGCCCGGCCTCCGCCGTCGGAACCCTGTCCTCATCCCTGTAAGCAGCTCTGGCCCTCGCCCTGTCCAAGGCCTTAACCCTGTTCTCTGTCCCCGTCTCCAGCCCGCCTCTCCGGGCCTCTGTCCCTGTCCCCCTCTCCAGTGCCCCTGGTCCTGGTCCTTGACATTTAGCCCTGGCCCTGTCCCTTAGCCTTAGTCCCTTAGCCTGTTCGCCTCTTAAAGGCACAGTGCCGCATTTTCCATATTCCTTGACTCTAGTGTTTTTGTGTTCTCCCTTAAAGGGACTGTGCCGCTTTTTGTTATGTAATAAATAATTGCCCTGTTTTGGCTTACTCTCATACCTGTCTTGTGTTGTGCGATTGGGGTCGGTTACAAACCATAACAGAAAGGGTATGAAAGGAAATGTTTCAACATCAACATAAATACATAGGCTATAATAATACCATAAATTATAGTTAATATTAATACATTTAGCCTATATTATCAGTTAATTCAAATAAACAATTACCAAATGCATTTTCATTAAGAACATTCATTCAGCATTTACCAATACATTTGACATTTTGTATTATTCTTATTTATTATATATATATATACCATATAACCAACATTATATATATATACACACACACATCTATTTATTTATCATTTATTTATTTATTTATTTATTTATATATATATATATATATATATATATATATATATATATATATATATATATATATATATATATATATATATATATATACCACATATAACCTATATTATATATATATATATATTTATTTATTTATATATATATATATATATATATATATATATATATATATATATATATATATATATATACCACATACCATATATAACATATTATATATAATTGTTTATTTATTACACCAATCAACATTGTTCTTTAAACTTAACCATGTCATGAATGTCATGCATCAAAATGTTCAAACAATATATTCAAACTACAGAAACACCATTTCCCAGGGTGCACTGGGGCCGCATGTCAAACATAGCATGTTGAGCAGAGCTAACATGCTACAAACATTTCATGTTGAGCAGAGCTAACATGCTACAAACATATCATGCTGAGCAGAGCTAACATGCTACAAACATTTCATGTTGAGCAGAGATAACATGCTACAAACATTTCATGTTGAGCAAAGCTAACATGCTAGTTAATATGCTAGGGAGCTAACAGCTAACACAAGCAAAGCACATGAACAGAGCAAGCAGAGCACATAATCATAAAGCAAGCAGGGCACATGCACATTAAGCAAGCAGGGAAGGTAAATGTAAACATACCATTGGGTTATCACATTCCTGGTTTGATTGCAGCTAACTCACTGAGCACAATGAGCTGACTCAATGACTGACTGAATGAGCTGGGGTTTCAATGCAAGTCCTCTGGGCTGCCCCCATAGATGCCAGATGGTAAACCAGTCAAGCCCTCCCATGCTGCCCGCATAGATGCCTGATGTAAATTATTCTCTTTTTACCACTAAAGTTAATTTAATTTCAATTTACTTTGAAAATAGTTGCAATGAGTACATTTGATCATTTAGGGGACATTTAAATTGTACCATTTGTTTTGGATAAATAATATATGTAATTTTGAGTAAATAAATTTTTTTATTTTTTATTTTTTTTATGAGTGTGTATAGACGAGCAAGCATAGTCCAAAGTTAGCTACGTCTCTTGGCAGGTGTGTGTGGTGCCAAGATCGATGTGGGAATGAGGTATGAATGCACTTAGTCTTCTTGTATGACGAGTGTGTGTAGACGAGCAAGCATAGTCCAAAGTCAGCTACGTCTCTTGGCAGATGTGTGTGGTGCCAAGATCGATGGGGCATGGGGTATGAATGCTCTTAGTCTTCATGTATGTGCGGAGTGTGGGGTATGGTGGTAGCGCATGGCGTCCACCAACCAGCCGACAGGGGGGGGGGTTAGGGATGGTGACCAGATCCAGGGGCTTGGGCGATGAACTGGGAGATGGGTGTGGGCAGGGAACTGCATCAGGGCGGCTCGGGCAGATGAGTTTGGTCCTCCACGGGGAGGAGGACCACCAATCTTCTTACGTCTCTCCTGATGACGGTCGTGGGCAGTGGAGAGCTCCTTCTTCTGCCCACCTGCAGGGGAGACGATGAGGCCGGCACATGTCTTGATATCAGCGTCCCTGACGATCCCTTTTCTGTCTGGGTATACTGACAAGATTCTTCCCAGACGGAACTGGCCTCTCAGCGCGTTCTGGTCGGAGATCCAGAAAAGATCACCGACCTTGACGTTCCGCTCTGTCCGATGCCATTTGTTGCGGACAAAGAGATTCGGGACAGCTAGCTCACTCCACTTTGCCCAGCATCTGTCCACCCCGATTTGAATCGCTCTCAGTAGGCGCCAGGGATGGGTGCACAGGTCGAGTCCACTTGTATCACCTACCACAGAGGCACGGCCCAGGATGAGGGAGTTAGGCGTTAAATACTCTACTACATCCTCTTGGCTTTTGGCTCTAGCGTCAATAGGGCGTTGATTTCTCAGGTTGGCTGCCTGGTAGACCAGGGTTTGAAGTTCTACCCACGTGAGCGCCTCTGTTGCGTCTCTGAGGTTGGTGAGCGCTCTTTTCAAAAGCTTCACTGCAGCCTCCGCTGCCCCATTCCGATGGGGAGCATCTGCAGGGTGGAACTTCCACTCCCATTCAGTCCCATTCTTGGCCTTTTCTTCATGCGCTTCTCTGACCAGTAGGAAAGTGACAGTAGTGTCACGGAACTCAACACCGTCTTGGGCCACGAGAGCCAAATCCTGAAAAACTGCTGGTCTTTCTTTTGCAGATAACTTTGGGCCTGCCTCCCACTTTGCTGTTCCGGGAGCCTGGCCGTTGCCACCCAGCCAGGTTTCCACTGCTTGTCTGGTCCAGGCGACAATTCCGCACAACTTCGCGTCGCTATGGCCTGACAGCTGTTTGGACTGGTCTCTGGTGACCGCTGCAGAGAATGCTTTCCTCTGGAGTCCTTTGATTTGATCAGCAACAGAATCTTGCTGGCGGTCTTCATGGGCCAGTCTGATTCAGGTGAGGCAAGGCCGGTCTGGCTTAACAGCATGCGCCGGGTGAGAGGGTTAAGTGTGCTGCTCCTGATCTCCTCCTCCCGTAGATCCAGCCCTGTTCTCATCTTCCCTCGCTTCTTTGAGAAGTTTATCGATGTCAGAACACAGAGCTTGTCTGTTTCGGGTTCGTATCCAACCCCCACCGCATTATTCTCCTCGTCATGCATCTGGTTGGGGAGAATCAGGGTTCTGGGCGAGGTTGAGCGGCTTCTATTGGGGTCAGTGGAGTCCTCACTCCTCCCACTTTGACCCGTCCAGACCCACGGTTTGAGGGAGAAGCCGCCAGCTCTCAGGATCTTTTCCACTCCTTTGGTTGTCTCAATCAGAGGAGTGTTGCTGTGTTTGTCTGCCAGCACATAGGTGAGGCAGTCCTTTATTTTCTCGAGGTCCCTTTCTTCTCCAAGGGTCATCTCTTTGCCTCCTGGTGGACACTTGCTGCACTTGCAGCTCCCGCACTTCGGATCACAAGCCGCTCCGATGCTGTCCCACTTGAACCACTTAAACAACTCCTTGTTGGTGGCAGTGGTGTTGCTGAGGACCACGTCCTTTCTTGCTAGGTCTTCAGTCAGGCCTCTTGAGTCCACAAGGACCTCCTTGTACATCCTTGAGGATGTTCTCATGGATCTTGCAAAGTGAGTGTCGGACTGGTGCATGGTTAGATCGACCATTTCAAAGAGGTCAGGGTGTGTTCCGCCGACAGTCTTCCCCAGTGGTCCATCCCAGAGGACTAGATCTCCCTGCATTTTGACTGGCTGTGGGACCAATCGACCTTCCCTGTGGCTAATCAGGAGGTCGATACTTTCAGGACGGACCAGGTCTTCCGTGGCGACATCAGGAAAGATTTTCCGCAGCTGTTGCGGAGTGACAGACTGGCTTATCTCTGCGATGCTCTCCAGGCCATAGCAGAGCAGTTTGTGTTCTGCCACGGTCCCATTGGAGGTTTTCACCCTTAGCCGTAGGGTATACCGCTTGGTTGTCACTGTCTTTTCCATCCCTCCAATACCGTGGACAATCAGCTTGATGTTCACACCAGTCAGTCCGAGGCGTTTGGCTGCATCGTTCGCGATGTAATTGGTATCCGATGCGAGGTCGATGAGGGCACCAATCAACTGGCCAGAATTTGTTGTTACTTCCAGCAACATCATAACCACTGGGTATTCCTGTTCAACGCCAGTATTGGTGCACATTGTAGTCGAGGCTCTGTTAGAAAACGCCTTTCTGACCTCTGCCCTTATGTTTTCCGGGACTTTAGAAAGGGCCTCTTCTTGGATGCTGGTCAGGCCTAGGCCTTTGTTCTCCACCTTTGAGCCACCTTGCCCCTCACAGCCGCTCTCCTTCCTCTGAGTAGTGGGCCTTGGGCAGAGCAGGTAGTTGTGTGGCGGTTCCTCTTTCCTACAGCCTGATTTGCTGCAGAGGAACCCTTGGTTACAGCGGCCATCTCTTGGGTGGATGCTCAAGCACAGATAGCAAGTGCCATGAGCCCTTAGATGAGCCTTTTTCTTTGCCAGGTCCAACTCTTTGAAGGTTCTGCATGCAAAGAGCTTGCCAGGGTGCGCCTTATCGCCGCAGCAGGTGCAGGAGCTTAACTGCTGCTTTGCCTGAGGACCTCTTTGGCCTGAAGTGGCTCTGGAAAAGGATCTTCTCACTCCCTTATCCGGTTTGTCATCCATGCTTTTCTCTGAGGAGTTCTTCTCTCCAGGACTTGCTTCTAGCTGGTCAAGCTCCTCCAGGATTGCCTCCTGCTTTTTTAGGAATTGAAGCAAGCACTCAAAGTGGTCCTGGGGAACAAACCCGTTGGCAGGCTCATGTTTGTGAGCAATCCATTCCTTCTTTAGGGAGCTAGGCAGTTTGCTTTCTAGGGACTGAGCGACCAGACGGTTCTTTATAACGTCCTCTTCTCCCAAAATCAGGAGATTATCTAGAGCCCTCTCCACTGCCTGGATCAGTTCAATAGCCTTCCTTGGGTTGTTTCCCTTCATGGGGGGGTAGGCCCTGGACCTCACTTGCGATCAGCTGGACGATCCTAGCTTTATTCCCATACCTGTTGGCAAGGCGATTAAACATGTCCTCTGCAGACTTGCAGCTAGATAGGACTAGGTCCCTTTTCACCTTCTCACTCAGGCTTGCAAGAAGGTGGAACCTTGTAACTCCAAAAGTCCTCTGCGGGTTCCCAAGCAGCTCGAGCTCCTCCCACTCCGCCTTCCACCGGTAATAATCGACCATGTTCCCAGAAAATGTGGGGAGGCGTGCTCTCTCGAGTGGAAACTGGATTCTGGGTTGCATATAAGGAAGGACGCCTTGTGGAGCATTTGGGTACCCTAGCAGTGTGCCTGTGACATTTGGTGCAGCGCTGGTCCCAGCCAGAGACTGGATACTGGCTCCAGAACTTGTTGGAAGTGGCCCAGACGGACCGAGCAGGTCTACATGACCTGCAGCGATTTCCTGCTTGACACCGGGAGGCTCACTGAGAGAGAGAGGTTGATCATCTCTACTGGATCCAGGCAGATATGGATTGGCTGGCACTTCAGCCTTTACCCTCTCCTCTTCCTCTTCCTCCTCCTCATTCTGGCTCCAAGCAAAGCCCTTTCGTGACTTCGGGTTCATCCGCCGCCATTTCCGCTCCCAGTCACTCTGTAAGTCTCTTAGCCCGTCTCCTTGCTTTTTAAGCTCCTTTGTCTTGGTGCTGGAGACAAGACCTTCCCAAGCAGCCATTTTCTGCCCGAACCTGTGGATCTTCTCGCCCAGGCTCTCCCTCTGCACATCAAAGTCCTCCGCTGGTAACTCCTTCAAATCCAGCGCTTCTAATTCAGCCCACTTCTTTTCCGCTTTCTCTGCATCCACTTTGATGTCATCTTCAGCGAATCTGGACCATAGTGCTTCTTTAGTGAGTGTAAGCACTTCTTCATATCGGGTTGAGCACTTCGTTGTTTTCGCTTTTATGCTCTCGACTTCTTCTATCACCTTGGGATCGTCTTTTTCTTCTGCCTCCACTTCGAGAGCATCGACGTATTCAGCCCCTGTGTCGCTGACCCTACCAAAGTCCACATCAAGGCCATTTAGCTCATCAATGAGATTCCTCTCCTCGAGTAGGTGAATCGTAAGAGCCATCCTGTTGGTCCTCTTACTGAAGGCAGTCTGCGCGACCGAGCGCTTTCCCTTTAGGGATTCCAGCACAGCTGAATCCATCCTCCTTTCTTAGAGCTGCCCAAGGTTTTTTCCGACACTGGCAGGGGGCCTGTTGGACCTTTCCCTCCCTCCGTGGCGCTCCTCTTCCGGGCAACACTCTTCGGGGCAGATTCAGCTGGACGCTTGGGCCCTGGTTTATAACTGTCAAGTTTGTTCTTATTTTCCCCACTTGAAGGGCTCAGGCAACGTGATAAAGGAAGGATATAACTCTGTGACTTCTTTGACCTTTGTTTGTCATTTATTTGGTTGACAAATGATGATGCTAGTCACAATAGCAGTCACAATAGCAGGTTATAAACCTGAAAGGGTATGAAAGGAAATGTTTCAACAACATAAATACATAGGCTATAATAATACCATAAATTATAGTTAACATTAATACATTTAGCCTATATTATCAGTTCATTCAAATAAACAATTACCAAATGCATTTTCATTAAGAACATTCATTCAGCATTTACCAATACATTTGACATTTTGTATTATTCTTATTTATTATATATATATACCATATAACCCACATTATATATATACACACACACATCTATTTATTTATTTATTTATTTATATATATATATATATATACCACATACCATATATAACATATATTATATATATATTAATTATTTATTTATTACACCAATCAACATTGTTCTTTAAACTTAACCATGTCATGAATGTCATGCATCAAAATGTTCAAACAATATATTCAAACTGTTGTAATGCCAGACATTACAGGCCTACAGAAACACCATTTCCCAGGGTGCACTGGGGCCGCATGTCAAACACAGCATGTTGAGCAGAGCTAACATGCTACAAACATTTCATGTTGAGCAGAGCTAACATGCTACAAACATATCATGCTGAGCAGAGATAACATGCTACAAACATTTCATGTTGAGCAAAGCTAACATGCTAGTTAATATGCTAGGGAGCTAACAGCTAACACAAGCAAAGCACATGAACAGAGCAAGCAGAGCACATAATCATAAAGCAAGCAGGGCACATGCACATTAAGCAAGCAGGGAAGGTAAATGTAAACATACCATTGGGTTATCACGTTCCTGGTTTGATTGCAGCTAACTCACTGAGCACAATGAGCTGACTCAATGACTGACTGAATGAGCTGGGGTTTCAATGCAAGTCCTCTGGGCTGCCCCCATAGATGCCAGATGGTAAACCAGTCAAGCCCTCCCATGCTGCCCGCATAGATGCCTGATGTAAATTATTCTCTTTTTCCCCCTAAAGTTCATTTAATTTCAATTTACTTTGAAAATAGTTGCAAGGAGTACATTTGATAATTTAGGGGACATTTAAATTGTACCATTTGTTTTGGATAAATAATATATGTAATTTTGAGTCAATAAAATACATTTGGCTCTCTTTTCTCCTAAAGAGTTCGACACACATACTATCGATCATCTAGCGTTTATTTGAAAACGATTCATAAATAGGCAGACAAATGACAACGTTCTGGAATATTCCAGTAAAAGACCGAGTGATTTTCAAAATGCTATCAAACGGAAATGAAGCGATAAAAAAATAATCTGCCTTGCCAATGTTGACTGGAAAATGAGTCTTTGATAAGCGACGGGCAGATTAGACACATAGCCATAATTTAAAACATAGATTAGGCGATATTAAGTTAACATTGGAGCGGATTTGGGCATTCAAGGGACTAATACGGAATTAACCTCTGGCGCTCAAAGTGTTAAACAAGTCAAGAAGAAAACATCACAATAAGTCAAGAACAAAACAAGAACATCATAAAGTCCAATTTTTTTTAAATAAATGCAAAATAAATAAATGCAACACTCCCAGACATACCCCACGCGAAGGTAAGGAAAAACTCACTAAAACCTAGCAATAGGAAAAAATGCACCACAGGCAGTGTGGAGGAGAGACACCTTAAGGGCCATTCAAGGGGGGATCTCCCTTCTTAGATGTCGGTGATAGTAGTGTTGCAATAAAACAGCTGGACAGTTGGTAGGCATGCACTCATATGCGTAGTGAAACACAGATAAGTGCATGCGATACCAGCTGAACATTTTGAAAGATTAAAGATAGAGCTGATAGCGATAGCAACTGAACATTTTGAAAGATTAAGATTAAGATTAAGATTAAAGATAGAGCTGATAGCGATAGCAACTGAATAGAGAGAGTTCCCATGTTTGTAGTGGGCGGAGATGGAGCAATAAATACATGTAGTGAGCATAAGCATACATGGTGACAGTGGAATCATAGTATATAAGAAAATTGTGAAATTGAGTAATAGATAGAACTACTGCAAGCGTATGGATACAGGATGAGATACAAGACCATAGCTCAGGGCAGTATGCCCCGGGGGGCAGGAGAAGCCGCTCAGAAGGTTCAGCACTGCAGGCCAGACAGAAGGCGGTATGAAGCTGTTCCATGGGACCAGTTGAGACAGAGGTTAAAAAGGTTCTCCCATGTCTGCAGAAAAGCAGACATGGGAGCAAATAGACACCCTAACTAAACTAGGCAGATGAATCTAAGGGTCAGTCCCCGACCAGGTGAGATCAGGGTAGGTTGAAGGAGAGAGATAAAAGATGGGTCTTAAGCAGGGATTTAAAAGCTATCAATAGAAGTTAGTTAGTTAGTTCTGACAAGAGGCTTTCCACAAGTGCTGATAGAGTAATAACAGCACAGGGACCTTTAAAGGTTCTATAGATACGATTTGTATGTAGACTTATCCTTTTTGAGGAACTAAATAAATAATGCAGAATAAAAGTATTGCTTTTCCCACAAAACTAGATTTTTTATCAATTCACAAAGTAGCAAGCTTGTGTGCAGGAAAATGTTTACGTGTTGCTTGGCAGTCCAGTCCATTTGTTGAACTATTTTTGTTGGCAGAACCAAATAAACGATTGAATGAACAAATAAATCATAATCGGTTGTTTATTACTGTTAACTAATAAATGGCGCTTGTAGAACTGTGAAAGCAATATCACATCAGAGCGAGTGCTGTGTTTACTGTATATCAACACGCCTGTGATTCTCTTGGGTACGACCATATCACAGCCGCGCTGATGCTCAGTAAAGCAGCGCTCCCTCCCGTGTGATATCGCTTAATTACAATAACAGACCGATGCCAGAATAGCCAATCATACAACATATTATCATTCATTATTCACACACGCGCATATGGAGAAGCCTTTATCATTGCCCTTCATTCGATTTTTCTTGGCCACATGTGATGTGATTCTTCACGGCAGCATGGAACCATAATCGTCTTTGATAAATCTATGTAAATGAATGTCTCTCCACCACACTTAGTAACGAGGCCTTTAGATATGCTTGGCCTGTCCTTTTTTATTTACACAAAGGCAAATGGCAGCGTCACTGGCTTCAGACATTCCT
Organism: Notolepis coatsorum; assembly: GCF_963971535.1. Classification (NCBI taxonomy): domain Eukaryota; kingdom Metazoa; phylum Chordata; class Actinopteri; order Aulopiformes; family Paralepididae; genus Notolepis; species Notolepis coatsorum. Next base: position 84,255,224 of record NC_140182.1, on the reverse strand, counting down.
CCCTCCTCCCTGTGGTCGGGGAGTTGAGCGGCGTCCTCGGGCACTCGGCGTGTCAGCCCAGTCAAAGCTGTGAATCTCTCCCCCACAGTTACAGTATGTGTCATCTTTGGTGAAAACAACCAAGCATAATACAGTAGGTGGGATTTTGGAAAGTTCCAAGTCCCAACAGAACAAGGATACGAGGAGAGTGGAGGGAAAAAAACAACAACAAGCAAGTCGACCAATTGCCACAAGATTTGTCCACTAAATCAATCAAATTAATTACTTAATTGACAAATCTGTAACATTGTACCACATTTGTATCCTTCCAGAGAGGGAAGCAGTCGTGTAGACGCATCTTTAGATTTAGTGCTTATTCATATTGTATTTTTTAATATTACGATGATGCCAAGGATTCTTTTCCTGTAATGACTAATAATAACACATTCAGCATAAAATAATAACTACTGGTAAAAGACAAGGATCCTAAGTGTCGCACTGTAGATGCAAATAATTTATAACAACATTAAATAATTAACATTAAATGAGCCATCAGTATATTGTCGTATATTCATTGTATATTCATCTTATGAAGCTTCTTACTTTTATGAGGTGTTTCCAAAAAGGATCTTAACTGAAGACACACTCCTACCAGGCTACAGTAAGTGCATCTTAAGATAGAAAAGAAAGCCACTCCACTGTGTCTCATTGCGTGCAAAGCCTATATGTTCATCTTTTAACCACCACAATGCTCTCTCTGATTCTCTGAACACATTAACATTACACATACTGTATTCTAGGGTATAACATGAGATAATAATAATAATAATAATAATAATAATAATAATAATAATAATAATAATAATAATAATAATAATAATAATAATAATAATAATAGATCAAATTTATATAGCGCCTTTCATAGAACCCAAGGTCGCTTCACAATCAGGACAAAAAATAGGGAAAGGAAAATAGGGGGGGGGGGAGAGGGGATGAGGGAAGGTAAGGGATAATGGACCTACAGGCAATATAAGCTACTTTCATAATGTAGTTTGTGTGATGATTCATAACTGCTTCTATTCTGTTATTTGTTTATATTTCTATTTATGATGTGACCTTCAATTTCAAACCCTTTCAACACCTTCTTCATATGAAGTCCGCAATGAGTCCAGCAGGTTAGACGGAAGTGTGTTTTTTCCTTCTTAACACATTCAGTGCCAACGACGAGATTAGTCGGAAGGCCAGAGAAAAAATGAGAACTAATTTTTTAATCGTTATTTCTTTTATTAGCAATATCCATTCATTTTTCATCCATCCAGCCTGACGTTATGATTGGGAATGGGTCTGAGCTCGAAAAGGGCAAATACCGCCGCCTATCGTCTCCCGGATGGTATTGCACATCATTGGATTGGATTGGGTGGATCAGAAAAAAAGTCCGGTCCGGGGTTTTCCCTTATCTGGCAAGCAGTATCTGTTACCACATTCACTGGGGAGGCTGGGAGCAGCTTTCGATTATGTGTTTTGGACTATAACGTTGAGTCAATAAACGCGATCAATATTTGGAATGGCGATCAGGAATTGGATTAATCTTTTTGCAGAACATCTGATGTGAGGTAAGGACTCTATTTGACCAGTTTTGGGTTAATCAGATGTTTTTTTCACAGCGATCACAACGTGTGTGTGTGTGTGTGTGTGTGTGTGTGTGTGTGTGTGTGTGTGTGTGTGTGTGTGTGTGCGTAACGTTAGCGCTAAGCACGGCATGGATAATCGATCTTTCAGCCCGCTTCTCTAGCGTGCATAAGTACACATATACTATCGATAATCTAGCGTTTATTTGAAAACGATTCATAAATCAGCCGAAAAATTACAACGTGTTTTGTGTATTCCACTAAAGGGCTATTATCGCGGAATTTCTCTGGAATTACTAGAACTCTCCAAAACTATACTCGTATTCAAAACGGTATAAAACGGAAATGTACCAATGAAAAAACTATCTGTTTCGTACATGTTGACTGCAAGCAAGTCACTGATAAGCGAGAGGTGTTTTAGACCCATAGCCATAATTTAAGATATAGTTTAAGCCTTCGCAAATTTCCCCGACCTCCCATTGACTTCCTTATTGGCACGGTAGCCCTATTATGGTCAAAGGGGCGTGGCTCTGAATTAGGGGTGGACGGTATAAACGGTATATGGTATAAACGGTATGAATTTGCTCTACGGTATGGATTTTGACTATACCGTGTAACCGGTAGTGCAGCTCTAAAATAGCAATGACGTCATGTAACCACAGCGCGACTATTTCACTCGCATTTGCCCCTAAAAATAGATAGAATTAGTCATAGATAATAGATATGTGCGAACTGGAAAAAGTTATTTAGGAGGCTTCGCGCAGTGGGCGTGCCAGCCCCTACCGCACGCATGTAAACACGGGTCTAGTAGTCTAGTGGGACGGGACACGGGAGGACGGCGGCGTCTCCCTGAGCTAACGTTAGCTTAGCTACCGTTACAAAATGACCCAGTCAACTATTCACTTTTAGTTTAATACATGATGAGGCATTGTCTAACCGAACGGTATCTAGTCGGCCAGCTACCGATAGCTCCTGACATCAACAAACGCTCCACAAAGTCTAGTAGAGACGTGTGTGCTACCTGTTAGCTCACGTTAACGCAAGTTAGTTCACCGTTCAAAACGAAATGTCCCATTGAACTAAATAATTCACTGAGGCGTTGTATTAACGTTATATATCCGGCTAGCAGTAGCTACAGATAGCTCCTGATATCAATGTCTTATAACACTGATTCGATGCGTATTCGAGCTGAGGGCTTGCTGAGCACAGTTAAGTAACGTTATACCAATACAATAGGGTCCAGGTGCAGCGCCGGAGAATCCTGGCCGTAGCTCTGCTCGAGGCTACTCGAGTATAGGTCCAGGTGCAGCTCCGGAGAATCCTGGCCGTAGCTGGAGGCTACTAGAGTACACACAGACAGTGGAGCTTGTTGCGTGGTGGCGATGTCTCGCAGATAATACAAGTACAAGTCTAATTATATAATATATATATTTTATAAAAAAAAATTATATAAAATTTAATTTAATTTTTTTTTATCAAAAACGATGATACCGTGATATATACCGTTACCGTCTATGCTTCAAATTATACCGTGATATAAATTTTAGACCATACCGTCCACCCCTACTCTGAATGTGTTAAAAAGGAGGTAGGGACCGCACTCGGAATATCGTTGTTTTTATTTTCAATTTGTTAAAGGGCACAAAACGTTTTCAGCCATCCGGCCTTCATCAGTGTGCAAATGACAAATGTGACAAACACAACTTAAGTAGGCTGTACTTGACACCAGGTGGGAACAATCGGCAATCAGTTAACAGGCTAGGTTGACGTCATGATTGGTAGCAGGGCTAGATTGACAAGTAGATATCACAATATCACAATATCACATACTGTAAATGTGTATGATGGTAATATATGAAAACAACAAATTGATACATATTACAATATTTACAGACCTGTATGGAATAAAAAAAGACAGTACATTGGGGTGCATCAGGTTGTTAAACCGTTCATTAAACAGTGTACTAGTTTTTCTCTCTCATACAGTAGATAACTTTGGATAGTACCTAAATAAATGGATCTCATATAGTAGATACCTTAGGATAGCATCTACAGGAATGGAGCCAAACTGGACTCTTCATTCATCCCAGATGGAATACATCGATTTGAGCCGATGTCAATACAATATACAATATATAATTTACAACTCTGTATGGAACAAAAAACACAGTACATTGGGGGTATCAGGTTGTAAGACCGTTCATTAATCAGTGTACTAGTTTTTTTGTTTATACAGTAGATAACTTATGATAGCTAAAGGAATGGAGTCAAATTGAACTCTTCATTCATCCCAACTGGATACATAGATTTGAGCCGATGAATCCATACACATTCCCGTTGCAAAAGCAGTTGTTCATGGTTGCCACCTCTTCTATTAAGAAAAACCATCTCTAGACCTATGCACTTGAGGTCATTAATTTTATCATCCATTTTCTGAATGTGTTAAGACACACGTAACAGCTGTGCTCTTGCTCTTAAGTGCTATTTTCGAGAGACGCCTGTAAAAAATAAAGACCCTTTGTGAGATTGTGCTTAGAAAATGCTATTCACTTCTAAGATCGATCATTATTGGGAAATCAGGCCCAGGTCTTCTTCCTTTGTTCAGTTATTGTAAGAAAGGCTGTGATTGGCTGTAGACCGTACCATATGGCCACACCAAGCTGAAACTGTCATATAACTGGAATAGATAGAAAGGTAATGACAACATTTGCAAAAATGATTTTCCGTTAAGGCGTACATGCCATGGCCATTCAAGAATGTGCATTCAGAATGACCTTTCTATACATTTCTAGTCATTTTCCCGTGGCCATTTGTTGTTGTGAGATGACCCCAGCCATGTATAGTGCACTAATCTGCGAGTAGGATTGTGGAATCGTGTTCAGTGGACTTTACCGTCATTGAAATGGACCTTGTTGAGTGAAACTCTGCTCACCAACCCAGCTTTTGTGTGTGCATTCTGCTCCGCCACTCCGCTTCCAAAATGGATGCTCTAAATTCACTCCATTGTGAAAGCCCAGACTGGGATTGACAGTGAATGGTTTTGGCCACTTTTGGGCATGGATGTGCTCATATACAAGCTACTATATGAATTAGCCTATATGTGCAAATCCAGAAGAGGAGTATTTCCCTCATGCTAAATGCAGTCTAGGTAATATAATTTCCACTGGTAATGAGTGTATAGCCCCTGTCAGGGCTCGACGCGAATCTTTCCCCCAAGGAGTACATAATGTCCTAAATGAAAAGATTTAGCAGCACACAAAGGCATTTAGGAGCACAGTGAAACATCTTGATGATGATTTAGAATATTCCAAATATAGACAATGACATTTTTATGATCATAACTACTATCCAGTTTGTTTTTGTAGTGCAACGTTTGGCTACTTACAAACCATTGAATGTACAGAGAGAGACAGGGAGAGATTTTGTGTTTGCACAAAAAAAATCAACTCAATTGAAAACAGAAGTGAACTCTGGAGGACTGCTCCGCTGTGAGCTACCACAGGGTGAGTTGAACTGTTTTGGAGCTGTAGTTAGCAGCTAGTTTAGGTTTTCACTGTGTCTTGGGCATACAGGGATGGGTGGTGATCTTGAGAAACATGTTAGATGCATTGGACCCGTTGGTGTCACTTTTCATCGGCATGTTGGACATCTGTCTTCACCAATCTCCTGGAAAAAAATTTTATATCCAAAATGCTCCCACACTACTGATTAATGGTGCTTTTTTGGCGGATATAAGGCTGGGATGTTTGTTCCTTCAGCTGTTTTCACAGCACGTCTCCTCTCTGAAAACAAGTGTTGTTGGTGGGAGCGGCGCTCGCACATAAACACTGTGCAGAGAACCAGCGTGACTCACTAGAGGAGTTTTCACAGAGCAATGAAAGCAGGGCTGAATAGCTAGATATTGTAGCTTCTAAGTTTCTTATGGGTTGGAAACCGTGACATTTTGAACAATGGGTAAAAGATTATGGATTATGGATAGATCTTTACTCTCTCACACATACATTATTTTTCCAGTCTATTTTTTGTAACAAATGCAAGTGAAACACTTTAAGTTATACCATTATGCAAGTGCCATTTTGTGCAAAACCATGGATGATTTCTCCTGAAACATAATAGGCTATGTAGGCTAGCAACACAATCTTGATTGTGATCTTAATAGTGAAAAAACTGTGGAAAGATGCAGAAGCGCATGCATCTGTGTCTGTGTGTGACACACACTGCCACAAACTCACTGCCACTTTACTTTACTGCCATTATTTATTTTAGTTTACATTATATTAGTTTACTGCCATATCTATCATCTCACTGGCACTTTACTGCCATTATTATTGTATTCTACTGCCATTATTTTATTTGTTTTAATTTTTTTATAATTTTTTAAACAAACATATAAACAAACATGACAACACACGATAAGATATACAAGCATTAATTACAGTGCATATTAGGGATGCTCGATATTGGCTTTTTTACCGATACCGATATTCCGATATTGTCCAACTCTTAATTTCCGATACCGATATCAACCGATATCAACCGATACCGATATATGCAGGGTTTCCCCCCCCCAAAAAACGGAATCATTTCAGGTAACTAATAATTTCACTGGATATATATATAACAAATATTGTTATTGTTTTTCTTTTTTTTTAAACCGATACCGATATTTTCCGATATCACATCCCTAGTGCATATCCAATGAAATTACCATTTAGTCAAATGTCTTATACAGGATATACCCCTAATACCTGTTATCTAAAAACCTACACACATATGCTCTAGCTCGTACCCCCCCCCCCCCCCCCCCTCCCGGACCCCTCATTGGATAATCCAACCATTATAACTTGTTCCTAACCAGACACTACCATTGTCTACTGCCATTATTTATCAGTTATGCTTACTATGTACCACTGCTGCTGCTGAAAAAAGTTATTTTACCTCCTATATTTATTTCAATCATTAATCATCACATACATTTTTTAGCCACTGTTTATACTGTACTGTATATATAGTCCTGTATAGTGTATGTACATCGTGTCCCATATGTTACTTATGTTTATAGTGTCCTATTTGTTACCTTATGTTTATATTAGATATTCTTTTTATATACACCGTGGGAAGGGGGAAACCCAATTAAATTTCTCTGTATGTCTAGCACATTATGAGAAGCGACAATAAAGCTGACTTTGACTTTGAAAACATGCATTTCCGGGCGGCTGGGTGGCGCAGCAGACATTGCGCTCGTCACCAACGCAAGAGACACCGGTCTCGAATCCGCCTGTCAGCGTTGCCTCTGGCTTGGGCCGGCCGTCATACTGACTCAATTGTGGGGCGGCGTGGCTCAGGGGTAGAGCGGGGCGTCCAATGATCGAAGGGTTGGTGGTTCGAATCCCGCTCAAGCCCATGTCCATCCCATTGCCGTTGTGTCCTTGGGCAAGACACTTAACCTACTTGCCTCGTATGAATGTGTATGCATGTGAATGAATGTTGGTGGTGGTCGGAGGGGCCGTAGGCGTTGATTATTCGCCACGCTTCCGTGAGTCTGCCTCAGGGCAGCTCTGGCTGCAATTGTAGTTTACCACCACCGGTATGACTGTGTATGAACGAATAATGTGAAGCGCTCTGAGTCAGAGCAACAGTCAGTCAAAGAAGAGCGCTATATAAATCCAATCCATTATTATTATTATTATTAATTGGCAGAGTCAGTGGGAGGGAAAGTCGATGGGTGGTAATCTGGTCGTTGTAAACAGCGACTCCTACAGGTCGGTCAGGGCGCCTGCACAGCAAAGACAGGAAATGGCGGGGGCAGTGTGAGCCTCCCACACGTTACACCTCGCCGATGAGAGTCCGCGCTGGCAGGTGAAAAGAAGTGACTGGCTGCCTCCACATGTATCAGAGGGGACATGTGATGGGCTTCTATCCTCCCTACGACCGGTCAGTGGGGGGCACATGTGAGCAACGATCAGGACAGTGGAGGGAGAATTGGTGAGAGGAAAATTGGGATGGGAGAAAATCACAGAAAAAGGAGAAGAAAAAGTAGGTAAAAAAAAAGAGAACATGCATTTCCCATGGAGCAGTGAGTGAAGCCCAGTCACTGGTCACAGATGTGAAGTTGAGGTTAGGGTTAAGTTAAGGGTTAGGTTTATGAACAACTTTTTAAGGTGAAAAGTCAACCAAATAGACCCCTCTATAGCACATTTGTAGAAGCCATAATGCTGATGGTACCTTGGTCATCATGGTTGCCTTGTAGCCATGAGCCCTGTCTCTGTCCCTCTCTACGAAAAAGTTAAAGTAAACAGCAGGCAACAGATGTGCACAATGGTGATTTTGAACATTAAGTTACAAGTAATATGTCTGTAACTTCTCTAATTAAATGTTTGCCCATAATAGCCTAATAACAGGCCTAAATTGGCTTTGGTAATGCTGCATCATGGAGCGAATTCGAACGGCTTTGAGTGGTTTGAGCAACAGATATTAGAATGCACTCCTTGCTCTGGTAAAATGAATGGCGCTCCACTCTGCTCACATGCTCTGATGGGCCCTGGGCATGATTCTGTTTAGAACTTCCAACGAAACCTCCAGTAAGTATCGCCATGACTCTTCCAGCGTGTCGTACAAGCCATAATGCTGATGGTATTTTTAGATGAGGCAATAGTGTAGCCTATATAGTGAACATAATGTGGGGCATAGAGGTAAGCTGATTTTTAACACTGATATCCAACTTTATAACACCCAGTTGGTGCAATGAAACCCAGGAGCGTTGGGGGCACATTTCGATATTAATTGGCATGCGTATTTATAAACTTCATAAACTTTAGAAATGGGCTACTTCACACATAAACGAAATACTGCCATATTAAAATAAAAACCCATGCATAGATTTATCCACAGCAGTTACGACTTCACTCAGTAATGTGCCACGCCAGTGAGTGAGTGAGTGAGTGAGTGAGTGAGTGAGTGAGTGAGTGAGTGAGTGAGTGAGTGAGTGAGTGAGTGAGTGAGGCTAAGTAGATGTTGGCCATCTGTGACTTTACATAATGAAACTAATAAAAATCTCTCTTACGAGATCACACAAAGTCACTAGTGTTGTTTTAACTTAATGGGCCAATAAGTGGGGGAATAATTACTTAAGGCCCAAGGGTTCCCAGTTAAGTTAGTTAGATAAATGTGACTCTCTCTCTTCTATTTTTACTGACCCCAAGGTCTGGCCTGAATAAATACCAGATGTTTGTAATGGGTATGGCCTAACAAGTTGCTGAGAAACACTTTTTTGTTTTGTAATGAGAGGTATCAGTCACCTTCAGCAGAGGTCATTAGATTGTGTTCATTATGAGCAGAAAATGAAATGGCACGTTGCCGGGTAAAGAGTAGTGACAATAAAAGGCATGGCTGAAATACCCTGACGCTACGTGATTAAATCCCCGTTGAGATTTCCCTCACGCGTTTCATTATATTTTGACAATGTCACAGTACAGTCTCACAATGTCACACATTACCTTTAGCGTGTTACTCTCTCTCTCTCTCTCTATTTGGTTAGTTTGTGGCCGTCTCCTTCTACAGATGCTATGTCTCTCTAGGGCTGGGCAAGATGGAAGAAATCAATATCACAATAATCACCAGGGCTTTTTCCTCTATATTGATACATAATGTGACTCACATAATGTGAAATGTCAGGTTATGTAATCCCTTTGATGTTAATCTCATTGAACTGCTTCGTAATGTGTGTGAAAAACCGCAATTTCCAAATTACATTCTCTCAAATACTTCAGGTTTTGTGAGAAATCATTTGACTTAATATGTGTGAATCACATCTCAATCAGTCCTTCAGACATAGCCCTACAACACCCCATATAACCCTTTCACTACCACACTACAGAAGGTTGACCCTTTCACTACCACACTACACGGTTAACCTTTCACTACCACACTACAGAAAGTGAACCACCTGGGTTAACCGTCTTGTTAACGGGGGTTAAACACCTGATAACAGTGGTGATCTCATACACTGACCCGTGCCACATTTCTTCTCATCCTATTCCCCTCACATATTGCATTGCATGAAGAATGAAGACTACAGAATTGGAGAGGAGAGAGTAGAGCACACATTGCCACCTTGCTCCCACCAGAATACTGACATTATCTACAATCACATTACTGGAACCTTAAAATATTTGTGTTGCAATATAGACCCCCTCCTTTAAAAAAAAATACAATAACCTTTATTTATTCAGGTTGCCTTTCTCTCTGCTTCTCTTCTCTAACCTGTATTTTCTTCAGGGAAGGTTGACTGAAGCACATTACTCTTTGACTCCAACACATTCACGCCTGGGATCTGCCCAGTACAACCACAGTCTGACACTGTTGACCACTAGGAGCTGCCCAGTACAACCACAGTCTGACACTGTTGACCACTAGGAGCTGCCCAGTACAACCACAGTCTGAGAGTGTTGACCACTAGGAGCTGCCCAGTACAACCACAGTCTGACATTGTTGACCACTAGGAGCTGCCCAGTACAACCACAGTCTGACACTGTTGACCACTAGGAGCTGCCCAGTACAACCACAGTCTGACACTGTTGACCACTAGGAGCTGCCCAGTACAACACTGCAGCAGCCATAGGCTCACTGCCTTTAACGGACCAGATTTTCTCCAGCTGGTCCCAGTCCTTCTGTAAACAACCAAAAATTGGCGGTTATGTAAGATAAGTAGAAAATGGTGTGTGTGTGTGTCTATGTGTGTGTGTGTGTGTGTATGTGCGTGCGTGCATGCGCGTACAGTATGTGTCGCAACTCATCCCTACAGTAATATCTTCTTGAAGAGCTTTAACACGCGGAGGTCCCCTTGCATAGAATTTGTCGCTTTCAATTAGGCCACCATAATTGCACATGTGCAATCAACCAAACACGGCCCTGCGAGATGATATTAAAAATAATGACTAATTATATGTGGAGTTAAGAAATCGTCTGGCTAATTCTCCCAAATCTCTCTGCGGATATCATAATTCAATTGTGGGGAGTATATCATATGGCGCTGCCTACTTATCGTGCACAGTATTAACACATAATTCGTCTTGTGAAGAGAGCGTTTATCATGTGTGTGTGTGTGTGTGTGTGTTTGAGTGATGCCCACCACTGTCTCTGTGGGCAGTGGGTGAAGGATGGATGGTGTGATTTGACATGTCACACAAACAGCCCTGGACCTGAGCCCGTATTAACTTCACCCTATGTTTACAGTAGCGTCTCTCTCTGTGATGGATGTCGCCGGGCAGAAGAAGAATCAACAGGGATTGTGAGTTTAATCCCGCCGCGCTATTGGTCTCGATGCTGTTTACGGACGTGCTGATTGGACGCTATCACTGTGTAACCAATTCCCTTTATAGTGTGTGTTTTCTTTTTCCTCGCTCCATATTGTCGCCCCCTAGATAGTGCACCAAAAAAGCCTGTGAGGGTCATCTTTGCCTTTGGGGCGTATTGGCGTTTTACTTGCCAGAGTTTTAAAGAATGTATGAGATATGCCTATTTTTATTTCATTTCACTGAGGGAATTGCATGTTGACACGTTATTTGTTCTCCTCAAATGGGGGTGAAGTGCAGTTCAGAGCAGAGGGTGAGAAACACGGTAATGAAAAGCCTCCACGGAGAACGTGTCGCTTCTTCTCCTCTTTTGCAAAATCCCTCCTTTCAAGCAAGGCGGCTCTCCTGACGCCCGTCCCGCGCACGCCGCGCTATACACCAGAGACACCGGGACTCTCTAATGAATACGGGCCTAGTTATCTCGCTCTGTACCGGCATGTATGACACATCAATAACATCTGCGCTAGAGTCCCAGACATCAAGCACAGTCTTCCCTCCCCCCTCCCTTTCTCTGTCCTGCTTGGGACTTGGAGCACTTTGTCCTCGTTTTGCAGGCCCATTTGTCCGTCCCCCCCCCCCCCATTCCTGGCCCAACGTGAAGTGCTTAACAAACGAGCCCGAGAGTTGCTGAGCTGTTCCTGAAATGGCGAGCGCGTCTCACCAGGGTCACGGAGGGAAGGGGATCGCTCCGTTCTTGCTGACCTATTCACTACCTGCGCTCTAATGGGTCATATTTTAGCTCCCATGGCGGTGACAAATGGCCACACTCTAAAAGCCCTGTCCGAGGTGCTGAAACTCAGTTGATATATGGCTGAGTCCCCCTGATAAATGCCCCCCATCAGTCTGCATGTGATGCCGATTCATCACCTCGGTGAGGTTTGTGTTAGGAATCCATATTGGATTTTTAATGAAAGGGAATATAATGCAATTCAAAGTCAATGGGTTCTCCAATGCCCTCACACGTACACACACACACACACACACACACACACACACACACACACACACACATGCAGGCACATTTTCGAACACTCGTCTCCAGTCATTGGCAAAGACCATGTTGTCCTGGTTAAGATTGCATTTTGGTAAACAATGTTAAAATGTCCGCCTTCAAGGACAGTCCCAGTAATTGTGTTTGTCCACATCACACATATTTGCTCTTGTATGGTTTAAACAGTGATAGAGGAAGATTTATGAGGCTCATATTTATGAATTATAATACTTTGCATTTCATGGACAACTGGTTGTTATTGATGTTTTTGTCATCAATGTTTGGCTTTATATGAAAAAGTATATTCTCAGTGTTACAATTTCAGAGAGAGAAGATATTGTAGTTATAACACACCACACAGTTTTAATGAAAAATTTATTTGTTCATAAAATTGTTTACATTATGGCCAATTTTATTGTACACTAGACTAACACGTTTTTTTCCTTTATAAACTCTACAAGTGTATTCCTTGTCCAGGACCGTTTAATGTTACACAGCACAGAAAATATTTATTGTGGACATCAAAGCCATCTTCACGAGGTGAACCCCCATAGTAAGAGAGACAGTATTGTCTGTGCGCTGTGCTTTATTCTGCTTGCACTGCATGAATTACCAATAGTCATGTACTTTATATCACAATTGAGATCGCTGTCTGTGAAAGTTCACTGCAATGACACAAGTTTGAAATAGAAAATAGTCTCTCTGCTTTCAGCCAGTTATGTAAATATGCATCAATCCCTTCCGATTCCACCCTGTTACAGTATGTTCCGGGAACACATCCCATTACGTTCCCGAACCAATGTCCAGTCCAATGTCAAGAAAAGAGGGCACATAAATCACATGTTCCAGTGTCCATCACTCTTTCACCCTGTCTTAATCCAGAGCACTCATTCCTTCCTACATGGAGTTGTGCGGTAAGTCTATTACAGTCGCCCTCACCTTGATCCCTGACACACAGAGTTCCATGAGAGAGGAGGGGTAATGGGCACTCGGACCCAGCAGAGACTCGGCCTGGTCTACTATCAGCTTCCTGTAAAACAGCTGGCTGTACAGAGACGTATAGATGACGGAACAGGTCACAGCAACCACAATGAAAAAGACTGCACAGGCGGCCATCACCAGTGCGTTCCAGTTCTCGTTTTTCTCTGTAGCGAGGGTCAGTTCCTTTGTGGTGACATTGACACAGTCCCTATTGTGTTCTAGCTGCACGCTTGTGACCTCCACACACGCCCGGTACTGGGTGGAAGGGTTCAGGTGGCGGACGCGGTACTCTTTCACATCAGAGGGAACCCTTGCCCCGAACACCACGGCGGGGTGGCTAGCATCTGCTATCGTGTGCCACTTTATGTTTGACACTAAACCACCTGCGCTCTCCCAAGACACCAGGACGGAATACGACTGAACAGATTTGATATATACGTGTAAGGGTTGGTTTGAGGGTTGCGGAAAGTACCCGTTCACCACTACCTGCACCGACTTGAGATCTGCCCCCACAAGATTGTGAGCCACGCAGGTGTACAGGCCAGCCTCGTGCTCAGTGGTGTCATAGATGTCAAACGTTCCCTCGGGATGCACATAGTACTTATCGGACACGCTGCCGGGCAGGACCCTGTCACCCAAAGGCGTGACCCAGTAGATCTCTGGCTCCGGCTCTCCGAACGCCCGGCAGTGCAGTGTCACCGAGCTGCCTTTGCCGACCGTGACACGATCCGGCAGGCTTGCGGGTGAGATCAGGGGAATGCAGATCTCGGTCATCTCCCGGAAGTGCACCTGGCGGACTCGCTGGCCCTGGTACTCGGGAGGCTCCGTGCAGAAGAGAGAATCGGGTTCCATGAAGCGAACGCCGGTCCTGTTCATGTTGATCCAGCGGATGACACAGTCACAGCGGATGGGGTTGCTGTGCATGCTGACCTCGCGCAGGTTGGGCAGGGCCTCGATGGTGCTGTAATGCAGGGCACTCAGAGCGTTGCTGTTCAACATCAGTGTCTCCAGCCTGGGCAGCTTGTGGAAAGCATTGGGGTGGATATAGGACAGCTTAGGGTTGTTTGTGGCTTCCATCTTTGTCAGCTCAGGTAGATTGTTCAGGGCAAATCCATCGATGGAAACCAGCTCCGGCATGCTGTTTATGCCGAGTTCCTTGAGATGGATCATGTCCATGAAGTCACCTCTCTGAATCCTTTCAATGGGGTTCTTGTTTAAATCCAGAAACTTGAGGTTCTGAGCTCTCTTCAGAGCCGCCCGGGGCACTCGGTCAAACAGGTTGTCGAAGAACGAGATGCTCTCAAGATTATCGAGACCGATCAGAGCATTGTCTGGGATTTCTGTCAGATTCATCCTGGCAAGGACGAGGCTACGGAGGTTGACCAAGGGTTTAAAATTCATGTCTGATAGCTGAAGGATCGGGTTTTCTCCTATCATCAAGATCTCCAGGTTTGGCAGGGGATGAAACCACTCTTTGTTGATGCCTGTCAATCGGTTGGAGTTGAGATGGAGCCGTATAAGCCTGCCCAACCCCTGGAAGGCCGTGGGGCAGATGAAAGAGATCAGGTTATGGTTAATGTAGAACTCCTGGAGGTTGGGTAGGGAGGGGAGGCAGCTGTCAGGCAGGGCCAGTACCCAGTTCTCCTCCATGTGTAGTGATAGTAGGCGGGGAAGAGGCCCCAGCCGAACATCGTTCATAGAGGAAATGTTATTCTGAGACAAATCAACCTCTGTGATGTTGGCCAAGTAATCCAAAGCTTCCTCCATGTTAATGATATTGTTTGTCTGTAACAAGAGCACCTGTGTGTCTGGGGGTAGTCTCTCTGGTATCTCAGAGAGACCCAAGTCATTACAGTCCACAGTGGCAGCCTCCGTATAAACAGAGCTCGGGGAGAACCAGGGTCGTATCTCACAGCGGCACAATGCAGGGCAGTAAGCGCCCCCCTCGGAGGCCAGAACAAAGGCAGTGAGAGCTAGCTCAGCTAACAAACAAGCCACGAACGCTGTCTCCTTCATCTTGGCCCCCTATTCCCTTCAGCTAGTAATTGGTCCTTATGGAGTCAGCCGTTAGCACTGTTAACTTCACAAATAAAAGCTCATTTGTTACCACAGCGAGACGATTTCTGCTGACGCCGGGTCCCCAAAGCGTTGGCCCCGTTGTCTCCCCGTACTTGGCAGCGAGGAGCAGCCTTTCAGTTTGGCGTGTGCCAGGTTGTTGCGCAAGCCGGATATGTGAAGGTCAGGGTGTCCTTCAGGGAGCAGGTCCTGTGAAGCGCGGAGACGATGGAGGAATACTCTGGCTTCAGCTGGGGACGAGTCACTCTGTCTTCCGTCATCATTATCCTCTATCACTGTCACCGGTGTCAATTTTCATCTGGGGAGAAAGGACAGAGAAAGCATGCTCAATGTTATTGAGGTACTGAGGCATATTGGCATTTAGGAATATTGAGACCTATTGAGGTCATTTGATTTTATTGCGTTTCCCCTCACCATTACATTTGTGAGTTATGATTGACTTGACCTTAAATATATTATTTGGTAGGTTTGTGACTCATAATGGCACTACTTAGTCACTCAATATCACTGAATGGCAATGAACCTGGCAGACGAACTCTGCTTTTAAAATTGTTCACAGCACTTCACATTTGGCTCACAGCAGTAAAAGAAAACTGGCATCCCAGACATAGGTAAAAAATATATATACAAAGTGTAGCTACTTTGAGAAGTTAAACATTGCACATGATTTTACCACCCATGTTGCAATTAAGGTCTGTGTAGTAGTAAATAAGTAAATTCAGAGGTTTCTAAACACATTATACGTCTGAGAAAATTATTGCTGAAAAGACTGTGAACTATGTAGCAGTGGATTGTGGAGTCAGACTGTTTTTCACCATTTTACCAGCGTCGTTTCACTGAGGTAAATTGCTTATGTAAATTGAGACAGAGAGAGAGAAAGACATGGAGAGAGAAAAGGTGGGGAGAGAGAGAGGGTGGAGGGAGAGAGAGAGAAGGTGGAGGGAGTGAGAGAGGGTGGAGGCAGAGCGAGAGGGTGGAGGGAGAGAGAGAGAAGGTGGAGGGAGTGAGAGAGGGTGGAGGCAGAGAGAGAGGGTGGAGGCAGAGCGAGAGGGTGGAGGGAGAGAGAGAAGGTGGAGGGAGTGAGAGGAGTGGTTTCAGTGGACACGCACCCAGAGTTTCAGAGCAGAGAATACGGCTTATCACCATTCTGATCCTTCAAATTGGCTGGGTGGTTAATAACACATTTTGTCTGTGGTGTGACAAACTCAGAACATAATAATAAAAAAAAAGTACTGTTGTGAACAATGCATCCACAACAACCTATCGACTCTTTCACACAAAGCCAGAGAAAGTTGCCTCAGCGGTTATTCACAACCTCAAGGCATTTCACCTTTTACCAAGAAGATCTCTGGAGCAAGCTTGCCTCTGGCCCTCCACTATGACTCTCCCAACCTGCATTATTTATGAGGAGTTGAATCAGAGCCGCTCCTACAGGTGACAGGCCTGCGCTGGGTGCGCTCGTGTCGACTGCTCATATTGATGTTTTGATGAATGCGTGACCTTGAGTGCAGAGGCCACGGCTCGTGTGTCACCAGTAGATGAAGCTGCCGGTGAGGCAACGGGAGCTGGCTGCTGATGAAGAAGCGCTATGACAGCTCATGCATATATTAGCTTGTCTATGGCAGCCAGTCAACACGCACAGGTGGGGCCAAGCTACTAGAAGAGTTTTGCTCGCTAGTGCCCCCCCCCCCCTTTCTCTCCTCCTGCTGCTTTCCTGCTTAGCCATCTGTGTGAGACCTATATATATATATATATATATATATATATATATATATATATATATATATATATATATATATATATATATATATCTCCAAGCTGCTCTGTGACAAATACTGTACAAATTACTCTAGCCATAACGGCATAGAATCCTTTAGATGTGCGGTAGTTGAAGTAATTTACCTATCTCAAACAACGCCCACTTTTCTTGATCTTGGAGAAGCAACAGTTGTGATAGGAGGATCAAGAATAGAGGGTGGGTTTGAGATAGGTCAGTTTTAGGCTGTTTTTATATCTTTTTTTTGCACTCGTGAAAATAACTTCTTGATCAACTTAGGATGGCTGGTTGTCATCTGCATTTTCTCCTGACCCCTGACATCTGTTTAATGGTCTTTGCATCTCATGAGCTGCTAGGCGGATTCAGTCCTCCAAGGCAAAAATATTAAATCCATATCAAGCTCATCATGGCATAAGTAAATGCTTTTCCATAGAGATAAAGGCAGTGGGCCTAGAGTAGAGTATTTACAGTAGGCATGCATACACACACACACACACACACACACACACACACACACACACACACACACACACACAAACACACACACACACACACACACACACACACACACACACACACACACACACACACACACACACACACACACACACACATATACTGTAACCAATATGCAAATGCTGTTGGCATGGATTGAATTTTAAACAATAGTGAATGTGTTTTCTCCTTGGTTAAGAGCCTGTTCTCCTAAGAGGTTCCCATGAGCTAATTTTATTTCTCCTGTTTACATCCGCAAAAATCATTTCTCTCTTATTACTTAAGGCTGAGCACTAACTTCACTCACATCCCATTCACACGCTATTCATTACAAACAGAGATTTGAATGGTGGCACCTTTTCTCACAACTTGGCATAAAATACGTCGATTTTGTCTTGTGATTGTGGTCATTTAAAAAAAAAATAGTGTTGTTGTATGAACTTGTTGCAGTGGGAGTCATCACCACTTGGGCACGGTTGTTGCTTTAATGCGTCAGATAATGTTGAGTAGACGTATGAAACTAATAATTTTTTTTATCCACTTTTTTCCTCCTATTTACTTGTATTTTCCTCCCATCCCAATTTAGTTGTTATGCCAATTCCCCCTCCCCTTCCTGGTCGTTGCGCGCATTTTCCCCCTACTTGCCGGTCTAGGGAGCCCTGAAGTCTATCACATGCTTCCTCCGATACATAGGAGACAGCCAGCAGCCTCTTTTCACCTGGCAGCGAGGACTCTCATTGGGTGAGTGTAACGCGTGGGAGGGCACACTACCTCACCCAGATCCCTTCCTCGCTGTGCAGGCGCCCTGACCGACCTATAGGAGTCGCTGTTTACAACAACCAGATTACCACCCACCGGCTTCCCTCCCGCTGACACTGCCAATTGTGTCAGTATGACGACCGGCCAAGCCGGAGGCACCGCTGACAGCCGGATTCGATACCAGTGTCTCTGCGGTGGTAGACAGACGCTTAGTCCGCCCTGTATGAAACTAATCTTTGATCCATAAGCTTTACATTTACATTTAGTCATTTAGGTGACGCTTTTATCCAACGTGACTTACAAATTGTGAACAACAAGTCTCCAGGAGGGGTGCATCTCTGGCAGCTAAGGGTAAAGTGGTATTGTTCATCAAATAGTATCAAGCTTGAGTGTTACACTCTGAGTGCATAGTATAGACATATTAGCATAATATGAAAAAGAGATGGAATAGAGATCATTGTGTCTCAATGGGACTGACCTGGTTAAATAAAGGCTAAATAAATAAAATAATTAAGCATTACATCACACGCAGGAGTGGTTTGTGACCAATAAACCATGCCTAGGGGTGGTTGTTAGGCCCGAGGCGCAGCCGAGGGTCGTTAGACCCCCCTAGGCATGGTTTATTGGTCACAAACCACGACTGCACGTGGTGTAAAGCTTTTATACAACTGTTAGATTCATCCAACCTTATTTCTATACAATAAACACACATTAATCGAAGATTTATTGAAAAAACCATCCGCCAGAAAAAGTAGTTCCCACAACTCCATGTGGAAGCAGCTTGAAGTGCATCCAACCAAACTAACACATCCAACTGTATTATTGGAATGATTGAGAGAAGTTGCCTCATGTGGAAGCAGCTTGAAGTGCATCCAACCAACTAACACATCCAACTGTGTATTATTGGAATGATTGATTGAAAATTTTATTACCAGATGCAGAATATAAAGTAGGTAAAACAAATTAAAACGTTTTCTTTGCCCTATAGGAAAAAAACGTTTTCTTCGCCCTATTTTTTTATTTATTTCTTTTAGCCTAAACTTAACCAGTTGGAAACCAGGGGTACAGTAATAAAATTAGCAATCAACCAATCAATCAATTCAATAGACCATGCTCACTTAAAACAGCGCTGCTTCTCTCTCAGTCTGACTCCTCCGCTGTTGCAGACAGGAGTGTGTGTGTGTGTGTGTGTGTGTGTGTGTGTGTGTGTGTGTGTGTGTGTGTGTGCGTGTGTGTGTGTGTGTGTGTCACAGTGTGTGTGTGTGTGTGTCACAGTGTGTGTGTGTGTGTGTTTGTGGGTACTCCAGCGTCGGACAGTGAGAGTGAACGCTGCAGTGCAGTCAGTGGGGAGGAAGTAGAAATTTAAATCTATCAATTAATCAATCAAACAATCCGCGATTTTTCTTTTGTTCTAGATTGAGTCAAGACCCATCAATTACATCATCCAACATTGTTTAAAATACTAACACGTTCCCCTTGACAGAATCGCTTTATATTTAGTCGTTAGGACGCTATCAACATATCCATTTGTTAAAGATTATTGTCCGCCATCTTGTTTTTTCCGACGGAGTGATCCGGCGGAGTGATGTGATTCGGTGGTGGGCGGGTCCTGGGACCAGGAGCGTGGATTATGAAGGATACATACGTGTAAATGGACTGTTTCAGCCAATCAGAATAGAGAAATTTGCATGCCGTTGTATAAGTAAGGGTACATATTAGTAAGAAGTGTTTTGTTTTTTTATTCATTTCTTCTTTGTTTCATATATTGTTTTGAAGAGGTGTCTTTTTAGTTAATAGCGGAATATTGGGCGGGTTTCAGCTGTCCTGACTGTGGTGGGGAGTTTGTTCAACCATTGTGGAGCGAGGACTGAGAATAGCCTGCTTCGTTTAGAAGCTCGGATAGGATTGGGTCTGAGGTGGCCAGAAGATGCCTTTGAATCACAAATGTTGAATTATACAGGGATATCATGAATGTAATGTGTA